>NW_028227283.1:3171585-3768406 GCF_978045245.1 Mus caroli
AAAACCCGCATTACACGAAATGCACAGTGTAGTACATAGTATATGAGTGAGTTGCACTGAAAAACTTAGAATATAAGAAACGCACAGTGTAGTGCATAGTATAAGAGTGAGTTGCACTGAAAAACTTAGAATATAAGAAACGCACAGTGTAGTACATAGTATATGAGTGAGTTGCACTGAAAAACTTGAATTTACTGAAAAACCCGCATTACACGAAATGCACAGTGTAGTACATAGTATATGAGTGAGTTGCACTGAAAAACTTAGAATATAAGAAACGCACAGTGTAGTACAAAGTATATGAGTGAGTTGAACTGAAAAACTTAGAATATAAGAAACGCACAGTGTAGTACATAGTATATGAGTGAGTTGCACTGAAAAACTTAGAATATAAGAAACGCACAGTGTAGTACATAGTATATGAGTGAGTTGCACTGAAAAACTTAGAATATAAGAAACGCACAGTGTAGTACATAGTATATGAGTGAGTTGCACTGAAAAACTTAGAATATAAGAAACGCACAGTGTAGTACATAGTATATGAGTGAGTTGCACTGAAAAACTTAGAATATAAGAAACGCACAGTGTAGTACATAGTATATGAATGAGTTGCACTGAAAAACTTAGAATATAAAAAACGCACAGTTTAGTACATAGTATATGAGTGAGTTGCACTGAAAAACTTAGAATATAAGAAACGCACAGTGTAATACATAGTATATGAGTGAGATGCACTGAAAAACTTAGAATTTAAGAAACGCACAGTGTAGTACATAGTATATGAGTGAGTTGCACTGTAAAACTTAGAATATAAGAAACGCACAGTGTAGTACATAGTATATGAGTGAGTTGCACTGAAAAACTTAGAATATAAGAAACGCACAGTGTAGTACATAGTATATGAGTGAGTTGCACTCAAAAACTTAGAATATAAGAAACGCACAGTGTAGTACATAGTATATGAGTGAGTTGCACTCAAAAACTTAGAATATAAGAAACGCACAGTGTAGTACAGAGTATATGAGTGAGTTGCACTGAAAAACTTGAATTTACTGAAAAACCCGCATTACACGAAATGCACAGTGTAGTACATAGTATATGAGTGAGTTGCACTCAAAAACTTAGAATATAAGAAACGCACAGTGTAGTACATAGTATATGAGTGAGTTGCACTGAAAAACTTAGAATATAAGAAACGCACAGTGTAGTAAGTAGTATATGAGTGAGTTGCACTGAAAAACTTAGAATATAAGAAACGCACAGTGTAGTGCATAGTATATGAGTGAGTTGCACTGAAAAACTTAGAATATAAGAAACGCACAGTGTAGTACATAGTATATGAGTGAGTTGCACTGAAAAACTTAGAATATAAGAAACGCACAGTGTAGTACATAGTATATGAGTGAGTTGCACTGAAAAACTTGAATTTACTGAAAAACCCGCATTACACGAAATGCACAGTGTAGTACATAGTATATGAGTGAGTTGCACTGAAAAACTTAGAATATAAGAAACGCACAGTGTAGTACATAGTATATGAGTGAGTTGCACTGAAAAACTTAGAATATAAGAAACGCACAGTGTAGTAAGTAGTATATGAGTGAGTTGCACTGAAAAACTTAGAATATAAGAAACGCACAGTGTAGTACAAAGTATATGAGTGAGTTTAACTGAAAAACTTAGAATATAAGAAACGCACAGTGTAGTACATAGTATATGAGTGAGTTGCACTGAAAAACTTAGAATATAAGAAACGCACAGTGTAGTACATAGTATATGAGTGAGTTGCACTGAAAAACTTAGAATATAAGAAACGCACAGTGTAGTACATAGTATATGAGTGAGTTGCACTGAAAAACTTAGAATATAAGAAACGCACAGTGTAGTACATAGTATATGAGTGAGTTGCACTGAAAAACTTAGAATATAAGAAACGCACAGTGTAGTACATAGTATATGAATGAGTTGCACTGAAAAACTTAGAATATAAAAAACGCACAGTTTAGTACATAGTATATGAGTGAGTTGCACTGAAAAACTTAGAATATAAGAAACGCACAGTGTAATACATAGTATATGAGTGAGATGCACTGAAAAACTTAGAATTTAAGAAACGCACAGTGTAGTACATAGTATATGAGTGAGTTGCACTGTAAAACTTAGAATATAAGAAACGCACAGTGTAGTACATAGTATATGAGTGAGTTGCACTGAAAAACTTAGAATATAAGAAACGCACAGTGTAGTACATAGTATATGAGTGAGTTGCACTGAAAAACTTAGAATATAAGAAACGCACAGTGTAGTACATAGTATATGAGTGAGTTGCACTCAAAAACTTAGAATATAAGAAACGCACAGTGTAGTACATAGTATATGAGTGAGTTGCACTGAAAAACTTGAATTTACTGAAAAACCCGCATTACACGAAATGCACAGTGTAGTACATAGTATATGAGTGAGTTGCACTCAAAAACTTAGAATATAAGAAACGCACAGTGTAGTACATAGTATATGAGTGAGTTGCACTGAAAAACTTAGAATATAAGAAACGCACAGTGTAGTAAGTAGTATATGAGTGAGTTGCACTGAAAAACTTAGAATATAAGAAACGCACAGTGTAGTGCATAGTATATGAGTGAGTTGCACTGAAAAACTTAGAATATAAGAAACGCACAGTGTAGTACATAGTATATGAGTGAGTTGCACTGAAAAACTTAGAATTTACTGAAAAACCCGCATTACACGAAATGCATAGTGTAGTACATAGTATATGAGTGAGTTGCACTGAAAAACTTAGAATATAAGAAACGCACAGTGTAGTACATAGTATATGAGTGAGTTGCACTGAAAAACTTAGAATATAAGAAACGCACAGTGTAGTACATATTATATGAGTGAGTTGCACTGAAAAACTTAGAATATAAGAAACGCACAGTGTAGTACATAGTATATGAGTGAGTTGCACTGAAAAACTTAGAATATAAGAAACGCACAGTGTAGTACATAGTATATGAGTGAGTTGCACTGAAAAACTTAGAATATAAGAAACGCACAGTGTAGTACATAGTATATGAGTGAGTTGCACTGAAAAACTTAGAATATAAAAAACGCACAGTGTAGTACATAGTATATGAGTGAGTTGCACTGAAAAACTTAGAATATAAGAAACGCACAGTGTAGTACATAGTATATGAGTGAGTTGCACTGAAAAACTTAGAATATAAGAAACGCACAGTGTAGTACATAGTATATGAGTGAGTTGAACTGAAAAACTTAGAATATAAGAAACGCACAGTGTAGTACATAGTATATGAGTGAGTTGCACTGAAAAACTTAGAATATAAGAAACGCACAGTGTAATACATAGTATATGAGTGAGATGCACTGAAAAACTTAGAATTTAAGAAACGCACAGTGTAGTACATAGTATATGAGTGAGTTGCACTGTAAAACTTAGAATATAAGAAACGCACAGTGTAGTACATAGTATATGAGTGAGTTGCACTGAAAAACTTAGAATATAAGAAACGCACAGTGTAGTACATAGTATATGAGTGAGTTGCACTCAAAAACTTAGAATATAAGAAACGCACAGTGTAGTACATAGTATATGAGTGAGTTGCACTGAAAAACTTAGAATATAAGAAACGCACAGTGTAGTACATAGTATATGAGTGAGTTGCACTGAAAAACTTAGAATTTAAGAAACGCACAGTGTAGTACATAGTATATGAGTGAGTTGCACTGAAAAACTTGAATTTACTGAAAACCCGCATTACACGAAATGCACAGTGTAGTACATAGTATATGAGTGAGTTGCACTGAAAAACTTAGAATATAAGAAACGCACAGTGTAGTACATAGTATATGAGTGAGTTGCACTGAAAAACTTAGAATATAAGAAACGCACAGTGTAGTAAGTAGTATATGAGTGAGTTGCACTGAAAAACTTAGAATATAAGAAACGCACAGTGTAGTCCAAAGTATATGAGTGAGTTGCACTGAAAAACTTAGAATATAAGAAACGCACAGTGTAGTACATAGTATATGAGTGAGTTGCACTGAAAAACTTAGAATATAAGAAACGCACAGTGTAGTACATAGTATATGAGTGAGATGCACTGAAAAACTTAGAATTTAAGAAACGCACAGTGTAGTACATAGTATATGAGTGAGTTGCACTGAAAAACTTAGAATATAAAAAACGCACAGTGTAGTACATAGTATATGAGTGAGTTGTACTGAAAAACTTAGAATATAAGAAACGCACAGTGTAGTACATAGTATATGAGTGAGTTGCGATGAAAAACTTAGAATATAAGAAACGCACAGTGTAGTACATAGTATATGAGTGAGTTGAACTGAAAAACTTAGAATATAAGAAACGCACAGTGTAGTACATAGTATATGAGTGAGTTGCACTGAAAAACTTAGAATATAAGAAACGCACAGTGTAGTACATAGTATATGAGTGAGTTGCACTGAAAAACTTAGAATATAAGAAACGCACAGTGTAGTACATAGTATATGAGTGAGTTGCACTGAAAAACTTAGAATTTAAGAAACGCACAGTGTAGTACATAGTATATGAGTGAGTTGCACTGAAAAACTTGAATTTACTGAAAACCCGCATTACACGAAATGCACAGTGTAGTACATAGTATATGAGTGAGTTGCACTGAAAAACTTAGAATATAAGAAACGCACAGTGTAGTACATAGTATATGAGTGAGTTGCACTGAAAAACTTAGAATATAAGAAACGCACAGTGTAGTAAGTAGTATATGAGTGAGTTGCACTGAAAAACTTAGAATATAAGAAACGCACAGTGTAGTACAAAGTATATGAGTGAGTTGCACTGAAAAACTTAGAATATAAGAAACGCACAGTGTAGTACATAGTATATGAGTGAGTTGCACTGAAAAACTTAGAATATAAGAAACGCACAGTGTAGTACATAGTATATGAGTGAGTTGCACTGAAAAACTTAGAATATAAGAAACGCACAGTGTAGTACATAGTATATGAGTGAGTTGCACTGAAAAACTTAGAATATAAAAAACGCACAGTGTAGTACATAGTATATGAGTGAGTTGTACTGAAAAACTTAGAATATAAGAAACGCACAGTGTAGTACATAGTATATGAGTGAGTTGCGATGAAAAACTTAGAATATAAGAAACGCACAGTGTAGTACATAGTATATGAGTGAGTTGCACTGAAAAACTTAGAATATAAGAAACGCACAGTGTAGTACATAGTATATGAGTGAGTTGAACTGAAAAACTTAGAATATAAGAAACGCACAGTGTAGTACATAGTATATGAGTGAGTTGCACTGAAAAACTTAGAATATAAGAAACGCACAGTGTAATACATAGTATATGAGTGAGATGCACTGAAAAACTTAGAATTTAAGAAACGCACAGTGTAGTACATAGTATATGAGTGAGTTGCACTGTAAAACTTAGAATATAAGAAACGCACAGTGTAGTACATAGTATATGAGTGAGTTGCACTGAAAAACTTAGAATATAAGAAACGCACAGTGTAGTACATAGTATATGAGTGAGTTGCACTGAAAAACTTAGAATATAAGAAACGCACAGTGTAGTACATAGTATATGAGTGAGTTGCACTGAAAAACTTAGAATATAAGAAACGCATAGTGTAGTACATAGTATATGAGTGAGTTGCACTGAAAAACTTAGAATTTAAGAAACGCACAGTGTAGTACATAGTATATGAGTGAGTTGCACTGAAAAACTTGAATTTACTGAAAACCCGCATTACACGAAATGCACAGTGTAGTACATAGTATATGAGTGAGTTGCACTGAAAAACTTAGAATATAAGAAACGCACAGTGTAGTACATAGTATATGAGTGAGTTGCACTGAAAAACTTAGAATATAAGAAACGCACAGTGTAGTAAGTAGTATATGAGTGAGTTGCACTGAAAAACTTAGAATATAAGAAACGCACAGTGTAGTACAAAGTATATGAGTGAGTTGCACTGAAAAACTTAGAATATAAGAAACGCACAGTGTAGTACATAGTATATGAGTGAGTTGCACTGAAAAACTTAGAATATAAGAAACGCACAGTGTAGTACATAGTATATGAGTGAGTTGCACTGAAAAACTTAGAATATAAGAAACGCACAGTGTAGTACATAGTATATGAGTGAGTTGCACTGAAAAACTTAGAATATAAGAAACGCACAGTGTAGTACATAGTATATGAATGAGTTGCACTGAAAAACTTAGAATATAAAAAACGCACAGTGTAGTACATAGTATATGAGTGAGTTGCACTGAAAAACTTAGAATATAAGAAACGCACAGTGTAATACATAGTATATGAGTGAGATGCACTGAAAAACTTAGAATTTAAGAAACACACTGTGTAGTACATAGTATATGAGTGAGTTGCACTGTAAAACTTAGAATATAAGAAATGCACAGTGTAGTACATAGTATATGAGTGAGTTGCACTGAAAAACTTAGAATATAAGAAACGCACAGTGTAGTACATAGTATATGAGTGAGTTGCACTGAAAAACTTAGAATATAAGAAACGCACAGTGTAGTACATAGTATATGAGTGAGTTGCACTCAAAAACTTAGAATATAAGAAACGCACAGTGTAGTACATAGTATATGAGTGAGTTGCACTGAAAAACTTGAATTTACTGAAAAACCCGCATTACACGAAATGCACAGTGTAGTACATAGTATATGAGTGAGTTGCACTCAAAAACTTAGAATATAAGAAACACACAGTGTAGTACATAGTATATGAGTGAGTTGCACTGAAAAACTTAGAATATAAGAAACGCACAGTGTAGTAAGTAGTATATGAGTGAGTTGCACTGAAAAACTTAGAATATAAGAAACGCACAGTGTAGTACATAGTATATGAGTGAGTTGCACTGAAAAACTTAGAATTTAAGAAACGCACAGTGTAGTACATAGTATATGAGTGAGTTGCACTGAAAAACTTAGAATATAAGAAACGCACAGTGTAGTAAGTAGTATATGAGTGAGTTGCACTGAAAAACTTAGAATATAAGAAACGCACAGTGTAGTACAAAGTATATGAATGAGTTGCACTGAAAAACTTAGAATTTACTGAAAAACCCGCATTACACGAAATGCACAGTGTAGTACATAGTATATGAGTGAGTTGCACTGAAAAACTTAGAATATAAGAAACGCACAGTGTAGTACATAGTATATGAGTGAGTTGCACTGAAAAACTTAGAATTTAAGAAACGCACAGTATAGTACATAGTATATGAATGAGTTGCACTGAAAAACTTAGAATTTACTGAAAAACCCGCATTACACGAAATGCACAGTGTAGTACATAGTATATGAGTGAGTTGCACTGAAAAACTTAGAATATAAGAAACGCACAGTGTAGTGCATAGTATAAGAGTGAGTTGCACTGAAAAACTTAGAATATAAGAAACGCACAGTGTAGTACATAGTATATGAGTGAGTTGCACTGAAAAACTTGAATTTACTGAAAAACCCGCATTACACGAAATGCACAGTGTAGTACATAGTATATGAGTGAGTTGCACTGAAAAACTTAGAATATAAGAAACGCACAGTGTAGTACAAAGTATATGAGTGAGTTGAACTGAAAAACTTAGAATATAAGAAACGCACAGTGTAGTACATAGTATATGAGTGAGTTGCACTGAAAAACTTAGAATATAAGAAACGCACAGTGTAGTACATAGTATATGAGTGAGTTGCACTGAAAAACTTAGAATATAAGAAACGCACAGTGTAGTACATAGTATATGAGTGAGTTGCACTGAAAAACTTAGAATATAAGAAACGCACAGTGTAGTACATAGTATATGAGTGAGTTGCACTGAAAAACTTAGAATATAAGAAACGCACAGTGTAGTACATAGTATATGAATGAGTTGCACTGAAAAACTTAGAATATAAAAAACGCACAGTTTAGTACATAGTATATGAGTGAGTTGCACTGAAAAACTTAGAATTTAAGAAACGCACAGTGTAGTACATAGTATATGAGTGAGTTGCACTGTAAAACTTAGAATATAAGAAACGCACAGTGTAGTACATAGTATATGAGTGAGTTGCACTGAAAAACTTAGAATATAAGAAACGCACAGTGTAGTACATAGTATATGAGTGAGTTGCACTCAAAAACTTAGAATATAAGAAACGCACAGTGTAGTACATAGTATATGAGTGAGTTGCACTGAAAAACTTAGAATATAAGAAACGCACAGTGTAGTACATAGTATATGAGTGAGTTGCACTGAAAAACTTGAATTTACTGAAAAACCCGCATTACACGAAATGCACAGTGTAGTACATAGTATATGAGTGAGTTGCACTCAAAAACTTAGAATATAAGAAACGTACAGTGTAGTACATAGTATATGAGTGAGTTGCACTGAAAAACTTAGAATATAAGAAACGCACAGTGTAGTAAGTAGTATATGAGTGAGTTGCACTGAAAAACTTAGAATATAAGAAACGCACAGTGTAGTACAAAGTATATGAGTGAGTTGAACTGAAAAACTTAGAATATAAGAAACGCACAGTGTAGTACATAGTATATGAGTGAGTTGCACTGAAAAACTTAGAATATAAGAAACGCACAGTGTAGTACATAGTATATGAGTGAGTTGCACTGAAAAACTTAGAATATAAGAAACGCACAGTGTAGTACATAGTATATGAGTGAGTTGCACTGAAAAACTTAGAATATAAGAAACGCACAGTGTAGTACATAGTATATGAGTGAGTTGCACTGAAAAACTTAGAATATAAGAAACGCACAGTGTAGTACATAGTATATGAATGAGTTGCACTGAAAAACTTAGAATATAAAAAACGCACAGTTTAGTACATAGTATATGAGTGAGTTGCACTGAAAAACTTAGAATATAAGAAACGCACAGTGTAATACATAGTATATGAGTGAGATGCACTGAAAAACTTAGAATTTAAGAAACGCACAGTGTAGTACATAGTATATGAGTGAGTTGCACTGTAAAACTTAGAATATAAGAAACGCACAGTGTAGTACATAGTATATGAGTGAGTTGCACTGAAAAACTTAGAATATAAGAAACGCACAGTGTAGTACATAGTATATGAGTGAGTTGCACTGAAAAACTTAGAATATAAGAAACGCACAGTGTAGTACATAGTATATGAGTGAGTTGCACTCAAAAACTTAGAATATAAGAAACGCACAGTGTAGTACATAGTATATGAGTGAGTTGCACTGAAAAACTTGAATTTACTGAAAAACCCGCATTACACGAAATGCACAGTGTAGTACATAGTATATGAGTGAGTTGCACTCAAAAACTTAGAATATAAGAAACGCACAGTGTAGTACATAGTATATGAGTGAGTTGCACTGAAAAACTTAGAATATAAGAAACGCACAGTGTAGTAAGTAGTATATGAGTGAGTTGCACTGAAAAACTTAGAATATAAGAAACGCACAGTGTAGTGCATAGTATATGAGTGAGTTGCACTGAAAAACTTAGAATATAAGAAACGCACAGTGTAGTACATAGTATATGAGTGAGTTGCACTGAAAAACTTAGAATTTACTGAAAAACCCGCATTACACGAAATGCATAGTGTAGTACATAGTATATGAGTGAGTTGCACTGAAAAACTTAGAATATAAGAAACGCACAGTGTAGTACATAGTATATGAGTGAGTTGCACTGAAAAACTTAGAATATAAGAAACGCACAGTGTAGTACATATTATATGAGTGAGTTGCACTGAAAAACTTAGAATATAAGAAACGCACAGTGTAGTACATAGTATATGAGTGAGTTGCACTGAAAAACTTAGAATATAAGAAACGCACAGTGTAGTACATAGTATATGAGTGAGTTGCACTGAAAAACTTAGAATATAAGAAACGCACAGTGTAGTACATAGTATATGAGTGAGTTGCACTGAAAAACTTAGAATATAAAAAACGCACAGTGTAGTACATAGTATATGAGTGAGTTGCACTGAAAAACTTAGAATATAAGAAACGCACAGTGTAGTACATAGTATATGAGTGAGTTGCACTGAAAAACTTAGAATATAAGAAACGCACAGTGTAGTACATAGTATATGAGTGAGTTGAACTGAAAAACTTAGAATATAAGAAACGCACAGTGTAGTACATAGTATATGAGTGAGTTGCACTGAAAAACTTAGAATATAAGAAACGCACAGTGTAATACATAGTATATGAGTGAGATGCACTGAAAAACTTAGAATTTAAGAAACGCACAGTGTAGTACATAGTATATGAGTGAGTTGCACTGTAAAACTTAGAATATAAGAAACGCACAGTGTAGTACATAGTATATGAGTGAGTTGCACTGAAAAACTTAGAATATAAGAAACGCACAGTGTAGTACATAGTATATGAGTGAGTTGCACTCAAAAACTTAGAATATAAGAAACGCACAGTGTAGTACATAGTATATGAGTGAGTTGCACTGAAAAACTTAGAATATAAGAAACGCACAGTGTAGTACATAGTATATGAGTGAGTTGCACTGAAAAACTTAGAATTTAAGAAACGCACAGTGTAGTACATAGTATATGAGTGAGTTGCACTGAAAAACTTGAATTTACTGAAAACCCGCATTGCACTGAAAAACTTAGAATATAAGAAACGCACAGTGTAGTACATAGTATATGAGTGAGTTGCACTGAAAAACTTAGAATATAAGAAACGCACAGTGTAGTAAGTAGTATATGAGTGAGTTGCACTGAAAAACTTAGAATATAAGAAACGCACAGTGTAGTACAAAGTATATGAGTGAGTTGCACTGAAAAACTTAGAATATAAGAAACGCACAGTGTAGTACATAGTATATGAGTGAGTTGCACTGAAAAACTTAGAATATAAGAAACGCACAGTGTAATACATAGTATATGAGTGAGATGCACTGAAAAACTTAGAATTTAAGAAACGCACAGTGTAGTACATAGTATATGAGTGAGTTGCACTGTAAAACTTAGAATATAAGAAACGCACAGTGTAGTACATAGTATATGAGTGAGTTGCACTGTAAAACTTAGAATATAAGAAACGCACAGTGTAATACATAGTATATGAGTGAGATGCACTGAAAAACTTAGAATATAAGAAACGCACAGTGTAGTACATAGTATATGAGTGAGTTGCACTGAAAAACTTAGAATATAAGAAACGCACAGTGTAGTAAGTAGTATATGAATGAGTTGCACTGAAAAACTTAGAATATAAGAAACGCACAGTGTAGTGCATAGTATATGAGTGAGTTGCACTGAAAAACTTAGAATATAAGAAACGCACAGTGTAGTACATAGTATATGAGTGAGTTGCACTGAAAAACTTAGAATTTACTGAAAAACCCGCATTACACGAAATGCATAGTGTAGTACATAGTATATGAGTGAGTTGCACTGAAAAACTTAGAATATAAGAAACGCACAGTGTAGTACATAGTATATGAGTGAGTTGCACTGAAAAACTTAGAATATAAGAAACGCACAGTGTAGTACATATTATATGAGTGAGTTGCACTGAAAAACTTAGAATATAAGAAACGCACAGTGTAGTACATAGTATATGAGTGAGTTGCACTGAAAAACTTAGAATATAAGAAACGCACAGTGTAGTACATAGTATATGAGTGAGTTGCACTGAAAAACTTAGAATATAAGAAACGCACAGTGTAGTACATAGTATATGAGTGAGTTGCACTGAAAAACTTAGAATATAAAAAACGCACAGTGTAGTACATAGTATATGAGTGAGTTGCACTGAAAAACTTAGAATATAAGAAACGCACAGTGTAGTACATAGTATATGAGTGAGTTGCACTGAAAAACTTAGAATATAAGAAACGCACAGTGTAGTACATAGTATATGAGTGAGTTGAACTGAAAAACTTAGAATATAAGAAACGCACAGTGTAGTACATAGTATATGAGTGAGTTGCACTGAAAAACTTAGAATATAAGAAACGCACAGTGTAATACATAGTATATGAGTGAGATGCACTGAAAAACTTAGAATTTAAGAAACGCACAGTGTAGTACATAGTATATGAGTGAGTTGCACTGTAAAACTTAGAATATAAGAAACGCACAGTGTAGTACATAGTATATGAGTGAGTTGCACTGAAAAACTTAGAATATAAGAAACGCACAGTGTAGTACATAGTATATGAGTGAGTTGCACTCAAAAACTTAGAATATAAGAAACGCACAGTGTAGTACATAGTATATGAGTGAGTTGCACTGAAAAACTTAGAATATAAGAAACGCACAGTGTAGTACATAGTATATGAGTGAGTTGCACTGAAAAACTTAGAATTTAAGAAACGCACAGTGTAGTACATAGTATATGAGTGAGTTGCACTGAAAAACTTGAATTTACTGAAAACCCGCATTGCACTGAAAAACTTAGAATATAAGAAACGCACAGTGTAGTACATAGTATATGAGTGAGTTGCACTGAAAAACTTAGAATATAAGAAACGCACAGTGTAGTAAGTAGTATATGAGTGAGTTGCACTGAAAAACTTAGAATATAAGAAACGCACAGTGTAGTACAAAGTATATGAGTGAGTTGCACTGAAAAACTTAGAATATAAGAAACGCACAGTGTAGTACATAGTATATGAGTGAGTTGCACTGAAAAACTTAGAATATAAGAAACGCACAGTGTAATACATAGTATATGAGTGAGATGCACTGAAAAACTTAGAATTTAAGAAACGCACAGTGTAGTACATAGTATATGAGTGAGTTGCACTGTAAAACTTAGAATATAAGAAACGCACAGTGTAGTACATAGTATATGAGTGAGTTGCACTGAAAAACTTAGAATATAAGAAACGCACATTGTAGTACATAGTATATGAGTGAGTTGCACTCAAAAACTTAGAATATAAGAAACGCACAGTGTAGTACATAGTATATGAGTGAGTTGCACTGAAAAACTTAGAATATAAGAAACGCACAGTGTAGTACATAGTATATGAGTGAGTTGCATTGAAAAACTTAGAATATAAGAAACGCACAGTGTAGTGCATAGTATATGAGTGAGTTGCACTGAAAAACTTAGAATATAAGAAACGCACAGTATAGTACATAGTATATGAATGAGTTGCACTGAAAAACTTAGAATTTACTGAAAAACCCGCATTACACGAAATGCACAGTGTAGTACATAGTATATGAGTGAGTTGCACTGAAAAACTTAGAATATAAGAAACGCACAGTGTAGTGCATAGTATAAGAGTGAGTTGCACTGAAAAACTTAGAATATAAGAAACGCACAGTGTAGTACATAGTATATGAGTGAGTTGCACTGAAAAACTTGAATTTACTGAAAAACCCGCATTACACGAAATGCACAGTGTAGTACATAGTATATGAGTGAGTTGCACTGAAAAACTTAGAATATAAGAAACGCACAGTGTAGTACATAGTATATGAGTGAGTTGCACTGAAAAACTTAGAATATAAGAAACGCACAGTGTAGTAAGTAGTATATGAGTGAGTTGCACTGAAAAACTTAGAATATAAGAAACGCAAAGTGTAGTACAAAGTATATGAGTGAGTTGAACTGAAAAACTTAGAATATAAGAACAGTGTAGTACATAGTATATGAGTGAGTTGCACTGAAAAACTTAGAATATAAGAAACGCACAGTGTAGTACATAGTATATGAGTGAGTTGCACTGAAAAACTTAGAATATAAGAAACGCACAGTGTAGTACATAGTATATGAGTGAGTTGCACTGAAAAACTTAGAATATAAGAAACGCACAGTGTAGTACATAGTATATGAGTGAGTTGCACTCAAAAACTTAGAATATAAGAAACGCACAGTGTAGTACATAGTATATGAGTGAGTTGCACTGAAAAACTTGAATTTACTGAAAAACCCGCATTACACGAAATGCACAGTGTAGTACATAGTATATGAGAGAGTTGCACTCAAAAACTTAGAATATAAGAAACGCACAGTGTAGTACATAGTATATGAGTGAGTTGCACTGAAAAACTTAGAATATAAGAAACGCACAGTGTAGTAAGTAGTATATGAGTGAGTTGCACTGAAAAACTTAGAATATAAGAAACGCACAGTGTAGTGCATAGTATATGAGTGAGTTGCACTGAAAAACTTAGAATATAAGAAACGCACAGTGTAGTACATAGTATATGAGTGAGTTGCACTGAAAAACTTAGAATTTATTGAAAAACCCGCATTACACGAAATGCATAGTGTAGTACATAGTATATGAGTGAGTTGCACTGAAAAACTTAGAATATAAGAAACGCACAGTGTAGTACATAGTATATGAGTGAGTTGCACTGAAAAACTTAGAATATAAGAAACGCACAGTGTAGTACATAGTATATGAGTGAGTTGCACTGAAAAACTTAGAATATAAGAAACGCACAGTGTAGTACATAGTATATGAGTGAGTTGCACTGAAAAACTTAGAATATAAGAAACGCACAGTGTAGTACATAGTATATGAATGAGTTGCACTGAAAAACTTAGAATATAAAAAACGCACAGTTTAGTACATAGTATATGAGTGAGTTGCACTGAAAAACTTAGAATATAAGAAACGCACAGTGTAATACATAGTATATGAGTGAGATGCACTGAAAAACTTAGAATTTAAGAAACGCACAGTGTAGTACATAGTATATGAGTGAGTTGCACTGTAAAACTTAGAATATAAGAAACGCACAGTGTAGTACATAGTATATGAGTGAGTTGCACTGAAAAACTTAGAATATAAGAAACGCACAGTGTAGTACATAGTATATGAGTGAGTTGCACTGAAAAACTTAGAATATAAGAAACGCACAGTGTAGTACATAGTATATGAGTGAGTTGCACTCAAAAACTTAGAATATAAGAAACGCACAGTGTAGTACATAGTATATGAGTGAGTTGCACTGAAAAACTTGAATTTACTGAAAAACCCGCATTACACGAAATGCACAGTGTAGTACATAGTATATGAGTGAGTTGCACTCAAAAACTTAGAATATAAGAAACGCACAGTGTAGTACATAGTATATGAGTGAGTTGCACTGAAAAACTTAGAATATAAGAAACGCACAGTGTAGTAAGTAGTATATGAGTGAGTTGCACTGAAAAACTTAGAATATAAGAAACGCACAGTGTAGTGCATAGTATATGAGTGAGTTGCACTGAAAAACTTAGAATATAAGAAACGCACAGTGTAGTACATAGTATATGAGTGAGTTGCACTGAAAAACTTAGAATTTACTGAAAAACCCGCATTACACGAAATGCATAGTGTAGTACATAGTATATGAGTGAGTTGCACTGAAAAACTTAGAATATAAGAAACGCACAGTGTAGTACATAGTATATGAGTGAGTTGCACTGAAAAACTTAGAATATAAGAAACGCACAGTGTAGTACATATTATATGAGTGAGTTGCACTGAAAAACTTAGAATATAAGAAACGCACAGTGTAGTACATAGTATATGAGTGAGTTGCACTGAAAAACTTAGAATATAAGAAACGCACAGTGTAGTACATAGTATATGAGTGAGTTGCACTGAAAAACTTAGAATATAAGAAACGCACAGTGTAGTACATAGTATATGAGTGAGTTGCACTGAAAAACTTAGAATATAAAAAACGCACAGTGTAGTACATAGTATATGAGTGAGTTGCACTGAAAAACTTAGAATATAAGAAACGCACAGTGTAGTACATAGTATATGAGTGAGTTGCACTGAAAAACTTAGAATATAAGAAACGCACAGTGTAGTACATAGTATATGAGTGAGTTGAACTGAAAAACTTAGAATATAAGAAACGCACAGTGTAGTACATAGTATATGAGTGAGTTGCACTGAAAAACTTAGAATATAAGAAACGCACAGTGTAATACATAATATATGAGTGAGATGCACTGAAAAACTTAGAATTTAAGAAACGCACAGTGTAGTACATAGTATATGAGTGAGTTGCACTGTAAAACTTAGAATATAAGAAACGCACAGTGTAGTACATAGTATATGAGTGAGTTGCACTGAAAAACTTAGAATATAAGAAACGCACAGTGTAGTACATAGTATATGAGTGAGTTGCACTCAAAAACTTAGAATATAAGAAACGCACAGTGTAGTACATAGTATATGAGTGAGTTGCACTGAAAAACTTAGAATATAAGAAACGCACAGTGTAGTATATAGTATATGAGTGAGTTGCACTGAAAAACTTAGAATTTAAGAAACGCACAGTGTAGTACATAGTATATGAGTGAGTTGCACTGAAAAACTTGAATTTACTGAAAACCCGCATTGCACTGAAAAACTTAGAATATAAGAAACGCACAGTGTAGTACATAGTATATGAGTGAGTTGCACTGAAAAACTTAGAATATAAGAAACGCACAGTGTAGTAAGTAGTATATGAGTGAGTTGCACTGAAAAACTTAGAATATAAGAAACGCACAGTGTAGTACAAAGTATATGAGTGAGTTGCACTGAAAAACTTAGAATATAAGAAACGCACAGTGTAGTACATAGTATATGAGTGAGTTGCACTGAAAAACTTAGAATATAAGAAACGCACAGTGTAATACATAGTATATGAGTGAGATGCACTGAAAAACTTAGAATTTAAGAAACGCACAGTGTAGTACATAGTATATGAGTGAGTTGCACTGTAAAACTTAGAATATAAGAAACGCACAGTGTAGTACATAGTATATGAGTGAGTTGCACTGTAAAACTTAGAATATAAGAAACGCACAGTGTAATACATAGTATATGAGTGAGATGCACTGAAAAACTTAGAATATAAGAAACGCACAGTGTAGTACATAGTATATGAGTGAGTTGCACTGAAAAACTTAGAATATAAGAAACGCACAGTGTAGTAAGTAGTATATGAGTGAGTTGCACTGAAAAACTTAGAATATAAGAAACGCACAGTGTAGTGCATAGTATATGAGTGAGTTGCACTGAAAAACTTAGAATATAAGAAACGCACAGTGTAGTACATAGTATATGAGTGAGTTGCACTGAAAAACTTAGAATTTACTGAAAAACCCGCATTACACGAAATGCATAGTGTAGTACATAGTATATGAGTGAGTTGCACTGAAAAACTTAGAATATAAGAAACGCACAGTGTAGTACATAGTATATGAGTGAGTTGCACTGAAAAACTTAGAATATAAGAAACGCACAGTGTAGTACATATTATATGAGTGAGTTGCACTGAAAAACTTAGAATATAAGAAACGCACAGTGTAGTACATAGTATATGAGTGAGTTGCACTGAAAAACTTAGAATATAAGAAACGCACAGTGTAGTACATAGTATATGAGTGAGTTGCACTGAAAAACTTAGAATATAAGAAACGCACAGTGTAGTACATAGTATATGAGTGAGTTGCACTGAAAAACTTAGAATATAAAAAACGCACAGTGTAGTACATAGTATATGAGTGAGTTGCACTGAAAAACTTAGAATATAAGAAACGCACAGTGTAGTACATAGTATATGAGTGAGTTGCACTGAAAAACTTAGAATATAAGAAACGCACAGTGTAGTACATAGTATATGAGTGAGTTGAACTGAAAAACTTAGAATATAAGAAACGCACAGTGTAGTACATAGTATATGAGTGAGTTGCACTGAAAAACTTAGAATATAAGAAACGCACAGTGTAATACATAGTATATGAGTGAGATGCACTGAAAAACTTAGAATTTAAGAAACGCACAGTGTAGTACATAGTATATGAGTGAGTTGCACTGTAAAACTTAGAATATAAGAAACGCACAGTGTAGTACATAGTATATGAGTGAGTTGCACTGAAAAACTTAGAATATAAGAAACGCACAGTGTAGTACATAGTATATGAGTGAGTTGCACTCAAAAACTTAGAATATAAGAAACGCACAGTGTAGTACATAGTATATGAGTGAGTTGCACTGAAAAACTTAGAATATAAGAAACGCACAGTGTAGTACATAGTATATGAGTGAGTTGCACTGAAAAACTTAGAATTTAAGAAACGCACAGTGTAGTACATAGTATATGAGTGAGTTGCACTGAAAAACTTGAATTTACTGAAAACCCGCATTGCACTGAAAAACTTAGAATATAAGAAACGCACAGTGTAGTACATAGTATATGAGTGAGTTGCACTGAAAAACTTAGAATATAAGAAACGCACAGTGTAGTAAGTAGTATATGAGTGAGTTGCACTGAAAAACTTAGAATATAAGAAACGCACAGTGTAGTACAAAGTATATGAGTGAGTTGCACTGAAAAACTTAGAATATAAGAAACGCACAGTGTAGTACATAGTATATGAGTGAGTTGCACTGAAAAACTTAGAATATAAGAAACGCACAGTGTAATACATAGTATATGAGTGAGATGCACTGAAAAACTTAGAATTTAAGAAACGCACAGTGTAGTACATAGTATATGAGTGAGTTGCACTGTAAAACTTAGAATATAAGAAACGCACAGTGTAGTACATAGTATATGAGTGAGTTGCACTGAAAAACTTAGAATATAAGAAACGCACAGTGTAGTACATAGTATATGAGTGAGTTGCACTCAAAAACTTAGAATATAAGAAACGCACAGTGTAGTACATAGTATATGAGTGAGTTGCACTGAAAAACTTAGAATATAAGAAACGCACAGTGTAGTACATAGTATATGAGTGAGTTGCATTGAAAAACTTAGAATATAAGAAACGCACAGTGTAGTGCATAGTATATGAGTGAGTTGCACTGAAAAACTTAGAATATAAGAAACGCACAGTATAGTACATAGTATATGAATGAGTTGCACTGAAAAACTTAGAATTTACTGAAAAACCCGCATTACACGAAATGCACAGTGTAGTACATAGTATATGAGTGAGTTGCACTGAAAAACTTAGAATATAAGAAACGCACAGTGTAGTGCATAGTATAAGAGTGAGTTGCACTGAAAAACTTAGAATATAAGAAACGCACAGTGTAGTACATAGTATATGAGTGAGTTGCACTGAAAAACTTGAATTTACTGAAAAACCCGCATTACACGAAATGCACAGTGTAGTACATAGTATATGAGTGAGTTGCACTGAAAAACTTAGAATATAAGAAACGCACAGTGTAGTACATAGTATATGAGTGAGTTGCACTGAAAAACTTAGAATATAAGAAACGCACAGTGTAGTAAGTAGTATATGAGTGAGTTGCACTGAAAAACTTAGAATATAAGAAACGCACAGTGTAGTACAAAGTATATGAGTGAGTTGAACTGAAAAACTTAGAATATAAGAACAGTGTAGTACATAGTATATGAGTGAGTTGCACTGAAAAACTTAGAATATAAGAAACGCACAGTGTAGTACATAGTATATGAGTGAGTTGCACTGAAAAACTTAGAATATAAGAAACGCACAGTGTAGTACATAGTATATGAGTGAGTTGCACTGAAAAACTTAGAATATAAGAAACGCACAGTGTAGTACATAGTATATGAGTGAGTTGCACTCAAAAACTTAGAATATAAGAAACGCACAGTGTAGTACATAGTATATGAGTGAGTTGCACTGAAAAACTTGAATTTACTGAAAA
The DNA here is from genome assembly GCF_978045245.1 of Mus caroli. NCBI lineage: Eukaryota > Metazoa > Chordata > Mammalia > Rodentia > Muridae > Mus > Mus caroli. The sequence continues at coordinate 3,191,278 of NW_028227283.1, forward strand.
ACCCGCATTACACGAAATGCACAGTGTAGTACATAGTATATGAGAGAGTTGCACTCAAAAACTTAGAATATAAGAAACGCACAGTGTAGTACATAGTATATGAGTGAGTTGCATTGAAAAACTTAGAATATAAGAAACGCACAGTGTAGTAAGTAGTATATGAGTGAGTTGCACTGAAAAACTTAGAATATAAGAAACGCACAGTGTAGTGCATAGTATATGAGTGAGTTGCACTGAAAAACTTAGAATATAAGAAACGCACAGTGTAGTACATAGTATATGAGTGAGTTGCACTGAAAAACTTAGAATTTATTGAAAAACCCGCATTACACGAAATGCATAGTGTAGTACATAGTATATGAGTGAGTTGCACTGAAAAACTTAGAATATAAGAAACGCACAGTGTAGTACATAGTATATGAGTGAGTTGCACTGAAAAACTTAGAATATAAGAAACGCACAGTGTAGTACATAGTATATGAGTGAGTTGCACTGAAAAACTTAGAATATAAGAAACGCACAGTGTAGTACATAGTATATGAGTGAGTTGCACTGAAAAACTTAGAATATAAGAAACGCACAGTGTAGTACATAGTATATGAATGAGTTGCACTGAAAAACTTAGAATATAAAAAACGCACAGTTTAGTACATAGTATATGAGTGAGTTGCACTGAAAAACTTAGAATATAAGAAACGCACAGTGTAATACATAGTATATGAGTGAGATGCACTGAAAAACTTAGAATTTAAGAAACGCACAGTGTAGTACATAGTATATGAGTGAGTTGCACTGTAAAACTTAGAATATAAGAAACGCACAGTGTAGTACATAGTATATGAGTGAGTTGCACTGAAAAACTTAGAATATAAGAAACGCACAGTGTAGTACATAGTATATGAGTGAGTTGCACTGAAAAACTTAGAATATAAGAAACGCACAGTGTAGTACATAGTATATGAGTGAGTTGCACTCAAAAACTTAGAATATAAGAAACGCACAGTGTAGTACATAGTATATGAGTGAGTTGCACTGAAAAACTTGAATTTACTGAAAAACCCGCATTACACGAAATGCACAGTGTAGTACATAGTATATGAGTGAGTTGCACTCAAAAACTTAGAATATAAGAAACGCACAGTGTAGTACATAGTATATGAGTGAGTTGCACTGAAAAACTTAGAATATAAGAAACGCACAGTGTAGTAAGTAGTATATGAGTGAGTTGCACTGAAAAACTTAGAATATAAGAAACGCACAGTGTAGTGCATAGTATATGAGTGAGTTGCACTGAAAAACTTAGAATATAAGAAACGCACAGTGTAGTACATAGTATATGAGTGAGTTGCACTGAAAAACTTAGAATTTACTGAAAAACCCGCATTACACGAAATGCATAGTGTAGTACATAGTATATGAGTGAGTTGCACTGAAAAACTTAGAATATAAGAAACGCACAGTGTAGTACATAGTATATGAGTGAGTTGCACTGAAAAACTTAGAATATAAGAAACGCACAGTGTAGTACATATTATATGAGTGAGTTGCACTGAAAAACTTAGAATATAAGAAACGCACAGTGTAGTACATAGTATATGAGTGAGTTGCACTGAAAAACTTAGAATATAAGAAACGCACAGTGTAGTACATAGTATATGAGTGAGTTGCACTGAAAAACTTAGAATATAAGAAACGCACAGTGTAGTACATAGTATATGAGTGAGTTGCACTGAAAAACTTAGAATATAAAAAACGCACAGTGTAGTACATAGTATATGAGTGAGTTGCACTGAAAAACTTAGAATATAAGAAACGCACAGTGTAGTACATAGTATATGAGTGAGTTGCACTGAAAAACTTAGAATATAAGAAACGCACAGTGTAGTACATAGTATATGAGTGAGTTGAACTGAAAAACTTAGAATATAAGAAACGCACAGTGTAGTACATAGTATATGAGTGAGTTGCACTGAAAAACTTAGAATATAAGAAACGCACAGTGTAATACATAGTATATGAGTGAGATGCACTGAAAAACTTAGAATTTAAGAAACGCACAGTGTAGTACATAGTATATGAGTGAGTTGCACTGAAAAACTTGAATTTACTGAAAAACCCGCATTACACGAAATGCACAGTGTAGTACATAGTATATGAGAGAGTTGCACTCAAAAACTTAGAATATAAGAAACGCACAGTGTAGTACATAGTATATGAGTGAGTTGCACTGAAAAACTTAGAATATAAGAAACGCACAGTGTAGTAAGTAGTATATGAGTGAGTTGCACTGAAAAACTTAGAATATAAGAAACGCACAGTGTAGTGCATAGTATATGAGTGAGTTGCACTGAAAAACTTAGAATATAAGAAACGCACAGTGTAGTACATAGTATATGAGTGAGTTGCACTGAAAAACTTAGAATTTACTGAAAAACCCGCATTACACGAAATGCATAGTGTAGTACATAGTATATGAGTGAGTTGCACTGAAAAACTTAGAATATAAGAAACGCACAGTGTAGTACATAGTATATGAGTGAGTTGCACTGAAAAACTTAGAATATAAGAAACGCACAGTGTAGTACATAGTATATGAGTGAGTTGCACTGAAAAACTTAGAATATAAGAAACGCACAGTGTAGTACATAGTATATGAGTGAGTTGCACTGAAAAACTTAGAATATAAGAAACGCACAGTGTAGTACATAGTATATGAATGAGTTGCACTGAAAAACTTAGAATATAAAAAACGCACAGTTTAGTACATAGTATATGAGTGAGTTGCACTGAAAAACTTAGAATATAAGAAACGCACAGTGTAATACATAGTATATGAGTGAGATGCACTGAAAAACTTAGAATTTAAGAAACGCACAGTGTAGTACATAGTATATGAGTGAGTTGCACTGTAAAACTTAGAATATAAGAAACGCACAGTGTAGTACATAGTATATGAGTGAGTTGCACTGAAAAACTTAGAATATAAGAAACGCACAGTGTAGTACATAGTATATGAGTGAGTTGCACTGAAAAACTTAGAATATAAGAAACGCACAGTGTAGTACATAGTATATGAGTGAGTTGCACTGAAAAACTTAGAATATAAGAAACGCACAGTGTAGTACATAGTATATGAGTGAGTTGCACTGAAAAACTTGAATTTACTGAAAAACCCGCATTACACGAAATGCACAGTGTAGTACATAGTATATGAGTGAGTTGCACTCAAAAACTTAGAATATAAGAAACGCACAGTGTAGTACATAGTATATGAGTGAGTTGCACTGAAAAACTTAGAATATAAGAAACGCACAGTGTAGTAAGTAGTATATGAGTGAGTTGCACTGAAAAACTTAGAATATAAGAAACGCACAGTGTAGTGCATAGTATATGAGTGAGTTGCACTGAAAAACTTAGAATATAAGAAACGCACAGTGTAGTACATAGTATATGAGTGAGTTGCACTGAAAAACTTAGAATATAAGAAACGCACAGTGTAGTACATAGTATATGAGTGAGTTGCACTGAAAAACTTAGAATATAAGAAACGCACAGTGTAGTACATAGTATATGAGTGAGTTGCACTGAAAAACTTAGAATATAAGAAACGCACAGTGTAGTACATAGTATATGAGTGAGTTGCACTGAAAAACTTAGAATATAAAAAACGCACAGTGTAGTACATAGTATATGAGTGAGTTGCACTGAAAAACTTAGAATATAAGAAACGCACAGTGTAGTACATAGTATATGAGTGAGTTGCACTGAAAAACTTAGAATATAAGAAACGCACAGTGTAGTACATAGTATATGAGTGAGTTGAACTGAAAAACTTAGAATATAAGAAACGCACAGTGTAGTACATAGTATATGAGTGAGTTGCACTGAAAAACTTAGAATATAAGAAACGCACAGTGTAATACATAGTATATGAGTGAGATGCACTGAAAAACTTAGAATTTAAGAAACGCACAGTGTAGTACATAGTATATGAGTGAGTTGCACTGAAAAACTTGAATTTACTGAAAAACCCGCATTACACGAAATGCACAGTGTAGTACATAGTATATGAGAGAGTTGCACTCAAAAACTTAGAATATAAGAAACGCACAGTGTAGTACATAGTATATGAGTGAGTTGCACTGAAAAACTTAGAATATAAGAAACGCACAGTGTAGTAAGTAGTATATGAGTGAGTTGCACTGAAAAACTTAGAATATAAGAAACGCACAGTGTAGTGCATAGTATATGAGTGAGTTGCACTGAAAAACTTAGAATATAAGAAACGCACAGTGTAGTACATAGTATATGAGTGAGTTGCACTGAAAAACTTAGAATTTACTGAAAAACCCGCATTACACGAAATGCATAGTGTAGTACATAGTATATGAGTGAGTTGCACTGAAAAACTTAGAATATAAGAAACGCACAGTGTAGTACATAGTATATGAGTGAGTTGCACTGAAAAACTTAGAATATAAGAAACGCACAGTGTAGTACATAGTATATGAGTGAGTTGCACTGAAAAACTTAGAATATAAGAAACGCACAGTGTAGTACATAGTATATGAGTGAGTTGCACTGAAAAACTTAGAATATAAGAAACGCACAGTGTAGTACATAGTATATGAATGAGTTGCACTGAAAAACTTAGAATATAAAAAACGCACAGTTTAGTACATAGTATATGAGTGAGTTGCACTGAAAAACTTAGAATATAAGAAACGCACAGTGTAATACATAGTATATGAGTGAGATGCACTGAAAAACTTAGAATTTAAGAAACGCACAGTGTAGTACATAGTATATGAGTGAGTTGCACTGTAAAACTTAGAATATAAGAAACGCACAGTGTAGTACATAGTATATGAGTGAGTTGCACTGAAAAACTTAGAATATAAGAAACGCACAGTGTAGTACATAGTATATGAGTGAGTTGCACTGAAAAACTTAGAATATAAGAAACGCACAGTGTAGTACATAGTATATGAGTGAGTTGCACTCAAAAACTTAGAATATAAGAAACGCACAGTGTAGTACATAGTATATGAGTGAGTTGCACTGAAAAACTTGAATTTACTGAAAAACCCGCATTACACGAAATGCACAGTGTAGTACATAGTATATGAGTGAGTTGCACTCAAAAACTTAGAATATAAGAAACGCACAGTGTAGTACATAGTATATGAGTGAGTTGCACTGAAAAACTTAGAATATAAGAAACGCACAGTGTAGTAAGTAGTATATGAGTGAGTTGCACTGAAAAACTTAGAATATAAGAAACGCACAGTGTAGTGCATAGTATATGAGTGAGTTGCACTGAAAAACTTAGAATATAAGAAACGCACAGTGTAGTACATAGTATATGAGTGAGTTGCACTGAAAAACTTAGAATTTACTGAAAAACCCGCATTACACGAAATGCATAGTGTAGTACATAGTATATGAGTGAGTTGCACTGAAAAACTTAGAATATAAGAAACGCACAGTGTAGTACATAGTATATGAGTGAGTTGCACTGAAAAACTTAGAATATAAGAAACGCACAGTGTAGTACATAGTATATGAGTGAGTTGCACTGAAAAACTTAGAATATAAGAAACGCACAGTGTAGTACATAGTATATGAGTGAGTTGCACTGAAAAACTTAGAATATAAGAAACGCACAGTGTAGTACATAGTATATGAGTGAGTTGCACTGAAAAACTTAGAATATAAGAAACGCACAGTGTAGTACATAGTATATGAGTGAGTTGCACTGAAAAACTTAGAATATAAAAAACGCACAGTGTAGTACATAGTATATGAGTGAGTTGCACTGAAAAACTTAGAATATAAGAAACGCACAGTGTAGTACATAGTATATGAGTGAGTTGCACTGAAAAACTTAGAATATAAGAAACGCACAGTGTAGTACATAGTATATGAGTGAGTTGAACTGAAAAACTTAGAATATAAGAAACGCACAGTGTAGTACATAGTATATGAGTGAGTTGCACTGAAAAACTTAGAATATAAGAAACGCACAGTGTAATACATAGTATATGAGTGAGATGCACTGAAAAACTTAGAATTTAAGAAACGCACAGTGTAGTACATAGTATATGAGTGAGTTGCACTGTAAAACTTAGAATATAAGAAACGCACAGTGTAGTACATAGTATATGAGTGAGTTGCACTGAAAAACTTAGAATATAAGAAACGCACAGTGTAGTACATAGTATATGAGTGAGTTGCACTGAAAAACTTAGAATATAAGAAACGCACAGTGTAGTACATAGTATATGAGTGAGTTGCACTGAAAAACTTAGAATATAAGAAACGCACAGTGTAGTACATAGTATATGAGTGACTTGCACTGAAAAACTTAGAATTTAAGAAACGCACAGTGTAGTACATAGTATATGAGTGAGTTGCACTGAAAAACTTGAATTTACTGAAAACCCGCATTACACGAAATGCACAGTGTAGTACATAGTATATGAGTGAGTTGCACTGAAAAACTTAGAATATAAGAAACGCACAGTGTAGTACATAGTATATGAGTGAGTTGCACTGAAAAACTTAGAATATAAGAAACGCACAGTGTAGTAAGTAGTATATGAGTGAGTTGCACTGAAAAACTTAGAATATAAGAAACGCACAGTGTAGTACAAAGTATATGAGTGAGTTGCACTGAAAAACTTAGAATATAAGTAACGCACAGTGTAGTACATAGTATATGAGTGAGTTGCACTGAAAAACTTAGAATATAAGAAACGCACAGTGTAATACATAGTATATGAGTGAGATGCACTGAAAAACTTAGAATTTAAGAAACGCACAGTGTAGTACATAGTATATGAGTGAGTTGCACTGTAAAACTTAGAATATAAGAAACGCACAGTGTAGTACATAGTATATGAGTGAGTTGCACTGAAAAACTTAGAATATAAGAAACGCACATTGTAGTACATAGTATATGAGTGAGTTGCACTCAAAAACTTAGAATATAAGAAACGCACAGTGTAGTACATAGTATATGAGTGAGTTGCACTGAAAAACTTAGAATATAAGAAACGCACAGTGTAGTACATAGTATATGAGTGAGTTGCATTGAAAAACTTAGAATATAAGAAACGCACAGTGTAGTGCATAGTATATGAGTGAGTTGCACTGAAAAACTTAGAATATAAGAAACGCACAGTATAGTACATAGTATATGAATGAGTTGCACTGAAAAACTTAGAATTTACTGAAAAACCCGCATTACACGAAATGCACAGTGTAGTACATAGTATATGAGTGAGTTGCACTGAAAAACTTAGAATATAAGAAACGCACAGTGTAGTGCATAGTATAAGAGTGAGTTGCACTGAAAAACTTAGAATATAAGAAACGCACAGTGTAGTACATAGTATATGAGTGAGTTGCACTGAAAAACTTGAATTTACTGAAAAACCCGCATTACACGAAATGCACAGTGTAGTACATAGTATATGAGTGAGTTGCACTGAAAAACTTAGAATATAAGAAACGCACAGTGTAGTACATAGTATATGAGTGAGTTGCACTGAAAAACTTAGAATATAAGAAACGCACAGTGTAGTAAGTAGTATATGAGTGAGTTGCACTGAAAAACTTAGAATATAAGAAACGCACAGTGTAGTACAAAGTATATGAGTGAGTTGAACTGAAAAACTTAGAATATAAGAACAGTGTAGTACATAGTATATGAGTGAGTTGCACTGAAAAACTTAGAATATAAGAAACGCACAGTGTAGTACATAGTATATGAGTGAGTTGCACTGAAAAACTTAGAATATAAGAAACGCACAGTGTAGTACATAGTATATGAGTGAGTTGCACTGAAAAACTTAGAATATAAGAAACGCACAGTGTAGTACATAGTATATGAGTGAGTTGCACTCAAAAACTTAGAATATAAGAAACGCACAGTGTAGTACATAGTATATGAGTGAGTTGCACTGAAAAACTTGAATTTACTGAAAAACCCGCATTACACGAAATGCACAGTGTAGTACATAGTATATGAGAGAGTTGCACTCAAAAACTTATAATATAAGAAACGCACAGTGTAGTACATAGTATATGAGTGAGTTGCACTGAAAAACTTAGAATATAAGAAACGCACAGTGTAGTAAGTAGTATATGAGTGAGTTGCACTGAAAAACTTAGAATATAAGAAACGCACAGTGTAGTGCATAGTATATGAGTGAGTTGCACTGAAAAACTTAGAATATAAGAAACGCACAGTGTAGTACATAGTATATGAGTGAGTTGCACTGAAAAACTTAGAATTTACTGAAAAACCCGCATTACACGAAATGCATAGTGTAGTACATAGTATATGAGTGAGTTGCACTGAAAAACTTAGAATATAAGAAACGCACAGTGTAGTACATAGTATATGAGTGAGTTGCACTGAAAAACTTAGAATATAAGAAACGCACAGTGTAGTACATAGTATATGAGTGAGTTGCACTGAAAAACTTAGAATATAAGAAACGCACAGTGTAGTACATATTATATGAGTGAGTTGCACTGAAAAACTTAGAATATAAGAAACGCACAGTGTAGTACATAGTATATGAGTGAGTTGCACTGAAAAACTTAGAATATAAGAAACGCACAGTGTAGTACATAGTATATGAGTGAGTTGCACTGAAAAACTTAGAATATAAGAAACGCACAGTGTAGTACATAGTATATGAGTGAGTTGCAATGAAAAACTTAGAATATAAAAAACTCACAGTGTAGTACATAGTATATGAGTGAGTTGTACTGAAAAACTTAGAATATAAGAAACGCACAGTGTAGTACATAGTATATGAGTGAGTTGCGATGAAAAACTTAGAATATAAGAAACGCACAGTGTAGTACATAGTATATGAGTGAGTTGCACTGAAAAACTTAGAATATAAGAAACGCACAGTGTAGTACATAGTATATGAGTGAGTTGAACTGAAAATCTTAGAATATAAGAAACGCACAGTGTAGTACATAGTATATGAGTGAGTTGCACTGAAAAACTTAGAATATAAGAAACGCACAGTGTAATACATAGTATATGAGTGAGATGCACTGAAAAACTTAGAATTTAAGAAACGCACAGTGTAGTACATAGTATATGAGTGAGTTGCACTGTAAAACTTAGAATATAAGAAACGCACAGTGTAGTACATAGTATATGAGTGAGTTGCACTGAAAAACTTAGAATATAAGAAACGCACAGTGTAGTACATAGTATATGAGTGAGTTGCACTCAAAAACTTAGAATATAAGAAACGCTCAGTGTAGTACATAGTATATGAGTGAGTTGCACTGAAAAACTTAGAATATAAGAAACGCACAGTGTAGTACATAGTATATGAGTGAGTTGCACTGAAAACTTAGAATATAAGAAACGCACAGTGTAGTACATAGTATATGAGTGAGTTGCGATGAAAAACTTAGAATATAAGAAACGCACAGTGTAGTACATAGTATATGAGTGAGTTGCACTGAAAAACTTAGAATATAAGAAACGCACAGTGTAGTACATAGTATATGAGTGAGTTGAACTGAAAAACTTAGAATATAAGAAACGCACAGTGTAGTACATAGTATATGAGTGAGTTGCACTGAAAAACTTAGAATATAAGAAACGCACAGTGTAATACATAGTATATGAGTGAGATGCACTGAAAAACTTAGAATTTAAGAAACGCACAGTGTAGTACATAGTATATGAGTGAGTTGCACTGTAAAACTTAGAATATAAGAAACGCACAGTGTAGTACATAGTATATGAGTGAGTTGCACTGAAAAACTTAGAATATAAGAAACGCACAGTGTAGTACATAGTATATGAGTGAGTTGCACTCAAAAACTTAGAATATAAGAAACGCTCAGTGTAGTACATAGTATATGAGTGAGTTGCACTGAAAAACTTAGAATATAAGAAACTCACAGTGTAGTACATAGTATATGAGTGAGTTGCACTGAAAAACTTAGAATTTAAGAAACGCACAGTGTAGTACATAATATATGAGTGAGTTGCACTGAAAAACTTGAATTTACTGAAAACCCGCATTACACGAAATGCACAGTGTAGTACATAGTATATGAGTGAGTTGCACTGAAAAACTTAGAATATAAGAAACGCACAGTGTAGTACATAGTATATGAGTGAGTTGCACTGAAAAACTTAGAATATAAGAAACGCACAGTGTAGTAAGTAGTATATGAGTGAGTTGCACTGAAAAACTTAGAATATAAGAAATGCACAGTGTTGTACAAAGTATATGAGTGAGTTGCACTGAAAAACTTAGAATATAAGAAACGCACAGTGTAGTACATAGTATATGAGTGAGTTGCAGTGAAAAACTTAGAATATAAGAAACGCACAGTGTAGTACATAGTATATGAGTGAGTTGCACTGAAAAACTTAGAATATAAGAAACGCACAGTATAGTACATAGTATATGAGTGAGTTGCACTGAAAAACTTAGAATATAAGAAACGCACAGTGTAGTACATAGTATATGAATGAGTTGCACTGAAAAACTTAGAATATAAAAAACGCACAGTGTAGTACATAGTATATGAGTGAGTTGCACTGAAAAACTTAGAATATAAGAAACGCACAGTGTAATACATAGTATATGAGTGAGATGCACTGAAAAACTTAGAATTTAAGAAACGCACAGTGTAGTACATAGTATATGAGTGAGTTGCACTGTAAAACTTAGAATATAAGAAACGCACAGTGTAGTACATAGTATATGAGTGAGTTGCACTGAAAAACTTAGAATATAAGAAACGCACAGTGTAGTACATAGTATATGAGTGAGTTGCACTGAAAAACTTAGAATATAAGAAACGCACAGTGTAGTACATAGTATATGAGTGAGTTGCACTCAAAAACTTAGAATATAAGAAACGCACAGTGTAGTACATAGTATATGAGTGAGTTGCACTGAAAAACTTGAATTTACTGAAAAACCCGCATTACATGAAATGCACAGTGTAGTACATAGTATATGAGTGAGTTGCACTCAAAAACTTAGAATATAAGAAACGCACAGTGTAGTACATAGTATATGAGTGAGTTGCACTGAAAAACTTAGAATATAAGAAACGCACAGTGTAGTAAATAGTATATGAGTGAGTTGCACTGAAAAACTTAGAATATAAGAAACGCACAGTGTAGTACAAAGTATATGAGTGAGTTGCACTGAAAAACTTAGAATATAAGAAACGCACAGTGTAGTACATAGTATATGAGTGAGTTGCACTGAAAAACTTAGAATATAAGAAACGCACAGTGTAATACATAGTATATGAGTGAGATGCACTGAAAAACTTAGAATTTAAGAAACGCACAGTGTAGTACATAGTATATGAGTGAGTTGCACTGTAAAACTTAGAATATAAGAAACGCACAGTGTAGTACATAGTATATGAGTGAGTTGCACTGAAAAACTTAGAATATAAGAAACGCACAGTGTAGTACATAGTATATGAGTGAGTTGCACTCAAAAACTTAGAATATAAGAAACGCACAGTGTAGTACATAGTATATGAGTGAGTTGCACTGAAAAACTTAGAATATAAGAAACACACAGTGTAGTACATAGTATATGAGTGAGTTGCACTGAAAAACTTAGAATTTAAGAAACGCACAGTGTAGTACATAGTATATGAGTGAGATGCACTGAAAAACTTAGAATTTAAGAAACGCACAGTGTAGTACATAGTATATGAGTGAGTTGCACTGTAAAACTTAGAATATAAGAAACGCACAGTGTAGTACATAGTATATGAGTGAGTTGCACTGAAAAACTTAGAATATAAGAAACGCACAGTGTAGTACATAGTATATGAGTGAGTTGCACTGAAAAACTTAGAATATAAGAAACGCACAGTGTAGTACATAGTATATGAGTGAGTTGCACTCAAAAACTTAGAATATAAGAAACGCACAGTGTAGTACATAGTATATGAGTGAGTTGCACTGAAAAACTTGAATTTACTGAAAAACCCGCATTACATGAAATGCACAGTGTAGTACATAGTATATGAGTGAGTTGCACTCAAAAACTTAGAATATAAGAAACGCACAGTGTAGTACATAGTATATGAGTGAGTTGCACTGAAAAACTTAGAATATAAGAAACGCACAGTGTAGTAAATAGTATATGAGTGAGTTGCACTGAAAAACTTAGAATATAAGAAACGCACAGTGTAGTACAAAGTATATGAGTGAGTTGCACTGAAAAACTTAGAATATAAGAAACGCACAGTGTAGTACATAGTATATGAGTGAGTTGCACTGAAAAACTTAGAATATAAGAAACGCACAGTGTAATACATAGTATATGAGTGAGATGCACTGAAAAACTTAGAATTTAAGAAACGCACAGTGTAGTACATAGTATATGAGTGAGTTGCACTGTAAAACTTAGAATATAAGAAACGCACAGTGTAGTACATAGTATATGAGTGAGTTGCACTGAAAAACTTAGAATATAAGAAACGCACAGTGTAGTACATAGTATATGAGTGAGTTGCACTCAAAAACTTAGAATATAAGAAACGCACAGTGTAGTACATAGTATATGAGTGAGTTGCACTGAAAAACTTAGAATATAAGAAACGCACAGTGTAGTACATAGTATATGAGTGAGTTGCACTGAAAAACTTAGAATTTAAGAAACGCACAGTGTAGTACATAGTATATGAGTGAGTTGCACTGAAAAACTTAGAATATAAGAAACGCACAGTGTAGTAAGTAGTATATGAGTGAGTTGCACTGAAAAACTTAGAATATAAGAAACGCACAGTGTAGTACAAAGTATATGAGTGAGTTGCACTGAAAAACTTAGAATATAAGAAACGCACAGTGTAGTACATAGTATATGAGTGAGTTGCACTGAAAAACTTAGAATATAAGAAATGCACAGTGTAGTACATAGTATATGAGTGAGTTGCACTGAAAAACTTAGAATATAAGAAACGCACAGTGTAGTACATAGTATATGAGTGAGTTGCACTGAAAAACTTAGAATATAAGAAACGCACAGTGTAGTACATAGTATATGAGTGAGTTGCATTGAAAAACTTAGAATATAAGAAACGCACAGTGTAGTACATAGTATATGAATGAGTTGCACTGAAAAACTTAGAATATAAAAAACGCACAGTGTAGTACATAGTATATGAGTGAGTTGCACTGAAAAACTTAGAATATAAGAAACGCACAGTGTAATACATAGTATATGAGTGAGATGCACTGAAAAACTTAGAATTTAAGAAACGCACAGTGTAGTACATAGTATATGAGTGAGTTGCACTGTAAAACTTAGAATATAAGAAACGCACAGTGTAGTACATAGTATATGAGTGAGTTGCACTGAAAAACTTAGAATATAAGAAACGCACAGTGTAGTACATAGTATATGAGTGAGTTGCACTGAAAAAACTTAGAATATAAGAAACGCACAGTGTAGTACATAGTATATGAGTGAGTTGCACTCAAAAACTTAGAATATAAGAAACGCACAGTGTAGTACATAGTATATGAGTGAGTTGCACTGAAAAACTTGATTTTACTGAAAAACCCGCATTACACGAAATGCACAGTGTAGTACATAGTATATGAGTGAGTTGCACTCAAAAACTTAGAATATAAGAAACGCACAGTGTAGTACATAGTATATGAGTGAGTTGCACTGAAAAACTTAGTATATAAGAAACGCACAGTGTAGTAAGTAGTATATGAGTGAGTTGCACTGAAAAACTTAGAATATAAGAAACGCACAGTGTAGTACATAGTATATGAGTGAGTTGCACTGAAAAACTTAGAATATAAGAAACGCACAGTGTAATACATAGTATATGAGTGAGATGCACTGAAAAAGTTAGAATTTAAGAAACGCACAGTGTAGTACATAGTATATGAGTGAGTTGCACTGTAAAACTTAGAATATAAGAAACGCACAGTGTAGTACATAGTATATGAGTGAGTTGCACTGAAAAACTTAGAATATAAGAAACGCACAGTGTAGTACATAGTATATGAGTGAGTTGCACTCAAAAACTTAGAATATAAGAAACGCACAGTGTAGTACATAGTATATGAGTGAGTTGCACTGAAAAACTTAGAATATAAGAAACGCACAGTGTAGTACATAGTATATGAGTGTGTTGCACTGAAAAACTTAGAATTTAAGAAACGCACAGTGTAGTACATAGTATATGAGTGAGTTGCACTGAAAAACTTAGAATATAAGAAACGCACAGTGTAGTAAGTAGTATATGAGTGAGTTGCACTGAAAAACTTAGAATATAAGAAACGCACAGTGTAGTACAAAGTATATGAGTGAGTTGCACTGAAAAACTTAGAATATAAGAAACGCACAGTGTAGTACATAGTATATGAGTGAGTTGCACTGAAAAACTTAGAATATAAGAAACGCACAGTGTAGTACATAGTATATGAGTGAGTTGCACTGAAAAACTTAGAATATAAGAAACGCACAGTGTAGTACATAGTATATGAGTGAGTTGCACTGAAAAACTTAGAATATAAGAAACGCACAGTGTAGTGCATAGTATATGAGTGAGTTGCACTGAAAAACTTAGAATATAAGAAACGCACAGTATAGTACATAGTATATGAATGAGTTGCACTGAAAAACTTAGAATTTACTGAAAAACCCGCATTACACGAAATGCACAGTGTAGTACATAGTATATGAGTGAGTTGCACTGAAAAACTTAGAATATAAGAAACGCACAGTGTAGTGCATAGTATAAGAGTGAGTTGCACTGAAAAACTTAGAATATAAGAAACGCACAGTGTAGTACATAGTATATGAGTGAGTTGCACTGAAAAACTTGAATTTACTGAAAAACCCGCATTACACGAAATGCACAGTGTAGTACATAGTATATGAGTGAGTTGCACTGAAAAACTTAGAATATAAGAAACGCACAGTGTAGTACATAGTATATGAGTGAGTTGCACTGAAAAACTTAGAATATAAGAAACGCACAGTGTAGTAAGTAGTATATGAGTGAGTTGCACTGAAAAACTTAGAATATAAGAAACGCACAGTGTAGTACATAGTATATGAGTGAGTTGCACTGAAAAACTTAGAATATAAGAAACGCACAGTGTAGTACATAGTATATGAGTGAGTTGCACTGAAAAACTTAGAATATAAGAAACGCACAGTGTAGTACATAGTATATGAGTGAGTTGCACTGAAAAACTTAGAATATAAGAAACGCACAGTGTAGTACATAGTATATGAGTGAGTTGCACTGAAAAACTTAGAATATAAGAAACGCACAGTTAGTACATAGTATATGAGTGAGTTGCACTGAAAAACTTAGAATATAAGAAACGCACAGTGTAGTACATAGTATATGAGTGAGTTGCATTGAAAAACTTAGAATATAAGAAACGCACAGTGTAGTACATAGTATATGAATGAGTTGCACTGAAAAACTTAGAATATAAAAAACGCACAGTGTAGTACATAGTATATGAGTGAGTTGCACTGAAAAACTTAGAATATAAGAAACGCACAGTGTAATACATAGTATATGAGTGAGATGCACTGAAAAACTTAGAATTTAAGAAACGCACAGTGTAGTACATAGTATATGAGTGAGTTGCACTGTAAAACTTAGAATATAAGAAACGCACAGTGTAGTACATAGTATATGAGTGAGTTGCACTGAAAAACTTAGAATATAAGAAACGCACAGTGTAGTACATAGTATATGAGTGAGTTGCACTGAAAAACTTAGAATATAAGAAACGCACAGTGTAGTACATAGTATATGAGTGAGTTGCACTCAAAAACTTAGAATATAAGAAACGCACAGTGTAGTACATAGTATATGAGTGAGTTGCACTGAAAAACTTGATTTTACTGAAAAACCCGCATTACACGAAATGCACAGTGTAGTACATAGTATATGAGTGAGTTGCACTCAAAAACTTAGAATATAAGAAACGCACAGTGTAGTACATAGTATATGAGTGAGTTGCACTGAAAAACTTAGAATATAAGAAACGCACAGTGTAATACATAGTATATGAGTGAGATGCACTGAAAAACTTAGAATTTAAGAAACGCACAGTGTAGTACATAGTATATGAGTGAGTTGCACTGTAAAACTTAGAATATAAGAAACTCACAGTGTAGTACATAGTATATGAGTGAGTTGCACTGAAAAACTTAGAATATAAGAAACGCACAGTGTAGTACATAGTATATGATTGAGTTGCACTGAAAAACTTAGAATATAAGAAACGCACAGTGTAGTACATAGTATATGAGTGAGTTTCACTCAAAAACTTAGAATATAAGAAACGCACAGTGTAGTACATAGTATATGAGTGAGTTGCACTGAAAAACTTGAATTTACTGAAAAACCCGCATTACATGAAATGCACAGTGTAGTACATAGTATATGAGTGAGTTGCACTCAAAAACTTAGAATATAAGAAACGCACAGTGTAGTACATAGTATATGAGTGAGTTGCACTGAAAAACTTAGAATATAAGAAACGCACAGTGTAGTAAATAGTATATGAGTGAGTTGCACTGAAAAACTTAGAATATAAGAAACGCACAGTGTAGTACAAAGTATATGAGTGAGTTGCACTGAAAAACTTAGAATATAAGAAACGCACAGTGTAGTACATAGTATATGAGTGAGTTGCACTGAAAAACTTAGAATATAAGAAACGCACAGTGTAATACATAGTATATGAGTGAGATGCACTGAAAAACTTAGAATTTAAGAAACGCACAGTGTAGTACATAGTATATGAGTGAGTTGCACTGTAAAACTTAGAATATAAGAAACCCACAGTGTAGTACATAGTATATGAGTGAGTTGCACTGAAAAACTTAGAATATAAGAAACGCACAGTGTAGTACATAGTATATGAGTGAGTTGCACTCAAAAACTTAGAATATAAGAAACGCACAGTGTAGTACATAGTATATGAGTGAGTTGCACTGAAAAACTTAGAATATAAGAAACGCACAGTGTAGTACATAGTATATGAGTGAGTTGCACTGAAAAACTTAGAATTTAAGAAACGCACAGTGCAGTACATAGTATATGAGTGAGTTGCACTCAAAAACTTAGAATATAAGAAACGCACAGTGTAGTACATAGTATATGAGTGAGTTGCACTGAAAAACTTAGAATATAAGAAACGCACAGTGTAATACATAGTATATGAGTGAGATGCACTGAAAAACTTAGAATTTAAGAAACGCACAGTGTAGTACATAGTATATGAGTGAGTTGCACTGTAAAACTTAGAATATAAGAAACGCACAGTGTAGTACATAGTATATGAGTGAGTTGCACTGAAAAACTTAGAATATAAGAAACGCACAGTGTAGTACATAGTATATGAGTGAGTTGCACTGAAAAACTTAGAATATAAGAAACGCACAGTGTAGTACATAGTATATGAGTGAGTTGCACTCAAAAACTTAGAATATAAGAAACGCACAGTGTAGTACATAGTATATGAGTGAGTTGCACTGAAAAACTTGAATTTACTGAAAAACCCGCATTACATGAAATGCACAGTGTAGTACATAGTATATGAGTGAGTTGCACTCAAAAACTTAGAATATAAGAAACGCACAGTGTAGTACATAGTATATGAGTGAGTTGCACTGAAAAACTTAGAATATAAGAAACGCACAGTGTAGTAAATAGTATATGAGTGAGTTGCACTGAAAAACTTAGAATATAAGAAACGCACAGTGTAGTACAAAGTATATGAGTGAGTTGCACTGAAAAACTTAGAATATAAGAAACGCACAGTGTAGTACATAGTATATGAGTGAGTTGCACTGAAAAACTTAGAATATAAGAAACGCACAGTGTAGTACATAGTATATGAGTGAGATGCACTGAAAAACTTAGAATTTAAGAAACGCACAGTGTAGTACATAGTATATGAGTGAGTTGCACTGTAAAACTTAGAATATAAGAAACGCACAGTGTAGTACATAGTATATGAGTGAGTTGCACTGAAAAACTTAGAATATAAGAAACGCACAGTGTAGTACATAGTATATGAGTGAGTTGCACTCAAAAACTTAGAATATAAGAAACGCACAGTGTAGTACATAGTATATGAGTGAGTTGCACTGAAAAACTTAGAATATAAGAAACGCACAGTGTAGTACATAGTATATGAGTGAGTTGCACTGAAAAACTTAGAATTTAAGAAACGCACAGTGTAGTACATAGTATATGAGTGAGTTGCACTGAAAAACTTAGAATATAAGAAACGCACAGTGTAGTAAGTAGTATATGAGTGAGTTGCACTGAAAAACTTAGAATATAAGAAACGCACAGTGTAGTACAAAGTATATGAGTGAGTTGCACTGAAAAACTTAGAATATAAGAAACGCACAGTGTAGTACATAGTATATGAGTGAGTTGCACTGAAAAACTTAGAATATAAGAAACGCACAGTGTAGTACATAGTATATGAGTGAGTTGCACTGAAAAACTTAGAATATAAGAAACGCACAGTGTAGTACATAGTATATGAGTGAGTTGCACTGAAAAACTTAGAATATAAGAAACGCACAGTGTAGTACATAGTATATGAGTGAGTTGCATTGAAAAACTTAGAATATAAGAAACGCACAGTGTAGTACATAGTATATGAATGAGTTGCACTGAAAAACTTAGAATATAAAAAACGCACAGTGTAGTACATAGTATATGAGTGAGTTGCACTGAAAAACTTAGAATATAAGAAACGCACAGTGTAATACATAGTATATGAGTGAGATGCACTGAAAAACTTAGAATTTAAGAAACGCACAGTGTAGTACATAGTATATGAGTGAGTTGCACTGTAAAACTTAGAATATAAGAAACGCACAGTGTAGTACATAGTATATGAGTGAGTTGCACTGAAAAACTTAGAATATAAGAAACGCACAGTGTAGTACATAGTATATGAGTGAGTTGCACTGAAAAAACTTAGAATATAAGAAACGCACAGTGTAGTACATAGTATATGAGTGAGTTGCACTCAAAAACTTAGAATATAAGAAACGCACAGTGTAGTACATAGTATATGAGTGAGTTGCACTGAAAAACTTGATTTTACTGAAAAACCCGCATTACACGAAATGCACAGTGTAGTACATAGTATATGAGTGAGTTGCACTCAAAAACTTAGAATATAAGAAACGCACAGTGTAGTACATAGTATATGAGTGAGTTGCACTGAAAAACTTAGTATATAAGAAACGCACAGTGTAGTAAGTAGTATATGAGTGAGTTGCACTGAAAAACTTAGAATATAAGAAACGCACAGTGTAGTACATAGTATATGAGTGAGTTGCACTGAAAAACTTAGAATATAAGAAACGCACAGTGTAATACATAGTATATGAGTGAGATGCACTGAAAAACTTAGAATTTAAGAAACGCACAGTGTAGTACATAGTATATGAGTGAGTTGCACTGTAAAACTTAGAATATAAGAAACGCACAGTGTAGTACATAGTATATGAGTGAGTTGCACTGAAAAACTTAGAATATAAGAAACGCACAGTGTAGTACATAGTATATGAGTGAGTTGCACTCAAAAACTTAGAATATAAGAAACGCACAGTGTAGTACATAGTATATGAGTGAGTTGCACTGAAAAACTTAGAATATAAGAAACGCACAGTGTAGTACATAGTATATGAGTGAGTTGCACTGAAAAACTTAGAATTTAAGAAACGCACAGTGTAGTACATAGTATATGAGTGAGTTGCACTGAAAAACTTAGAATATAAGAAACGCACAGTGTAGTAAGTAGTATATGAGTGAGTTGCACTGAAAAACTTAGAATATAAGAAACGCACAGTGTAGTACAAAGTATATGAGTGAGTTGCACTGAAAAACTTAGAATATAAGAAACGCACAGTGTAGTACATAGTATATGAGTGAGTTGCACTGAAAAACTTAGAATATAAGAAACGCACAGTGTAGTACATAGTATATGAGTGAGTTGCACTGAAAAACTTAGAATATAAGAAACGCACAGTGTAGTACATAGTATATGAGTGAGTTGCATTGAAAAACTTAGAATATAAGAAACGCACAGTGTAGTGCATAGTATATGAGTGAGTTGCACTGAAAAACTTAGAATATAAGAAACGCACAGTATAGTACATAGTATATGAATGAGTTGCACTGAAAAACTTAGAATTTACTGAAAAACCCGCATTACACGAAATGCACAGTGTAGTACATAGTATATGAGTGAGTTGCACTGAAAAACTTAGAATATAAGAAACGCACAGTGTAGTGCATAGTATAAGAGTGAGTTGCACTGAAAAACTTAGAATATAAGAAACGCACAGTGTAGTACATAGTATATGAGTGAGTTGCACTGAAAAACTTGAATTTACTGAAAAACCCGCATTACACGAAATGCACAGTGTAGTACATAGTATATGAGTGAGTTGCACTGAAAAACTTAGAATATAAGAAACGCACAGTGTAGTACATAGTATATGAGTGAGTTGCACTGAAAAACTTAGAATATAAGAAACGCACAGTGTAGTAAGTAGTATATGAGTGAGTTGCACTGAAAAACTTAGAATATAAGAAACGCACAGTGTAGTACATAGTATATGAGTGAGTTGCACTGAAAAACTTAGAATATAAGAAACGCACAGTGTAGTACATAGTATATGAGTGAGTTGCACTGAAAAACTTAGAATATAAGAAACGCACAGTGTAGTACATAGTATATGAGTGAGTTGCACTGAAAAACTTAGAATATAAGAAACGCACAGTGTAGTACATAGTATATGAGTGAGTTGCACTGAAAAACTTAGAATATAAGAAACGCACAGTTAGTACATAGTATATGAGTGAGTTGCACTGAAAAACTTAGAATATAAGAAACGCACAGTGTAGTACATAGTATATGAGTGAGTTGCATTGAAAAACTTAGAATATAAGAAACGCACAGTGTAGTACATAGTATATGAATGAGTTGCACTGAAAAACTTAGAATATAAAAAACGCACAGTGTAGTACATAGTATATGAGTGAGTTGCACTGAAAAACTTAGAATATAAGAAACGCACAGTGTAATACATAGTATATGAGTGAGATGCACTGAAAAACTTAGAATTTAAGAAACGCACAGTGTAGTACATAGTATATGAGTGAGTTGCACTGTAAAACTTAGAATATAAGAAACGCACAGTGTAGTACATAGTATATGAGTGAGTTGCACTGAAAAACTTAGAATATAAGAAACGCACAGTGTAGTACATAGTATATGAGTGAGTTGCACTGAAAAACTTAGAATATAAGAAACGCACAGTGTAGTACATAGTATATGAGTGAGTTGCACTCAAAAACTTAGAATATAAGAAACGCACAGTGTAGTACATAGTATATGAGTGAGTTGCACTGAAAAACTTGATTTTACTGAAAAACCCGCATTACACGAAATGCACAGTGTAGTACATAGTATATGAGTGAGTTGCACTCAAAAACTTAGAATATAAGAAACGCACAGTGTAGTACATAGTATATGAGTGAGTTGCACTGAAAAACTTAGTATATAAGAAACGCACAGTGTAGTAAGTAGTATATGAGTGAGTTGCACTGAAAAACTAAGAATATAAGAAACGCACAGTGTAGTACATAGTATATGAGTGAGTTGCACTGAAAAACTTAGAATATAAGAAACGCACAGTGTAATACATAGTATATGAGTGAGATGCACTGAAAAACTTAGAATTTAAGAAACGCACAGTGTAGTACATAGTATATGAGTGAGTTGCACTGTAAAACTTAGAATATAAGAAACGCACAGTGTAGTACATAGTATATGAGTGAGTTGCACTGAAAAACTTAGAATATAAGAAACGCACAGTGTAGTACATAGTATATGAGTGAGTTGCACTGAAAAACTTAGAATATAAGAAACGCACAGTGTAGTACATAGTATATGAGTGAGTTGCACTCAAAAACTTAGAATATAAGAAACGCACAGTGTAGTACATAGTATATGAGTGAGTTGCACTGAAAAACTTGATTTTACTGAAAAACCCGCATTACACGAAATGCACAGTGTAGTACATAGTATATGAGTGAGTTGCACTCAAAAACTTAGAATATAAGAAACGCACAGTGTAGTACATAGTATATGAGTGAGTTGCACTGAAAAACTTAGTATATAAGAAACGCACAGTGTAGTAAGTAGTATATGAGTGAGTTGCACTGAAAAACTAAGAATATAAGAAACGCACAGTGTAGTACATAGTATATGAGTGAGTTGCACTGAAAAACTTAGAATATAAGAAACGCACAGTGTAATACATAGTATATGAGTGAGATGCACTGAAAAACTTAGAATTTAAGAAACGCACAGTGTAGTACATAGTATATGAGTGAGTTGCACTGTAAAACTTAGAATATAAGAAACGCACAGTGTAGTACATAGTATATGAGTGAGTTGCACTGAAAAACTTAGAATATAAGAAACGCACAGTGTAGTACATAGTATATGAGTGAGTTGCACTCAAAAACTTAGAATATAAGAAACGCACAGTGTAGTACATAGTATATGAGTGAGTTGCACTGAAAAACTTAGAATATAAGAAACGCACAGTGTAGTACATAGTATATGAGTGAGTTGCACTGAAAAACTTAGAATTTAAGAAACGCACAGTGTAGTACATAGTATATGAGTGAGTTGCACTGAAAAACTTAGAATATAAGAAACGCACAGGGTAGTAAGTAGTATATGAGTGAGTTGCACTGAAAAACTTAGAATATAAGAAACGCACAGTGTAGTACAAAGTATATGAGTGAGTTGCACTGAAAAACTTAGAATATAAGAAACGCACAGTGTAGTACATAGTATATGAGTGAGTTGCACTGAAAAACTTAGAATATAAGAAACGCACAGTGTAGGACATAGTATATGAGTGAGTTGCACTGAAAAACTTAGAATATAAGAAACGCACAGTGTAGTACATAGTATATGAGTGAGTTGCATTGAAAAACTTAGAATATAAGAAACGCACAGTGTAGTGCATAGTATATGAGTGAGTTGCACTGAAAAACTTAGAATATAAGAAACGCACAGTATAGTACATAGTATATGAATGAGTTGCACTGAAAAACTTAGAATTTACTGAAAAACCCGCATTACACGAAATGCACAGTGTAGTACATAGTATATGAGTGAGTTGCACTGAAAAACTTAGAATATAAGAAACGCACAGTGTAGTGCATAGTATATGAGTGAGTTGCACTGAAAAACTTAGAATATAAGAAACGCACAGTGTAGTACATAGTATATGAGTGAGTTGCACTGAAAAACTTAGAATTTACTGAAAAACCCGCATTACACGAAATGCATAGTGTAGTACATAGTATATGAGTGAGTTGCACTGAAAAACTTAGAATATAAGAAACGCACAGTGTAGTACATAGTATATGAGTGAGTTGCACTGAAAAACTTAGAATATAAGAAACGCACAGTGTAGTACATAGTATATGAGTGAGTTGCACTGAAAAACTTAGAATATAAGAAACGCACAGTGTAGTACATAGTATATGAGTGAGTTGCACTGAAAAACTTAGAATATAAGAAACGCACAGTGTAGTACATAGTATATGAGTGAGTTGCACTGAAAAACTTAGAATATAAGAAACGCACAGTGTAGTACATAGTATATGAGTGAGTTGCACTGAAAAACTTAGAATATAAGAAACGCACAGTGTAGTACATAGTATATGAGTGAGTTGCACTGAAAAACTTAGAATATAAAAAACGCACAGTGTAGTACATAGTATATGAGTGAGTTGTACTGAAAAACTTAGAATATAAGAAACGCACAGTGTAGTACATAGTATATGAGTGAGTTGCGATGAAAAACTTAGAATATAAGAAACGCACAGTGTAGTACATAGTATATGAGTGAGTTGCACTGAAAAACTTAGAATATAAGAAACGCACAGTGTAGTACATAGTATATGAGTGAGTTGAACTGAAAAACTTAGAATATAAGAAAGGCACAGTGTAGTACATAGTATATGAGTGAGTTGCACTGAAAAACTTAGAATATAAGAAACGCACAGTGTAATACATAGTATATGAGTGAGATGCACTGAAAAACTTAGAATTTAAGAAACGCACAGTGTAGTACATAGTATATGAGTGAGTTGCACTGTAAAACTTAGAATATAAGAAACGCACAGTGTAGTACATAGTATATGAGTGAGTTGCACTGAAAAACTTAGAATATAAGAAACGCACAGTGTAGTACATAGTATATGAGTGAGTTGCACTCAAAAACTTAGAATATAAGAAACGCACAGTGTAGTACATAGTATATGAGTGAGTTGCACTGAAAAACTTAGAATATAAGAAACGCACAGTGTAGTACATAGTATATGAGTGAGTTGCACTGAAAAACTTAGAATTTAAGAAACGCACAGTGTAGTACATAGTATATGAGTGAGTTGCACTCAAAAACTTGAATTTACTGAAAAACCCGCATTACACGAAATGCACAGTGTAGTACATAGTATATGAGGGAGTTGCACTGAAAAACTTAGAATATAAGAAACGCACAGTGTAGTACATAGTATATGAGTGAGTTGCACTGAAAAACTTAGAATATAAGAAACGCACAGTGTAGTAAGTAGTATATGAGTGAGTTGCACTGAAAAACTTAGAATATAAGAAACGCACAGTGTAGTACAAAGTATATGAGTGAGTTGCACTGAAAAACTTAGAATATAAGAAACGCACAGTGTAGTACATAGTATATGAGTGAGTTGCACTGAAAAACTTAGAATATAAGAAACGCACAGTGTAGTACATAGTATATGAGTGAGTTGCACTGAAAAACTTAGAATATAAGAAACGCACAGTGTAGTACATAGTATATGAGTGAGTTGCACTGAAAAACTTAGAATATAAGAAACGCACAGTGTAGTACATAGTATATGAATGAGTTGCACTGAAAAACTTAGAATATAAAAAACGCACAGTGTAGTACATAGTATATGAGTGAGTTGCACTGAAAAACTTAGAATATAAGAAACGCACAGTGTAATACATAGTATATGAGTGAGATGCACTGAAAAACTTAGAATTTAAGAAACGCACAGTGTAGTACATAGTATATGAGTGAGTTGCACTGTAAAACTTAGAATATAAGAAACGCACAGTGTAGTACATAGTATATGAGTGAGTTGCACTCAAAAACTTAGAATATAAGAAACGCACAGTGTAGTACATAGTATATGAGTGAGTTGCACTGAAAAACTTAGAATATAAGAAACGCACAGTGTAGTACATAGTATATGAGTGAGTTGCACTGAAAAACTTAGAATTTAAGAAACGCACAGTGTAGTACATAGTATATGAGTGAGTTGCACTGAAAAACTTAGAATATAAGAAACGCACAGTGTAGTGCATAGTATATGAGTGAGTTGCACTGAAAAACTTAGAATATAAGAAACGCACAGTATAGTACATAGTATATGAATGAGTTGCACTGAAAAACTTAGAATTTACTGAAAAACCCGCATTACACGAAATGCACAGTGTAGTACATAGTATATGAGTGAGTTGCACTGAAAAACTTAGAATATAAGAAACGCACAGTGTAGTGCATAGTATAAGAGTGAGTTGCACTGAAAAACTTAGAATATAAGAAACGCACAGTGTAGTACATAGTATATGAGTGAGTTGCACTGAAAAACTTGAATTTACTGAAAAACCCGCATTACACGAAATGCACAGTGTAGTACATAGTATATGAGTGAGTTGCACTGAAAAACTTAGAATATAAGAAACGCACAGTGTAGTACATAGTATATGAGTGAGTTGCACTGAAAAACTTAGAATATAAGAAACGCACAGTGTAGTAAGTAGTATATGAGTGAGTTGCACTGAAAAACTTAGAATATAAGAAACGCACAGTGTAGTACATAGTATATGAGTGAGTTGCACTGAAAAACTTAGAATATAAGAAACGCACAGTGTAGTACATAGTATATGAGTGAGTTGCACTGAAAAACTTAGAATATAAGAAACGCACAGTGTAGTACATAGTATATGAGTGAGTTGCACTGAAAAACTTAGAATATAAGAAACGCACAGTGTAGTACATAGTATATGAGTGAGTTGCACTGAAAAACTTAGAATATAAGAAACGCACAGTGTAGTACATAGTATATGAGTGAGTTGCACTGAAAAACTTAGAATATAAGAAACGCACAGTGTAGTACATAGTATATGAGTGAGTTGCATTGAAAAACTTAGAATATAAGAAACGCACAGTGTAGTACATAGTATATGAGTGAGTTGCACTGAAAAACTTGATTTTACTGAAAAACCCGCATTACACGAAATGCACAGTGTAGTACATAGTATATGAGTGAGTTGCACTCAAAAACTTAGAATATAAGAAACGCACAGTGTAGTACATAGTATATGAGTGAGTTGCACTGAAAAACTTAGTATATAAGAAACGCACAGTGTAGTAAGTAGTATATGAGTGAGTTGCACTGAAAAACTTAGAATATAAGAAACGCACAGTGTAGTACATAGTATATGAGTGAGTTGCACTGAAAAACTTAGAATATAAGAAACGCACAGTGTAATACATAGTATATGAGTGAGATGCACTGAAAAACTTAGAATTTAAGAAACGCACAGTGTAGTACATAGTATATGAGTGAGTTGCACTGTAAAACTTAGAATATAAGAAACGCACAGTGTAGTACATAGTATATGAGTGAGTTGCACTGAAAAACTTAGAATATAAGAAACGCACAGTGTAGTACATAGTATATGAGTGAGTTGCACTCAAAAACTTAGAATATAAGAAACGCACAGTGTAGTACATAGTATATGAGTGAGTTGCACTGAAAAACTTAGAATATAAGAAACGCACAGTGTAGTACATAGTATATGAGTGAGTTGCACTGAAAAACTTAGAATTTAAGAAACGCACAGTGTAGTACATAGTATATGAGTGAGTTGCACTGAAAAACTTAGAATATAAGAAACGCACAGTGTAGTAAGTAGTATATGAGTGAGTTGCACTGAAAAACTTAGAATATAAGAAACGCACAGTGTAGTACAAAGTATATGAGTGAGTTGCACTGAAAAACTTAGAATATAAGAAACGCACAGTGTAGTACATAGTATATGAGTGAGTTGCACTGAAAAACTTAGAATATAAGAAACGCACAGTGTAGGACATAGTATATGAGTGAGTTGCACTGAAAAACTTAGAATATAAGAAACGCACAGTGTAGTACATAGTATATGAGTGAGTTGCATTGAAAAACTTAGAATATAAGAAACGCACAGTGTAGTGCATAGTATATGAGTGAGTTGCACTGAAAAACTTAGAATATAAGAAACGCACAGTATAGTACATAGTATATGAATGAGTTGCACTGAAAAACTTAGAATTTACTGAAAAACCCGCATTACACGAAATGCACAGTGTAGTACATAGTATATGAGTGAGTTGCACTGAAAAACTTAGAATATAAGAAACGCACAGTGTAGTGCATAGTATATGAGTGAGTTGCACTGAAAAACTTAGAATATAAGAAACGCACAGTGTAGTACATAGTATATGAGTGAGTTGCACTGAAAAACTTAGAATTTACTGAAAAACCCGCATTACACGAAATGCATAGTGTAGTACATAGTATATGAGTGAGTTGCACTGAAAAACTTAGAATATAAGAAACGCACAGTGTAGTACATAGTATATGAGTGAGTTGCACTGAAAAACTTAGAATATAAGAAACGCACAGTGTAGTACATAGTATATGAGTGAGTTGCACTGAAAAACTTAGAATATAAGAAACGCACAGTGTAGTACATAGTATATGAGTGAGTTGCACTGAAAAACTTAGAATATAAGAAACGCACAGTGTAGTACATAGTATATGAGTGAGTTGCACTGAAAAACTTAGAATATAAGAAACGCACAGTGTAGTACATAGTATATGAGTGAGTTGCACTGAAAAACTTAGAATATAAGAAACGCACAGTGTAGTAAGTAGTATATGAGTGAGTTGCACTGAAAAACTTAGAATATAAGAAACGCACAGTGTAGTACAAAGTATATGAGTGAGTTGCACTGAAAAACTTAGAATATAAGAAACGCACAGTGTAGTACATAGTATATGAGTGAGTTGCACTGAAAAACTTAGAATATAAGAAACGCACAGTGTAGTACATAGTATATGAGTGAGTTGCACTGAAAAACTTAGAATATAAGAAACGCACAGTGTAGTACATAGTATATGAGTGAGTTGCACTGAAAAACTTAGAATATAAGAAACGCACAGTGTAGTACATAGTATATGAATGAGTTGCACTGAAAAACTTAGAATATAAAAAACGCACAGTGTAGTACATAGTATATGAGTGAGTTGCACTGAAAAACTTAGAATATAAGAAACGCACAGTGTAATACATAGTATATGAGTGAGATGCACTGAAAAACTTAGAATTTAAGAAACGCACAGTGTAGTACATAGTATATGAGTGAGTTGCACTGTAAAACTTAGAATATAAGAAACGCACAGTGTAGTACATAGTATATGAGTGAGTTGCACTGAAAAACTTAGAATATAAGAAACGC
The DNA here is from genome assembly GCF_978045245.1 of Mus caroli. Taxonomy (NCBI): domain Eukaryota; kingdom Metazoa; phylum Chordata; class Mammalia; order Rodentia; family Muridae; genus Mus; species Mus caroli. Next base: position 3,219,990 of record NW_028227283.1, read on the forward strand.
ACAGTGTAGTACATAGTATATGAGTGAGTTGCACTCAAAAACTTAGAATATAAGAAACGCACAGTGTAGTACATAGTATATGAGTGAGTTGCACTGAAAAACTTAGAATATAAGAAACGCACAGTGTAGTACATAGTATATGAGTGAGTTGCACTGAAAAACTTAGAATTTAAGAAACGCACAGTGTAGTACATAGTATATGAGTGAGTTGCACTGAAAAACTTAGAATATAAGAAACGCACAGTGTAGTGCATAGTATATGAGTGAGTTGCACTGAAAAACTTAGAATATAAGAAACGCACAGTATAGTACATAGTATATGAATGAGTTGCACTGAAAAACTTAGAATTTACTGAAAAACCCGCATTACACGAAATGCACAGTGTAGTACATAGTATATGAGTGAGTTGCACTGAAAAACTTAGAATATAAGAAACGCACAGTGTAGTGCATAGTATAAGAGTGAGTTGCACTGAAAAACTTAGAATATAAGAAACGCACAGTGTAGTACATAGTATATGAGTGAGTTGCACTGAAAAACTTGAATTTACTGAAAAACCCGCATTACACGAAATGCACAGTGTAGTACATAGTATATGAGTGAGTTGCACTGAAAAACTTAGAATATAAGAAACGCACAGTGTAGTACATAGTATATGAGTGAGTTGCACTGAAAAACTTAGAATATAAGAAACGCACAGTGTAGTAAGTAGTATATGAGTGAGTTGCACTGAAAAACTTAGAATATAAGAAACGCACAGTGTAGTACATAGTATATGAGTGAGTTGCACTGAAAAACTTAGAATATAAGAAACGCACAGTGTAGTACATAGTATATGAGTGAGTTGCACTGAAAAACTTAGAATATAAGAAACGCACAGTGTAGTACATAGTATATGAGTGAGTTGCACTGAAAAACTTAGAATATAAGAAACGCACAGTGTAGTACATAGTATATGAGTGAGTTGCACTGAAAAACTTAGAATATAAGAAACGCACAGTGTAGTACATAGTATATGAGTGAGTTGCACTGAAAAACTTAGAATATAAGAAACGCACAGTGTAGTACATAGTATATGAGTGAGTTGCATTGAAAAACTTAGAATATAAGAAACGCACAGTGTAGTACATAGTATATGAGTGAGTTGCACTGAAAAACTTGATTTTACTGAAAAACCCGCATTACACGAAATGCACAGTGTAGTACATAGTATATGAGTGAGTTGCACTCAAAAACTTAGAATATAAGAAACGCACAGTGTAGTACATAGTATATGAGTGAGTTGCACTGAAAAACTTAGTATATAAGAAACGCACAGTGTAGTAAGTAGTATATGAGTGAGTTGCACTGAAAAACTTAGAATATAAGAAACGCACAGTGTAGTACATAGTATATGAGTGAGTTGCACTGAAAAACTTAGAATATAAGAAACGCACAGTGTAATACATAGTATATGAGTGAGATGCACTGAAAAACTTAGAATTTAAGAAACGCACAGTGTAGTACATAGTATATGAGTGAGTTGCACTGTAAAACTTAGAATATAAGAAACGCACAGTGTAGTACATAGTATATGAGTGAGTTGCACTGAAAAACTTAGAATATAAGAAACGCACAGTGTAGTACATAGTATATGAGTGAGTTGCACTCAAAAACTTAGAATATAAGAAACGCACAGTGTAGTACATAGTATATGAGTGAGTTGCACTGAAAAACTTAGAATATAAGAAACGCACAGTGTAGTACATAGTATATGAGTGAGTTGCACTGAAAAACTTAGAATTTAAGAAACGCACAGTGTAGTACATAGTATATGAGTGAGTTGCACTGAAAAACTTAGAATATAAGAAACGCACAGTGTAGTAAGTAGTATATGAGTGAGTTGCACTGAAAAACTTAGAATATAAGAAACGCACAGTGTAGTACAAAGTATATGAGTGAGTTGCACTGAAAAACTTAGAATATAAGAAACGCACAGTGTAGTACATAGTATATGAGTGAGTTGCACTGAAAAACTTAGAATATAAGAAACGCACAGTGTAGGACATAGTATATGAGTGAGTTGCACTGAAAAACTTAGAATATAAGAAACGCACAGTGTAGTACATAGTATATGAGTGAGTTGCATTGAAAAACTTAGAATATAAGAAACGCACAGTGTAGTGCATAGTATATGAGTGAGTTGCACTGAAAAACTTAGAATATAAGAAACGCACAGTATAGTACATAGTATATGAATGAGTTGCACTGAAAAACTTAGAATTTACTGAAAAACCCGCATTACACGAAATGCACAGTGTAGTACATAGTATATGAGTGAGTTGCACTGAAAAACTTAGAATATAAGAAACGCACAGTGTAGTGCATAGTATATGAGTGAGTTGCACTGAAAAACTTAGAATATAAGAAACGCACAGTGTAGTACATAGTATATGAGTGAGTTGCACTGAAAAACTTAGAATTTACTGAAAAACCCGCATTACACGAAATGCATAGTGTAGTACATAGTATATGAGTGAGTTGCACTGAAAAACTTAGAATATAAGAAACGCACAGTGTAGTACATAGTATATGAGTGAGTTGCACTGAAAAACTTAGAATATAAGAAACGCACAGTGTAGTACATAGTATATGAGTGAGTTGCACTGAAAAACTTAGAATATAAGAAACGCACAGTGTAGTACATAGTATATGAGTGAGTTGCACTGAAAAACTTAGAATATAAGAAACGCACAGTGTAGTACATAGTATATGAGTGAGTTGCACTGAAAAACTTAGAATATAAGAAACGCACAGTGTAGTACATAGTATATGAGTGAGTTGCACTGAAAAACTTAGAATATAAGAAACGCACAGTGTAGTACATAGTATATGAGTGAGTTGCACTGAAAAACTTAGAATATAAAAAACGCACAGTGTAGTACATAGTATATGAGTGAGTTGTACTGAAAAACTTAGAATATAAGAAACGCACAGTGTAGTACATAGTATATGAGTGAGTTGCGATGAAAAACTTAGAATATAAGAAACGCACAGTGTAGTACATAGTATATGAGTGAGTTGCACTGAAAAACTTAGAATATAAGAAACGCACAGTGTAGTACATAGTATATGAGTGAGTTGAACTGAAAAACTTAGAATATAAGAAAGGCACAGTGTAGTACATAGTATATGAGTGAGTTGCACTGAAAAACTTAGAATATAAGAAACGCACAGTGTAATACATAGTATATGAGTGAGATGCACTGAAAAACTTAGAATTTAAGAAACGCACAGTGTAGTACATAGTATATGAGTGAGTTGCACTGTAAAACTTAGAATATAAGAAACGCACAGTGTAGTACATAGTATATGAGTGAGTTGCACTGAAAAACTTAGAATATAAGAAACGCACAGTGTAGTACATAGTATATGAGTGAGTTGCACTCAAAAACTTAGAATATAAGAAACGCACAGTGTAGTACATAGTATATGAGTGAGTTGCACTGAAAAACTTAGAATATAAGAAACGCACAGTGTAGTACATAGTATATGAGTGAGTTGCACTGAAAAACTTAGAATTTAAGAAACGCACAGTGTAGTACATAGTATATGAGTGAGTTGCACTGAAAAACTTGAATTTACTGAAAAACCCGCATTACACAAAATGCACAGTGTAGTACATAGTATATGAGTGAGTTGCACTGAAAAACTTAGAATATAAGAAACGCACAGTGTAGTACATAGTATATGAGTGAGTTGCACTGAAAAACTTAGAATATAAGAAACGCACAGTGTAGTAAGTAGTATATGAGTGAGTTGCACTGAAAAACTTAGAATATAAGAAACGCACAGTGTAGTACAAAGTATATGAGTGAGTTGCACTGAAAAACTTAGAATATAAGAAACGCACAGTGTAGTACATAGTATATGAGTGAGTTGCACTGAAAAACTTAGAATATAAGAAACGCACAGTGTAGTACATAGTATATGAGTGAGTTGCACTGAAAAACTTAGAATATAAGAAACGCACAGTGTAGTACATAGTATATGAGTGAGTTGCACTGAAAAACTTAGAATATAAGAAACGCACAGTGTAGTACATAGTATATGAATGAGTTGCACTGAAAAACTTAGAATATAAAAAACACACAATGTAGTACATAGTATATGAGTGAGTTGCACTGAAAAACTTAGAATATAAGAAACGCACAGTGTAATACAAAGTATATGAGTGAGATGCACTGAAAAACTTAGAATTTAAGAAACGCACAGTGTAGTACATAGTATATGAGTGAGTTGCACTTTAAAACTTAGAATATAAGAAACGCACAGTGTAGTACATAGTATATGAGTGAGTTGCACTGAAAAACTTAGAATATAAGAAACGCACAGTGTAGTACATAGTATATGAGTGAGTTGCACTCAAAAACTTAGAATATAAGAAACGCACAGTGTAGTACATAGTATATGAGTGAGTTGCACTGAAAAACTTAGAATATAAGAAACGCACAGTGTAGTACATAGTATATGAGTGAGTTGCACTGAAAAACTTAGAATTTAAGAAACGCACAGTGTAGTACATAGTATATGAGTGAGTTGCACTGAAAAACTTAGAATATAAGAAACGCACAGTGTAGTAAGTAGTATATGAGTGAGTTGCACTGAAAAACTTAGAATATAAGAAACGCACAGTGTAGTACATAGTATATGAGTGAGTTGCACTGAAAAACTTAGAATTTACTGAAAAACCCGCATTACACGAAATGCATAGTGTAGTACATAGTATATGAGTGAGTTGCACTGAAAAACTTAGAATATAAGAAACGCACAGTGTAGTACATAGTATATGAGTGAGTTGCACTGAAAAACTTAGAATATAAGAAACGCACAGTGTAGTACATAGTATATGAGTGAGTTGCACTGAAAAACTTAGAATATAAGAAACGCACAGTGTAGTACATAGTATATGAGTGAGTTGCACTGAAAAACTTAGAATATAAGAAACGCACAGTGTAGTACATAGTATATGAGTGAGTTGCACTGAAAAACTTAGAATATAAGAAACGCACAGTGTAGTACATAGTATATGAGTGAGTTGCACTGAAAAACTTAGAATATAAGAAACGCACAGTGTAGTACATAGTATATGAGTGAGTTGCACTGAAAAACTTAGAATATAAAAAACGCACAGTGTAGTACATAGTATATGAGTGAGTTGTACTGAAAAACTTAGAATATAAGAAACGCACAGTGTAGTACATAGTATATGAGTGAGTTGCGATGAAAAACTTAGAATATAAGAAACGCACAGTGTAGTACATAGTATATGAGTGAGTTGCACTGAAAAACTTAGAATATAAGAAACGCACAGTGTAGTACATAGTATATGAGTGAGTTGAACTGAAAAACTTAGAATATAAGAAAGGCACAGTGTAGTACATAGTATATGAGTGAGTTGCACTGAAAAACTTAGAATATAAGAAACGCACAGTGTAATACATAGTATATGAGTGAGATGCACTGAAAAACTTAGAATTTAAGAAACGCACAGTGTAGTACATAGTATATGAGTGAGTTGCACTGTAAAACTTAGAATATAAGAAACGCACAGTGTAGTACATAGTATATGAGTGAGTTGCACTGAAAAACTTAGAATATAAGAAACGCACAGTGTAGTACATAGTATATGAGTGAGTTGCACTCAAAAACTTAGAATATAAGAAACGCACAGTGTAGTACATAGTATATGAGTGAGTTGCACTGAAAAACTTAGAATATAAGAAACGCACAGTGTAGTACATAGTATATGAGTGAGTTGCACTGAAAAACTTAGAATTTAAGAAACGCACAGTGTAGTACATAGTATATGAGTGAGTTGCACTGAAAAACTTGAATTTACTGAAAAACCCGCATTACACGAAATGCACAGTGTAGTACATAGTATATGAGTGAGTTGCACTGAAAAACTTAGAATATAAGAAACGCACAGTGTAGTACATAGTATATGAGTGAGTTGCACTGAAAAACTTAGAATATAAGAAACGCACAGTGTAGTAAGTAGTATATGAGTGAGTTGCACTGAAAAACTTAGAATATAAGAAACGCACAGTGTAGTACATAGTATATGAGTGAGTTGCACTGAAAAACTTAGAATATAAGAAACGCACAGTGTAGTACATAGTATATGAGTGAGTTGCACTGAAAAACTTAGAATATAAGAAACGCACAGTGTAGTACATAGTATATGAGTGAGTTGCACTGAAAAACTTAGAATATAAGAAACGCACAGTGTAGTACATAGTATATGAATGAGTTGCACTGAAAAACTTAGAATATAAAAAACACACAATGTAGTACATAGTATATGAGTGAGTTGCACTGAAAAACTTAGAATATAAGAAACGCACAGTGTAATACAAAGTATATGAGTGAGATGCACTGAAAAACTTAGAATTTAAGAAACGCACAGTGTAGTACATAGTATATGAGTGAGTTGCACTTTAAAACTTAGAATATAAGAAACGCACAGTGTAGTACATAGTATATGAGTGAGTTGCACTGAAAAACTTAGAATATAAGAAACGCACAGTGTAGTACATAGTATATGAGTGAGTTGCACTCAAAAACTTAGAATATAAGAAACGCACAGTGTAGTACATAGTATATGAGTGAGTTGCACTGAAAAACTTAGAATATAAGAAACGCACAGTGTAGTACATAGTATATGAGTGAGTTGCACTGAAAAACTTAGAATTTAAGAAACGCACAGTGTAGTACATAGTATATGAGTGAGTTGCACTGAAAAACTTAGAATATAAGAAACGCACAGTGTAGTAAGTAGTATATGAGTGAGTTGCACTGAAAAACTTAGAATATAAGAAACGCACAGTGTAGTACAAAGTATATGAGTGAGTTGCACTGAAAAACTTAGAATATAAGAAACGCACAGTGTAGTACATAGTATATGAGTGAGTTGCACTGAAAAACTTAGAATATAAGAAACGCACAGTGTAGTACATAGTATATGAGTGAGTTGCACTGAAAAACTTAGAATATAAGAAACGCACAGTGTAGTACATAGTATATGAGTGAGTTGCATTGAAAAACTTAGAATATAAGAAACGCTCAGTGTAGTGCATAGTATATGAGTGAGTTGCACTGAAAAACTTAGAATATAAGAAACGCACAGTAGAGTACATAGTATATGAATGAGTTGCACTGAAAAACTTAGAATTTACTGAAAAACCCGCATTACACGAAATGCACAGTGTAGTACATAGTATATGAGTGAGTTGCACTGAAAAACTTAGAATATATGAAACGCACAGTGTAGTGCATAGTATATGAGTGAGTTGCACTGAAAAACTTAGAATATAAGAAACGCACAGTGTAGTACATAGTATATGAGTGAGTTGCACTGAAAAACTTAGAATTTACTGAAAAACTCGCATTACACGAAATGCACAGTGTAGTACATAGTATATGAGTGAGTTGCACTGAAAAACTTAGAATATAAGAAACGCACAGTGTAGTACATAGTATATGAGTGAGTTGCACTGAAAAACTTAGAATATAAGAAACGCACAGTGTAGTACATAGTATATGAGTGAGTTGCACTGAAAAACTTAGAATATAAGAAACGCACAGTGTAGTACATAGTATATGAGTGAGTTGCACTGAAAAACTTACAATATAAGAAACGCACAGTGTAGTACATAGTATATGAATGAGTTGCACTGAAAAACTTAGAATATAAAAAACACACAGTGTAGTACATAGTATATGAGTGAGTTGCACTGAAAAACTTAGAATATAAGAAACGCACAGTGTAGTACATAGTATATGAGTGAGTTGCACTGAAAAACTTAGAATATAAGAAACGCACAGTGTAGTACATAGTATATGAGTGAGTTGCACTGAAAAACTTAGAATATAAGAAACGCACAGTGTAGTACATAGTATATGAGTGAGTTGAACTGAAAAACTTAGAATATAAGAAAGGCACAGTGTAGTACATAGTATATGAGTGAGTTGCACTGAAAAACTTAGAATATAAGAAACGCACAGTGTAATACATAGTATATGAGTGAGATGCACTGAAAAACTTAGAATTTAAGAAACGCACAGTGTAGTACATAGTATATGAGTGAGTTGCACTGTAAAACTTAGAATATAAGAAACGCACAGTGTAGTACATAGTATATGAGTGAGTTGCACTGAAAAACTTAGAATATAAGAAACGCACAGTGTAGTACATAGTATATGAGTGAGTTGCACTCAAAAACTTAGAATATAAGAAACGCACAGTGTAGTACATAGTATATGAGTGAGTTGCACTGAAAAACTTAGAATATAAGAAACGCACAGTGTAGTACATAGTATATGAGTGAGTTGCACTGAAAAACTTAGAATTTAAGAAACGCACAGTGTAGTACATAGTATATGAGTGAGTTGCACTGAAAAACTTGAATTTACTGAAAAACCCGCATTACACGAAATGCACAGTGTAGTACATAGTATATGAGTGAGTTGCACTGAAAAACTTAGAATATAAGAAACGCACAGTGTAGTACATAGTATATGAGTGAGTTGCACTGAAAAACTTAGAATATAAGAAACGCACAGTGTAGTAAGTAGTATATGAGTGAGTTGCACTGAAAAACTTCGAATATAAGAAACGCACAGTGTAGTACATAGTATATCAGTGAGTTGCACTGAAAAACTTAGAATATAAGAAACGCACAGTGTAGTACATAGTATATGAGTGAGTTGAACTGAAAAACTTAGAATATAAGAAAGGCACAGTGTAGTACATAGTATATGAGTGAGTTGCACTGAAAAACTTAGAATATAAGAAACGCACAGTGTAATACATAGTATATGAGTGAGATGCACTGAAAAACTTAGAATTTAAGAAACGCACAGTGTAGTACATAGTATATGAGTGAGTTGCACTGTAAAACTTAGAATATAAGAAACGCACAGTGTAGTACATAGTATATGAGTGAGTTGCACTGAAAAACTTAGAATATAAGAAACGCACAGTGTAGTACATAGTATATGAGTGAGTTGCACTCAAAAACTTAGAATATAAGAAACGCACAGTGTAGTACATAGTATATGAGTGAGTTGCACTGAAAAACTTAGAATATAAGAAACGCACAGTGTAGTACATAGTATATGAGTGAGTTGCACTGAAAAACTTAGAATTTAAGAAACGCACAGTGTAGTACATAGTATATGAGTGAGTTGCACTGAAAAACTTGAATTTACTGAAAAACCCGCATTACACGAAATGCACAGTGTAGTACATAGTATATGAGTGAGTTGCACTGAAAAACTTAGAATATAAGAAACGCACAGTGTAGTACATAGTATATGAGTGAGTTGCACTGAAAAACTTAGAATATAAGAAACGCACAGTGTAGTAAGTAGTATATGAGTGAGTTGCACTGAAAAACTTAGAATATAAGAAACGCACAGTGTAGTACAAAGTATATGAGTGAGTTGCACTGAAAAACTTAGAATATAAGAAACGCACAGTGTAGTACATAGTATATGAGTGAGTTGCACTGAAAAACTTAGAATATAAGAAACGCACAGTGTAGTACATAGTATATGAGTGAGTTGCACTGAAAAACTTAGAATATAAGAAACGCACAGTGTAGTACATAGTATATGAGTGAGTTGCACTGAAAAACTTAGAATATAAGAAACGCACAGTGTAGTACATAGTATATGAGTGAGTTGCACTGAAAAACTTAGAATATAAGAAACGCACAGTGTAGTACATAGTATATGAGTGAGTTGCACTGAAAAACTTAGAATATAAGAAACGCACAGTGTAATACATAGTATATGAGTGAGATGCACTGAAAAACTTAGAATTTAAGAAACGCACAGTGTAGTACATAGTATATGAGTGAGTTGCACTGTAAAACTTAGAATATAAGAAACGCACAGTGTAGTACATAGTATATGAGTGAGTTGCACTGAAAAACTTAGAATATAAGAAACGCACAGTGTAGTACATAGTATATGAGTGAGTTGCACTCAAAAACTTAGAATATAAGAAACGCACAGTGTAGTACATAGTATATGAGTGAGTTGCACTGAAAAACTTAGAATATAAGAAACGCACAGTGTAGTACATAGTATATGAGTGAGTTGCACTGAAAAACTTAGAATTTAAGAAACGCACAGTGTAGTACATAGTATATGAGTGAGTTGCACTGAAAAACTTAGAATATAAGAAACGCACAGTGTAGTAAGTAGTATATGAGTGAGTTGCACTGAAAAACTTAGAATATAAGAAACGCACAGTGTAGTACAAAGTATATGAGTGAGTTGCACTGAAAAACTTAGAATATAAGAAACGCACAGTGTAGTACATAGTATATGAGTGAGTTGCACTGAAAAACTTAGAATATAAGAAACGCACAGTGTAGTACATAGTATATGAGTGAGTTGCACTGAAAAACTTAGAATATAAGAAACGCACAGTGTAGTACATAGTATATGAGTGAGTTGCATTGAAAAACTTAGAATATAAGAAACGCTCAGTGTAGTGCATAGTATATGAGTGAGTTGCACTGAAAAACTTAGAATATAAGAAACGCACAGTAGAGTACATAGTATATGAATGAGTTGCACTGAAAAACTTAGAATTTACTGAAAAACCCGCATTACACGAAATGCACAGTGTAGTACATAGTATATGAGTGAGTTGCACTGAAAAACTTAGAATATAAGAAACGCACAGTGTAGTGCATAGTATATGAGTGAGTTGCACTGAAAAACTTAGAATATAAGAAACGCACAGTGTAGTACATAGTATATGAGTGAGTTGCACTGAAAAACTTAGAATTTACTGAAAAACCCGCATTACACGAAATGCACAGTGTAGTACATAGTATATGAGTGAGTTGCACTGAAAAACTTAGAATATAAGAAACGCACAGTGTAGTACATAGTATATGAGTGAGTTGCACTGAAAAACTTAGAATATAAGAAACGCACAGTGTAGTACATAGTATATGAGTGAGTTGCACTGAAAAACTTACAATATAAGAAACGCACAGTGTAGTACATAGTATATGAATGAGTTGCACTGAAAAACTTAGAATATAAAAAACACACAGTGTAGTACATAGTATATGAGTGAGTTGCACTGAAAAACTTAGAATATAAGAAACGCACAGTGTAGTACATAGTATATGAGTGAGTTGCACTGAAAAACTTAGAATATAAGAAACGCACAGTGTAGTACATAGTATATGAGTGAGTTGCACTGAAAAACTTAGAATATAAGAAACGCACAGTGTAGTACAAAGTATATGAGTGAGTTGCACTGAAAAACTTAGAATATAAGAAACGCACAGTGTAGTACATAGTATATGAGTGAGTTGCACTGAAAAACTTAGAATATAAGAAACGCACAGTGTAGTACATAGTATATGAGTGAGTTGCACTGAAAAACTTAGAATATAAGAAACGCACAGTGTAGTACATAGTATATGAGTGAGTTGCATTGAAAAACTTAGAATATAAGAAACGCTCAGTGTAGTGCATAGTATATGAGTGAGTTGCACTGAAAAACTTAGAATATAAGAAACGCACAGTAGAGTACATAGTATATGAATGAGTTGCACTGAAAAACTTAGAATTTACTGAAAAACCCGCATTACACGAAATGCACAGTGTAGTACATAGTATATGAGTGAGTTGCACTGAAAAACTTAGAATATAAGAAACGCACAGTGTAGTGCATAGTATATGAGTGAGTTGCACTGAAAAACTTAGAATATAAGAAACGCACAGTGTAGTACATAGTATATGAGTGAGTTGCACTGAAAAACTTAGAATTTACTGAAAAACCCGCATTACACGAAATGCACAGTGTAGTACATAGTATATGAGTGAGTTGCACTGAAAAACTTAGAATATAAGAAACGCACAGTGTAGTACATAGTATATGAGTGAGTTGCACTGAAAAACTTAGAATATAAGAAACGCACAGTGTAGTACATAGTATATGAGTGAGTTGCACTGAAAAACTTAGAATATAAAAAACACACAGTGTAGTACATAGTATATGAGTGAGTTGCACTGAAAAACTTAGAATATAAGAAACGCACAGTGTAGTACATAGTATATGAGTGAGTTGCACTGAAAAACTTAGAATATAAGAAACGCACAGTGTAGTACATAGTATATGAGTGAGTTGCACTGAAAAACTTAGAATATAAGAAACGCACAGTGTAGTACATAGTATATGAGTGAGTTGAACTGAAAAACTTAGAATATAAGAAAGGCACAGTGTAGTACATAGTATATGAGTGAGTTGCACTGAAAAACTTAGAATATAAGAAACGCACAGTGTAATACATAGTATATGAGTGAGATGCACTGAAAAACTTAGAATTTAAGAAACGCACAGTGTAGTACATAGTATATGAGTGAGTTGCACTGTAAAACTTAGAATATAAGAAACGCACAGTGTAGTACATAGTATATGAGTGAGTTGCACTGAAAAACTTAGAATATAAGAAACGCACAGTGTAGTACATAGTATATGAGTGAGTTGCACTCAAAAACTTAGAATATAAGAAACGCACAGTGTAGTACATAGTATATGAGTGAGTTGCACTGAAAAACTTAGAATATAAGAAACGCACAGTGTAGTACATAGTATATGAGTGAGTTGCACTGAAAAACTTAGAATTTAAGAAACGCACAGTGTAGTACATAGTATATGAGTGAGTTGCACTGAAAAACTTGAATTTACTGAAAAACCCGCATTACACGAAATGCACAGTGTAGTACATAGTATATGAGTGAGTTGCACTGAAAAACTTAGAATATAAGAAACGCACAGTGTAGTACATAGTATATGAGTGAGTTGCACTGAAAAACTTAGAATATAAGAAACGCACAGTGTAGTAAGTAGTATATGAGTGAGTTGCACTGAAAAACTTAGAATATAAGAAACGCACAGTGTAGTACATAGTATATGAGTGAGTTGAACTGAAAAACTTAGAATATAAGAAAGGCACAGTGTAGTACATAGTATATGAGTGAGTTGCACTGAAAAACTTAGAATATAAGAAACGCACAGTGTAATACATAGTATATGAGTGAGATGCACTGAAAAACTTAGAATTTAAGAAACGCACAGTGTAGTACATAGTATATGAGTGAGTTGCACTGTAAAACTTAGAATATAAGAAACGCACAGTGTAGTACATAGTATATGAGTGAGTTGCACTGAAAAACTTAGAATATAAGAAACGCACAGTGTAGTACATAGTATATGAGTGAGTTGCACTCAAAAACTTAGAATATAAGAAACGCACAGTGTAGTACATAGTATATGAGTGAGTTGCACTGAAAAACTTAGAATATAAGAAACGCACAGTGTAGTACATAGTATATGAGTGAGTTGCACTGAAAAACTTAGAATTTAAGAAACGCACAGTGTAGTACATAGTATATGAGTGAGTTGCACTGAAAAACTTGAATTTACTGAAAAACCCGCATTACACGAAATGCACAGTGTAGGACATAGTTTATGAGTGAGTTGCACTGAAAAACTTAGAATATAAGAAACGCACAGTGTAGTACATAGTATATGAGTGAGTTGCACTGAAAAACTTAGAATATAAGAAACGCACAGTGTAGTAAGTAGTATATGAGTGAGTTGCACTGAAAAACTTAGAATATAAGAAACGCACAGTGTAGTACAAAGTATATGAGTGAGTTGCACTGAAAAACTTAGAATATAAGAAACGCACAGTGTAGTACATAGTATATGAGTGAGTTGCACTGAAAAACTTAGAATATAAGAAACGCACAGTGTAGTACATAGTATATGAGTGAGTTGCACTGAAAAACTTAGAATATAAGAAACGCACAGTGTAGTACATAGTATATGAGTGAGTTGCACTGAAAAACTTAGAATATAAGAAACGCACAGTGTAGTACATAGTATATGAATGAGTTGCACTGAAAAACTTAGAATATAAAAAACGCACAGTGTAGTACATAGTATATGAGTGAGTTGCACTGAAAAACTTAGAATATAAGAAACGCACAGTGTAATACATAGTATATGAGTGAGATGCACTGAAAAACTTAGAATTTAAGAAACGCACAGTGTAGTACATAGTATATGAGTGAGTTGCACTGTAAAACTTAGAATATAAGAAACGCACAGTGTAGTACATAGTATATGAGTGAGTTGCACTGAAAAACTTAAAATATAAGAAACGCACAGTGTAGTACATATTATATGAGTGAGTTGCACTCAAAAACTTAGAATATAAGAAACGCACAGTGTAGTACATAGTATATGAGTGAGTTGCACTGAAAAACTTAGAATATAAGAAACGCACAGTGTAGTACATAGTATATGAGTGAGTTGCACTGAAAAACTTAGAATTTAAGAAACGCACAGTGTAGTACATAGTATATGAGTGAGTTGCACTGAAAAACTTAGAATATAAGAAACGCACAGTGTAGTAAGTAGTATATGAGTGAGTTGCACTGAAAAACTTAGAATATAAGAAACGCACAGTGTAGTACAAAGTATATGAGTGAGTTGCACTGAAAAACTTAGAATATAAGAAACGCACAGTGTAGTACATAGTATATGAGTGAGTTGCACTGAAAAACTTAGAATTTAAGAAACGCACAGTGTAGTACATAGTATATGAGTGAGTTGCACTGAAAAACTTAGAATATAAGAAACGCACAGTGTAGTACATAGTATATGAGTGAGTTGCATTGAAAAACTTAGAATATAAGAAACGCTCAGTGTAGTGCATAGTATATGAGTGAGTTGCACTGAAAAACTTAGAATATAAGAAACGCACAGTAGAGTACATAGTATATGAATGAGTTGCACTGAAAAACTTAGAATTTACTGAAAAACCCGCATTACACGAAATGCACAGTGTAGTACATAGTATATGAGTGAGTTGCACTGAAAAACTTAGAATATAAGAAACGCACAGTGTAGTGCATAGTATATGAGTGAGTTGCACTGAAAAACTTAGAATATAAGAAACGCACAGTGTAGTACATAGTATATGAGTGAGTTGCACTGAAAAACTTAGAATTTACTGAAAAACCCGCATTACACGAAATGCACAGTGTAGTACATAGTATATGAGTGAGTTGCACTGAAAAACTTAGAATATAAGAAACGCACAGTGTAGTACATAGTATATGAGTGAGTTGCACTGAAAAACTTAGAATATAAGAAACGCACAGTGTAGTACATAGTATATGAGTGAGTTGCACTGAAAAACTTAGAATATAAGAAACGCACAGTGTAGTACATAGTATATGAGTGAGTTGCACTGAAAAACTTACAATATAAGAAACGCACAGTGTAGTACATAGTATATGAATGAGTTGCACTGAAAAACGTAGAATATAAAAAACACACAGTGTAGTACATAGTATATGAGTGAGTTGCACTGAAAAACTTAGAATATAAGAAACGCACAGTGTAGTACATAGTATATGAGTGAGTTGCACTGAAAAACTTAGAATATAAGAAACGCACAGTGTAGTACATAGTATATGAGTGAGTTGCACTGAAAAACTTAGAATATAAGAAACGCACAGTGTAGTACAAAGTATATGAGTGAGTTGCACTGAAAAACTTAGAATATAAGAAACGCACAGTGTAGTACATAGTATATGAGTGAGTTGCACTGAAAAACTTAGAATATAAGAAACGCACAGTGTAGTACATAGTATATGAGTGAGTTGCACTGAAAAACTTAGAATATAAGAAACGCACAGTGTAGTACATAGTATATGAGTGAGTTGCATTGAAAAACTTAGAATATAAGAAACGCTCAGTGTAGTGCATAGTATATGAGTGAGTTGCACTGAAAAACTTAGAATATAAGAAACGCACAGTAGAGTACATAGTATATGAATGAGTTGCACTGAAAAACTTAGAATTTACTGAAAAACCCGCATTACACGAAATGCACAGTGTAGTACATAGTATATGAGTGAGTTGCACTGAAAAACTTAGAATATAAGAAACGCACAGTGTAGTGCATAGTATATGAGTGAGTTGCACTGAAAAACTTAGAATATAAGAAACGCACAGTGTAGTACATAGTATATGAGTGAGTTGCACTGAAAAACTTAGAATTTACTGAAAAACCCGCATTACACGAAATGCACAGTGTAGTACATAGTATATGAGTGAGTTGCACTGAAAAACTTAGAATATAAGAAACGCACAGTGTAGTACATAGTATATGAGTGAGTTGCACTGAAAAACTTAGAATATAAGAAACGCACAGTGTAGTACATAGTATATGAGTGAGTTGCACTGAAAAACTTAGAATATAAGAAACGCACAGTGTAGTACATAGTATATGAGTGAGTTGCACTGAAAAACTTACAATATAAGAAACGCACAGTGTAGTACATAGTATATGAATGAGTTGCACTGAAAAACTTAGAATATAAAAAACACACAGTGTAGTACATAGTATATGAGTGAGTTGCACTGAAAAACTTAGAATATAAGAAACGCACAGTGTAGTACATAGTATATGAGTGAGTTGCACTGAAAAACATAGAATATAAGAAACGCACAGTGTAGTACATAGTATATGAGTGAGTTGCACTGAAAAACTTAGAATATAAGAAACGCACAGTGTAGTACATAGTATATGAGTGAGTTGAACTGAAAAACTTAGAATATAAGAAAGGCACAGTGTAGTACATAGTATATGAGTGAGTTGCACTGAAAAACTTAGAATATAAGAAACGCACAGTGTAATACATAGTATATGAGTGAGATGCACTGAAAAACTTAGAATTTAAGAAACGCACAGTGTAGTACATAGTATATGAGTGAGTTGCACTGTAAAACTTAGAATATAAGAAACGCACAGTGTAGTACATAGTATATGAGTGAGTTGCACTGAAAAACTTAGAATATAAGAAACGCACAGTGTAGTACATAGTATATGAGTGAGTTGCACTCAAAAACTTAGAATATAAGAAACGCACAGTGTAGTACATAGTATATGAGTGAGTTGCACTGAAAAACTTAGAATATAAGAAACGCACAGTGTAGTACATAGTATATGAGTGAGTTGCACTGAAAAACTTAGAATTTAAGAAACGCACAGTGTAGTACATAGTATATGAGTGAGTTGCACTGAAAAACTTGAATTTACTGAAAAACCCGCATTACACGAAATGCACAGTGTAGTACATAGTATATGAGTGAGTTGCACTGAAAAACTTAGAATATAAGAAACGCACAGTGTAGTACATAGTATATGAGTGAGTTGCACTGAAAAACTTAGAATATAAGAAACGCACAGTGTAGTAAGTAGTATATGAGTGAGTTGCACTGAAAAACTTAGAATATAAGAAACGCACAGTGTAGTACAAAGTATATGAGTGAGTTGCACTGAAAAACTTAGAATATAAGAAACGCACAGTGTAGTACATAGTATATGAGTGAGTTGCACTGAAAAACTTAGAATATAAGAAACGCACAGTGTAGTACATAGTATATGAGTGAGTTGCACTGAAAAACTTAGAATATAAGAAACGCACAGTGTAGTACATAGTATATGAGTGAGTTGCACTGAAAAACTTAGAATATAAGAAACGCACAGTGTAGTACATAGTATATGAATGAGTTGCACTGAAAAACTTAGAATATAAAAAACGCACAGTGTAGTACATAGTATATGAGTGAGTTGCACTGAAAAACTTAGAATATAAGAAACGCACAGTGTAATACATAGTATATGAGTGAGATGCACTGAAAAACTTAGAATTTAAGAAACGCACAGTGTAGTACATAGTATATGAGTGAGTTGCACTGTAAAACTTAGAATATAAGAAACGCACAGTGTAGTACATAGTATATGAGTGAGTTGCACTGAAAAACTTAGAATATAAGAAACGCACAGTGTAGTACATAGTATATGAGTGAGTTGCACTCAAAAACTTAGAATATAAGAAACGCACAGTGTAGTACATAGTATATGAGTGAGTTGCACTGAAAAACTTAGAATATAAGAAACGCACAGTGTAGTACATAGTATATGAGTGAGTTGCACTGAAAAACTTAGAATTTAAGAAACGCACAGTGTAGTACATAGTATATGAGTGAGTTGCACTGAAAAACTTAGAATATAAGAAACGCACAGTGTAGTAAGTAGTATATGAGTGAGTTGCACTGAAAAACTTAGAATATAAGAAACGCACAGTGTAGTACAAAGTATATGAGTGAGTTGCACTGAAAAACTTAGAATATAAGAAACGCACAGTGTAGTACATAGTATATGAGTGAGTTGCACTGAAAAACTTAGAATATAAGAAACGCACAGTGTAGTACATAGTATATGAGTGAGTTGCACTGAAAAACTTAGAATATAAGAAACGCACAGTGTAGTACATAGTATATGAGTGAGTTGCATTGAAAAACTTAGAATATAAGAAACGCTCAGTGTAGTGCATAGTATATGAGTGAGTTGCACTGAAAAACTTAGAATATAAGAAACGCACAGTAGAGTACATAGTATATGAATGAGTTGCACTGAAAAACTTAGAATTTACTGAAAAACCCGCATTACACGAAATGCACAGTGTAGTACATAGTATATGAGTGAGTTGCACTGAAAAACTTAGAATATAAGAAACGCACAGTGTAGTGCATAGTATATGAGTGAGTTGCACTGAAAAACTTAGAATATAAGAAACGCACAGTGTAGTACATAGTATATGAGTGAGTTGCACTGAAAAACTTAGAATTTACTGAAAAACCCGCATTACACGAAATGCACAGTGTAGTACATAGTATATGAGTGAGTTGCACTGAAAAACTTAGAATATAAGAAACGCACAGTGTAGTACATAGTATATGAGTGAGTTGCACTGAAAAACTTAGAATATAAGAAACGCACAGTGTAGTACATAGTATATGAGTGAGTTGCACTGAAAAACTTACAATATAAGAAACGCACAGTGTAGTACATAGTATATGAATGAGTTGCACTGAAAAACTTAGAATATAAAAAACACACAGTGTAGTACATAGTATATGAGTGAGTTGCACTGAAAAACTTAGAATATAAGAAACGCACAGTGTAGTACATAGTATATGAGTGAGTTGCACTGAAAAACTTAGAATATAAGAAACGCACAGTGTAGTACATAGTATATGAGTGAGTTGCACTGAAAAACTTAGAATATAAGAAACGCACAGTGTAGTACATAGTATATGAGTGAGTTGCACTGAAAAACTTAGAATATAAGAAACGCACAGTGTAGTACATAGTATATGAGTGAGTTGCACTGAAAAACTTAGAATATAAGAAACGCACAGTGTAGTACATAGTATATGAGTGAGTTGCACTGAAAAACTTAGAATTTACTGAAAAACCCGCATTACACGAAATGCACAGTGTAGTACATAGTATATGAGTGAGTTGCACTGAAAAACTTAGAATATAAGAAACGCACAGTGTAGTACATAGTATATGAGTGAGTTGCACTGAAAAACTTAGAATATAAGAAACGCACAGTGTAGTACATATTATATGAGTGAGTTGCACTGAAAAACTTAGAATATAAGAAACGCACAGTGTAGTACATAGTATATGAGTGAGTTGCACTGAAAAACTTAGAATATAAGAAACGCACAGTGTAGTACATAGTATATGAGTGAGTTGCACTGAAAAACTTAGAATATAAAAAACGCACAGTGTAGTACATAGTATATGAGTGAGTTGCACTGAATAACTTAGAATATAAGAAACGCACAGTGTAGTACATAGTATATGAGTGAGTTGCGATGAAAAACTTAGAATATAAGAAACGCACAGTGTAATACATAGTATATGAGTGAGATGCACTGAAAAACTTAGAATTTAAGAAACGCACAGTGTAGTACATAGTATATGAGTGAGTTGCACTGTAAAACTTAGAATATAAGAAACGCACAGTGTAGTACATAGTATATGAGTGAGTTGCACTCAAAAACTTGAATTTACTGAAAAACCCGCATTACACGAAATGCACAGTGTAGTACATAATATATGAGTGAGTTGCACTCAAAAACTTAGAATATAAGAAACGCACAGTGTAGTACATAGTATATGAGTGAGTTGCACTGAAAAACTTAGAATATAAGAAACGCACAGTGTAGTACGTAGTATATGAGTGAGTTGCACTGAAAAACTTAGAATATAAGAAACGCACAGTGTAGTACATAGTATATGAGTGAGTTGCACTGTAAAACTTAGAATATAAGAAACGCACAGTGTAGTACATAGTATATGAGTGAGTTGCACTGAAAAACTTAGAATATAAGAAACGCACAGCGTAGTACATAGTATATGAGTGAGTTGCACTGAAAAACTTAGAATATAAGAAACGCACAGTGTAGTACATAGTATATGAGTGAGTTGCACTGTAAAACTTAGAATATAAGAAACGCACAGTGTAGTACATAGTATATGAGTGAGTTGCACTCAAAAACTTGAATTTACTGAAAAACCCGCATTACAAGAAATGCACAGTGTAGTACATAGTATATGAGTGAGTTGCACTGAAAAACTTAGAATATAAGAAACGCACAGTGTAGTACATAATATATGAGTGAGTTGCACTGAAAAACTTAGAATAAAAGAAACGCACAGTGTAGTACACAGTATATGAGTGAGTTGCACTGAAAAACTTAGAATATAAGAAACGCACAGTGTAGTACATAGTATATGAGTGAGTTGCACTGAAAAACTTAGAATATAAGAAACGCACAGTGTAGTACATAGTATATGAGTGAGTTGCACTGAAAAACTTAGAATATAAGAAACGCACAGTGTAGTACATAGTATATGAGTGAGTTGCACTGAAAAACTTAGAATTTACTGAAAAACCCGCATTACACGAAATGCACTGTGTAGTACATAGTATATGAGTGAGTTGCACTGAAAAACTTAGAATATAAGAAACGCACAGTGTAGTACATAGTATATGAGTGAGTTGCACTGAAAAACTTAGAATATAAGAAACGCACAGTGTAGTACATAGTATATGAGTTGCACTGAAAAACTTAGAATATAAAAAACGCACAGTGTAGTACATAGTATATGAGTGAGTTGCACTGAAAAACTTAGAATATAAGAAACGCACAGTGTAGTACATAGTATATGAGTGAGTTGCGATGAAAAACTTAGAATATAAGAAACGCACAGTGTAGTACATAGTATATGAGTGAGTTGCACTGAAAAACTTAGAATATAAGAAACGCACAGTGTAGTACATAGTATATGAGTGAGTTGCACTGAAAAACTTAGAATATAAGAAACGCACAGTGTAGTACATAGTATATGAGT
Source organism: Mus caroli (assembly GCF_978045245.1). NCBI lineage: Eukaryota > Metazoa > Chordata > Mammalia > Rodentia > Muridae > Mus > Mus caroli. The sequence continues at coordinate 3,241,371 of NW_028227283.1, forward strand.
GAGTTGCACTGAAAAACTTAGAATATAAGAAACGCACAGTGTAATACATAGTATATGAGTGAGATGCACTGAAAAACTTAGAATTTAAGAAACGCACAGTGTAGTACATAGTATATGAGTGAGTTGCCCTGTAAAACTTAGAATATAAGAAACGCACAGTGTAGTACATAGTATATGAGTGAGTTGCACTCAAAAACTTGAATTTACTAAAAAACCCGCATTACACGAAATGCACAGTGTAGTACATAGTATATGAGTGAGTTACACTCAAAAACTTAGAATATAAGAAACGCACAGTGTAGTACATAGTATATGAGTGAGTTGCACTGAAAAACTTAGAATATAAGAAACGCACAGTGTAGTACGTAGTATATGAGTGAGTTGCACTGAAAAACTTAGAATATAAGAAACGCACAGTGTAGTACATAGTATATGAGTGAGTTGCATTGAAAAACTTAGAATATAAGAAACGCACAGTGTAGTGCATAGTATATGAGTGAGTTGCACTGAAAAACTTAGAATATAAGAAACGCACAGTATAGTACATAGTATATGAATGAGTTGCACTGAAAAACTTAGAATTTACTGAAAAACCCGCATTACACGAAATGCACAGTGTAGTACATATTATATGAGTGAGTTGCACTGAAAAACTTAGAATATAAGAAACGCACAGTGTAGTACATAGTATATGAGTGAGTTGCACTGAAAAACTTAGAATATAAGAAACGCACAGTGTAGTACATAGTATATGAGTGAGTTGCACTGAAAAACTTAGAATTTACTGAAAAACCCGCATTACACGAAATGCATAGTGTAGTACATAGTATATGAGTGAGTTGCACTGAAAAACTTAGAATATAAGAAACGCACAGTGTAGTACATAGTATATGAGTGAGTTGCACTGAAAAACTTAGAATATAAGAAACGCACAGTGTAGTACATAGTATATGAGTGAGTTGCACTGAAAAACTTAGAATATAAGAAACGCACAGTGTAGTACATATTATATGAGTGAGTTGCACTGAAAAACTTAGAATATAAGAAACGCACAGTGTAGTACATAGTATATGAGTGAGTTGCACTGAAAAACTTAGAATATAAGAAACGCACAGTGTAGTACATAGTATATGAGTGAGTTGCACTGAAAAACTTAGAATATAAGAAACGCACAGTGTAGTACATAGTATATGAGTGAGTTGCACTGAAAAACTTAGAATATAAAAAACGCACAGTGTAGTACATAGTATATGAGTGAGTTGCACTGAAAAACTTAGAATATAAGAAACGCACAGTGTAGTACATAGTATATGAGTGAGTTGCGATGAAAAACTTAGAATATAAGAAACGCACAGTGTAGTACAGAGTATATGAGTGAGTTGCACTGAAAAACTTAGAATATAAGAAACGCACAGTGTAGTACATAGTATATGAGTGAGTTGAACAGAAAAACTTAGAATATAAGAAACGCACAGTGTAGTACATAGTATATGAGTGAGTTGCACTGAAAAACTTAGAATATAAGAAACGCACAGTGTAATACATAGTATATGAGTGAGATGCACTGAAAAACTTAGAATTTAAGAAACGCACAGTGTAGTACATAGTATATGAGTGAGTTGCACTGTAAAACTTAGAATATAAGAAACGCACAGTGTAGTACATAGTATATGAGTGAGTTGCACTGAAAAACTTAGAATATAAGAAACGCACAGTGTAGTACATAGTATATGAGTGAGTTGCACTCAAAAACTTGAATTTACTGAAAAACCCGCATTACACGAAATGCACAGTGTAGTACATAGTATATGAGTGAGTTTTACTGAAAAACTTAGAATATAAGAACCGCACAGTGTAGTGCATAGTATATGAGTGAGTTGCACTGAAAAACTTAGAATATAAGAAACGCACAGTATAGTACATAGTATATGAATGAGTTGCACTGAAAAACTTAGAATATAAGAAACGCACAGTGTAGTACATAGTATATGAGTGAGTTGCACTGAAAAACTTAGAATATAAGAAACGCACAGTGTAGTACATAGTATATGAGTGAGATGCACTGAAAAACTTAGAATTTAAGAAACGCACAGTGTAGTACATAGTATATGAGTGAGTTGCACTGTAAAACTTAGAATATAAGAAACGCACAGTGTAGTACATAGTATATGAGTGAGTTGCACTGAAAAACTTAGAATATAAGAAACGCACAGTGTAGTACATAGTATATGAGTGAGTTGCGATGAAAAACTTAGAATATAAGAAACGCACAGTGTAATACATAGTATATGAGTGAGATGCACTGAAAAACTTAGAATTTAAGAAACGCACAGTGTAGTACATAGTATATGAGTGAGTTGCACTGTAAAACTTAGAATATAAGAAACGCACAGTGTAGTACATAGTATATGAGTGAGTTGCACTCAAAAACTTGAATTTACTGAAAAACCCGCATTACACGAAATGCACAGTGTAGTACATAATATATGAGTGAGTTGCACTCAAAAACTTAGAATATAAGAAACGCACAGTGTAGTACATAGTATATGAGTGAGTTGCACTGAAAAACTTAGAATATAAGAAACGCACAGTGTAGTACGTAGTATATGAGTGAGTTGCACTGAAAAACTTAGAATATAAGAAACGCACAGTGTAGTACATAGTATATGAGTGAGTTGCACTGTAAAACTTAGAATATAAGAAACGCACAGTGTAGTACATAGTATATGAGTGAGTTGCACTGAAAAACTTAGAATATAAGAAACGCACAGCGTAGTACATAGTATATGAGTGAGTTGCACTGAAAAACTTAGAATATAAGAAACGCACAGTGTAGTACATAGTATATGAGTGAGTTGCACTGTAAAACTTAGAATATAAGAAACGCACAGTGTAGTACATAGTATATGAGTGAGTTGCACTCAAAAACTTGAATTTACTGAAAAACCCGCATTACACGAAATGCACAGTGTAGTACATAGTATATGAGTGAGTTGCACTGAAAAACTTAGAATATAAGAAACGCACAGTGTAGTACATAATATATGAGTGAGTTGCACTGAAAAACTTAGAATAAAAGAAACGCACAGTGTAGTACACAGTATATGAGTGAGTTGCACTGAAAAACTTAGAATATAAGAAACGCACAGTGTAGTACATAGTATATGAGTGAGTTGCACTGAAAAACTTAGAATATAAGAAACGCACAGTGTAGTACATAGTATATGAGTGAGTTGCACTGAAAAACTTAGAATATAAGAAACGCACAGTGTAGTACATAGTATATGAGTGAGTTGCACTGAAAAACTTAGAATTTACTGAAAAACCCGCATTACACGAAATGCACTGTGTAGTACATAGTATATGAGTGAGTTGCACTGAAAAACTTAGAATATAAGAAACGCACAGTGTAGTACATAGTATATGAGTGAGTTGCACTGAAAAACTTAGAATATAAGAAACGCACAGTGTAGTACATAGTATATGAGTTGCACTGAAAAACTTAGAATATAAAAAACGCACAGTGTAGTACATAGTATATGAGTGAGTTGCACTGAAAAACTTAGAATATAAGAAACGCACAGTGTAATACATAGTATATGAGTGAGATGCACTGAAAAACTTAGAATTTAAGAAACGCACAGTGTAGTACATAGTATATGAGTGAGTTGCCCTGTAAAACTTAGAATATAAGAAACGCACAGTGTAGTACATAGTATATGAGTGAGTTGCACTCAAAAACTTGAATTTACTGAAAAACCCGCATTACACGAAATGCACAGTGTAGTACATAGTATATGAGTGAGTTACACTCAAAAACTTAGAATATAAGAAACGCACAGTGTAGTACATAGTATATGAGTGAGTTGCACTGAAAAACTTAGAATATAAGAAACGCACAGTGTAGTACGTAGTATATGAGTGAGTTGCACTGAAAAACTTAGAATATAAGAAACGCACAGTGTAGTACATAGTATATGAGTGAGTTGCATTGAAAAACTTAGAATATAAGAAACGCACAGTGTAGTGCATAGTATATGAGTGAGTTGCACTGAAAAACTTAGAATATAAGAAACGCACAGTATAGTACATAGTATATGAATGAGTTGCACTGAAAAACTTAGAATTTACTGAAAAACCCGCATTACACGAAATGCACAGTGTAGTACATATTATATGAGTGAGTTGCACTGAAAAACTTAGAATATAAGAAACGCACAGTGTAGTACATAGTATATGAGTGAGTTGCACTGAAAAACTTAGAATATAAGAAACGCACAGTGTAGTACATAGTATATGAGTGAGTTGCACTGAAAAACTTAGAATTTACTGAAAAACCCGCATTACACGAAATGCATAGTGTAGTACATAGTATATGAGTGAGTTGCACTGAAAAACTTAGAATATAAGAAACGCACAGTGTAGTACATAGTATATGAGTGAGTTGCACAGAAAAACTTAGAATATAAGAAACGCACAGTGTAGTACATAGTATATGAGTGAGTTGCACTGAAAAACTTAGAATATAAGAAACGCACAGTGTAGTACATATTATATGAGTGAGTTGCACTGAAAAACTTAGAATATAAGAAACGCACAGTGTAGTACATAGTATATGAGTGAGTTGCACTGAAAAACTTAGAATATAAGAAACGCACAGTGTAGTACATAGTATATGAGTGAGTTGCACTGAAAAACTTAGAATATAAGAAACGCACAGTGTAGTACATAGTATATGAGTGAGTTGCACTGAAAAACTTAGAATATAAAAAACGCACAGTGTAGTACATAGTATATGAGTGAGTTGCACTGAAAAACTTAGAATATAAGAAACGCACAGTGTAGTACATAGTATATGAGTGAGTTGCGATGAAAAACTTAGAATATAAGAAACGCACAGTGTAGTACAGAGTATATGAGTGAGTTGCACTGAAAAACTTAGAATATAAGAAACGCACAGTGTAGTACATAGTATATGAGTGAGTTGAACAGAAAAACTTAGAATATAAGAAACGCACAGTGTAGTACATAGTATATGAGTGAGTTGCACTGAAAAACTTAGAATATAAGAAACGCACAGTGTAATACATAGTATATGAGTGAGATGCACTGAAAAACTTAGAATTTAAGAAACGCACAGTGTAGTACATAGTATATGAGTGAGTTGCACTGTAAAACTTAGAATATAAGAAACGCACAGTGTAGTACATAGTATATGAGTGAGTTGCACTGAAAAACTTAGAATATAAGAAACGCACAGTGTAGTACATAGTATATGAGTGAGTTGCACTCAAAAACTTGAATTTACTGAAAAACCCGCATTACACGAAATGCACAGTGTAGTACATAGTATATGAGTGAGTTTTACTGAAAAACTTAGAATATAAGAACCGCACAGTGTAGTGCATAGTATATGAGTGAGTTGCACTGAAAAACTTAGAATATAAGAAACGCACAGTATAGTACATAGTATATGAATGAGTTGCACTGAAAAACTTAGAATATAAGAAACGCACAGTGTAGTACATAGTATATGAGTGAGTTGCACTGAAAAACTTAGAATATAAGAAACGCACAGTTTTATACATAGTATATGAGTGAGATGCACTGAAAAACTTAGAATTTAAGAAACGCACAGTGTAGTACATAGTATATGAGTGAGTTGCACTGTAAAACTTAGAATATAAGAAACGCACAGTGTAGTACATAGTATATGAGTGAGTTGCACTGAAAAACTTAGAATATAAGAAACGCACAGTGTAGTACATAGTATATGAGTGATTTGCACTGAAAAACTTAGAATATAAGAAACGCACAGTGTAGTACATAGTATATGAGTGAGTTGCACTCAAAAACTTAGAATATAAGAAACGCACAGAGTAGTACATAGTATATGAGTGAGTTGCACTGAAAAACTTGAATTTACTGAAAAACCCGCATTACACGAAATGCACAGTGTAGTACATAGTATATGAGTGAGTTGCACTCAAAAACTTAGAATATAAGAATCGCACAGTTTAGTACATAGTATATGAGTGAGTTGCACTGAAAAACTTAGAATATAAGAAACGCACAGTGTAGTAAGTAGTATATGAGTGAGTTGCACTGAAAAACTTAGAATATAAGAAACGCACAGTGTAGTACAAAGTATATGAGTGAGTTGCACTGAAAAACTTAGAATATAAGAAACGCACAGTGTAGTACATAGTATATGAGTGAGTTGGACTGATAAACTTAGAATATGAGAAACGCACAGTGTAGTACATAGTATATGAGTGAGTTGCACTGAAAAACTTAGAATATAAGAAACGCACAGTGTAGTACATAGTATATGAGTGAGTTGCACTGAAAAACTTAGAATATAAGAAACGCACAGTGTAGTACATAGTATATGAGTGAGTTGCATTGAAAAACTTAGAATATAAGAAACGCACAGTGTAGTGCATAGTATATGAGTGAGTTGCCCTGAAAAACTTAGAATATAAGAAACGCACAGTATAGTACATAGTATATGAATGAGTTGCACTGAAAAACTTAGAATTTACTGAAAAACCCGCATTACACGAAATGCACAGTGTAGTACATAGTATATGAGTGAGTTGCACTGAAAAACTTAGAATATAAGAAACGCACAGTGTAGTACATAGTATTTGATTGAGTTGTGATGAAAAACTTAGAATATAAGAAACGCACAGTGTAGTACATAGTATATGAGTGAGTTGCACTGAAAAACTTAGAATTTAAGAAACGCACAGTGTAGTACATAGTATATGAGTGAGTTGCACTGTAAAACTTAGAATATAAGAAACGCACAGTGTAGTACATAGTATATGAGTGAGTTGCACTGAAAAACTTAGAATATAAGAAACGCACAGTGTAGTACATAGTATATGAGTGAGTTGCACTCAAAAACTTGAATTTACTGAAAAAACCCGCATTACACGAAATGCACAGTGTAGTACATAGTATATGAGTGAGTTGCACTCAAAAACTTAGAATATAAGAAACGCACAGTGTAGTACATAGTATATGAGTGAGTTGCACTGAAAAACTTAGAATACAAGAAACGCACAGTGTAGTAAGTAGTATATCAGTGAGTTGCACTGAAAAACTTAGAATATAAGAAACGCACAGTGTAGTACATAGTATATGAGTGAGTTGCCCTGAAAAACTTAGAATATTAGAAACGCACAGTGTAGTACATAGCATATGAGTGAGTTGCACTGAAAAACTTAGAATATAAGAAACGCAGAGTGTAGTACATAGTATATGAGTGAGTTGCACTGAAAAACTTAGAATATAAGAAACGCACAGTGTAGTACATAGTATATGAGTGAGTTGCACTGAAAAACTTAGAATATAAGAAACGCACAGTGTAGTACATAGTATATGAGTGAGTTGCACTGAAAAACTTAGAATTTAAGAAACGCACAGTGTAGTACATAGTATATGAGTGAGTTGCACTGAAAAACTTAGAATATAAGAAACGCACAGTGTAGTACATAGTATATGAGTGAGTTGCACTGAAAAACTTAGAATATAAGAAACGCACAGTGTAGTACATAGTATATGAGTGAGTTGCACTGAAAAACTTAGAATATAAGAAACGCACAGTGTAGTACATAGTATATGAGTGAGTTGCACTGAAAAACTTACAATATAAGAAACGCACAGTGTAGTACATAGTATATGAGTGAGTTGCACTGAAAAACTTAGAATATAACAAACGCACAGTGTAGTACATAGTATATGAGTGAGTTGCACTGAAAAACTTAGAATATAAGAAACGCACAGTGTAGTACATAGTATATGAGTGAGTTGCACTGAAAAACTTAGAATATAAGAAACGCACAGTGTAGTACATAGTATATGAGTGAGTTGCACTGAAAAACTTAGAATATAAGAAACGCACAGTGTAGTACATAGTATATGAGTGAGTTGCACTGAAAAACTTAGAATATAAGAAACGCACAGTGTAGTACATAGTATATGAGTGAGTTGCACTGAAAAACTTAGAATATAAGAAACGCACAGTGTAGTACATAGTATATGAGTGAGTTGCACTGAAAAACTTAGAATATAAGAAACGCACAGTGTAGTACATAGTATATGAGTGAGTTGCACTCAAAAACTTAGAATATAAGAAACGCACAGTGTAGTACATAGTATATGAGTGAGTTGCACTGAAAATATTGAATTTACTGAAAAACCCGCATTACACGAAATGCACAGTGTAGTACATAGTATATGAGTGAGTTGCACTCAAAAACTTAGAATATAAGAAACGCACAGTGTAGTACATAGTATATGAGTGAGTTGCACTGAAAAACTTAGAATATAAGAAACGCACAGTGTAGTAAGTAGTATATGAGTGAGTTGCACTGAAAAACTTAGAATATAAGAAACGCACAGTGTAGTACAAAGTATATGAGTGAGTTGCACTGAAAAACTTAGAATATAAGAAACGCACAGTGTAGTACATAGTATATGAGTGAGTTGCACTGAAAAACTTAGAATATAAGAAACGCACAGTGTAGTACATAGTATATGAGTGAGTTGCACTGAAAAACTTAGAATATAAGAAACGCACAGTGTAGTACATAGTATATGAGTGAGTTGCACTGAAAAACTTAGAATATAAGAAACGCACAGTGTAGTACATAGTATATGAGTGAGTTGCATTGAAAAACTTAGAATATAAGAAACGCACAGTGTAGTGCATAGTATATGAGTGAGTTGCCCTGAAAAACTTAGAATATAAGAAACGCACAGTATGGTACATAGTATATGAATGAGTTGCACTGAAAAACTTAGAATTTACTGAAAAACCCGCATTACACGAAATGCACAGTGTAGTACATAGTATATGAGTGAGTTGCACTGAAAAACTTAGAATATAAGAAACGCACAGTGTAGTACATAGTATATGAGTGAGTTGCACTGAAAAACTTAGAATATAAGAAACGCACAGTGTAGTACATAGTATATGAGTGAGTTGCACTGAAAAACTTAGAATATAAGAAACGCACAGTGTAGTACATAGTATATGAGTGAGTTGCACTGAAAAACTTAGAATATAAGAAACGCACAGTGTAGTACATAGTATATGAGTGAGTTGCACTGAAAAACTTAGAATATAAGAAACGCACAGTGTAGTACATAGTATATGAGTGAGTTGCACTGAAAAACTTAGAATATAAGAAACGCACAGTGTAGTACATAGTATATGAGTGAGTTGCACTGAAAAACTTAGAATATAAGAAACGCACAGTGTAGTACATAGTATATGAGTGAGTTGCACTGAAAAACTTAGAATTTACTGAAAAACCCGCATTACACGAAATGCACAGTGTAGTACATAGTATATGAGTGAGTTGCACTGAAAAACTTAGAATATAAGAAACGCACAGTGTAGTACATAGTATATGAGTGAGTTGCACTGAAAAACTTAGAATATAAGAAACGCACAGTGTAGTACATATTATATGAGTGAGTTGCACTGAAAAACTTAGAATATAAGAAACGCACAGTGTAGTACATAGTATATGAGTGAGTTGCACTGAAAAACTTAGAATATAAGAAACGCACAGTGTAGTACATAGTATATGAGTGAGTTGCACTGAAAAACTTAGAATATAAGAAACGCACAGTGTAGTACATAGTATATGAGTGAGTTGCACTGAAAAACTTAGAATATAAAAAACGCACAGTGTAGTACATAGTATATGAGTGAGTTGCACTGAAAAACTTAGAATATAAGAAACGCACAGTGTAGTACATAGTATATGAGTGAGTTGCGATGAAAAACTTAGAATATAAGAAACGCACAGTGTAGTACATAGTATATGAGTGAGTTGCACTGAAAAACTTAGAATATAAGAAACGCACAGTGTAGTACATAGTATATGAGTGAGTTGCACTGAAAAACATAGAATATAAGAAACGCACAGTGTAGTACATAGTATATGAGTGAGTTGCACTGAAAAACTTAGAATATAAGAAACGCACAGTGTAATACATAGTATATGAGTGAGATGCACTGAAAAACTTAGAATTTAAGAAACGCACAGTGTAGTACATAGTATATGAGTGAGTTGCATTGAAAAACTTAGAATATAAGAAACGCACAGTGTAGTACATAGTATATGAGTGAGTTGCACTGAAAAACTTAGAATATAAGAAACGCACAGTGTAGTACATAGTATATGAGTGAGTTGCACTCAAAAACTTGAATTTACTGAAAAACCCGCATTACACGAAATGCACAGTGTAGTACATAGTATATGAGTGAGTTGCACTCAAAAACTTAGAATATAAGAAACGCACAGTGTAGTACATAGTATATGAGTGAGTTGCACTGAAAAACTTAGAATATAAGAAACGCACAGTGTAGTACGTAGTATATCAGTGAGTTGCACTGAAAAACTTAGAATATAAGAAACGCACAGTGTAGTACATAGTATATGAGTGAGTTGCACTGAAAAACTTAGAATATAAGAAACGCACAGTGTAGTACATAGTATATGAGTGAGTTGCACTGAAAAATTTAGAATATAAGAAACGCACAGTGTAGTACATAGTATATGAGTGAGTTGCACTGAAAAACTTAGAATATAAGAAACGCACAGTGTAGTACATAGTATATGAGTGAGTTGCACTGAAAAACTTAGAATATAAGAAACGCACAGTGTAGTACATAGTATATGAGTGAGTTGCACTGAAAAACTTAGAATTTAAGAAACGCACAGTGTAGTACATAGTATATGAGTGAGTTGCACTGAAAAACTTAGAATATAAGAAACGCACAGTGTAGTACATAGTATATGAGTGAGTTGCACTGAAAAACTTAGAATATAAGAAACGCACAGTGTAGTACATAGTATATGAGTGAGTTGCACTGAAAAACTTAGAATATAAGAAACGCACAGTGTAGTACATAGTATATGAGTGAGTTGCACTGAAAAACTTAGAATATAAAAAACGCACAGTGTAGTACATAGTATATGAGTGAGTTGCACTGAAAAACTTAGAATATAAGAAACGCACAGTGTAGTACATAGTATATGAGTGAGTTGCGATGAAAAACTTAGAATATAAGAAACGCACAGTGTAGTACATAGTATATGAGTGAGTTGCACTGAAAAACTTAGAATATAAGAAACGCACAGTGTAGTACATAGTATATGAGTGAGTTGCACTGAAAAACATAGAATATAAGAAACGCACAGTGTAGTACATAGTATATGAGTGAGTTGCACTGTAAAACTTAGAATATAAGAAACGCACAGTGTAGTACATAGTATATGAGTGAGTTGCACTGAAAAACTTAGAATATAAGAAACGCACAGTGTAGTACATAGTATATGAGTGAGTTGCACTCAAAAACTTGAATTTACTGAAAAACCCGCATTACACGAAATGCACATTGTAGTACATAGTATATGAGTGAGTTGCACTCAAAAACTTAGAATATAAGAAACGCACAGTGTAGTACATAGTATATGAGTGAGTTGCACTGAAAAACTTAGAATATAAGAAACGCACAGTGTAGTACGTAGTATATCAGTGAGTTGCACTGAAAAACTTAGAATATAAGAAACGCACAGTGTAGTACATAGTATATGAGTGAGTTGCACTGAAAAACTTAGAATATAAGAAACGCACAGTGTAGTACATAGTATATGAGTGAGTTGCACTGAAAAACTTAGAATATAAGAAACGCACAGTGTAGTACATAGTATATGAGTGAGTTGCACTGAAAAACTTAGAATATAAGAAACGCACAGTGTAGTACATAGTATATGAGTGAGTTGCACTGAAAAACTTAGAATATAAGAAACGCACAGTGTAGTACATAGTATATGAGTGAGTTGCACTGAAAAACTTAGAATTTAAGAAACGCACAGTGTAGTACATAGTATATGAGTGAGTTGCACTGAAAAACTTAGAATATAAGAAACGCACAGTGTAGTACATAGTATATGAGTGAGTTGCACTGAAAAACTTAGAATATAAGAAACGCACAGTGTAGTACATAGTATATGAGTGAGTTGCACTGAAAAACTTAGAATATAAGAAACGCACAGTGTAGTACATATTATATGAGTGAGTTGCACTGAAAAACTTAGAATATAAGAAACGCACAGTGTAGTACATAGTATATGAGTGAGTTGCACTGAAAAACTTAGAATATAAGAAACGCACAGTGTAGTACATAGTATATGAGTGAGTTGCACTGAAAAACTTAGAATATAAGAAACGCACAGTGTAGTACATAGTATATGAGTGAGTTGCACTGAAAAACTTAGAATATAAAAAACGCACAGTGTAGTACATAGTATATGAGTGAGTTGCACTGAAAAACTTAGAATATAAGAAACGCACAGTGTAGTACATAGTATATGAGTGAGTTGCGATGAAAAACTTAGAATATAAGAAACGCACAGTGTAGTACATAGTATATGAGTGAGTTGCACTGAAAAACTTAGAATATAAGAAACGCACAGTGTAGTACATAGTATATGAGTGAGTTGCACTGAAAAACATAGAATATAAGAAACGCACAGTGTAGTACATAGTATATGAGTGAGTTGCACTGAAAAACTTAGAATATAAGAAACGCACAGTGTAATACATAGTATATGAGTGAGATGCACTGAAAAACTTAGAATTTAAGAAACGCACAGTGTAGTACATAGTATATGAGTGAGTTGCATTGAAAAACTTAGAATATAAGAAACGCACAGTGTAGTACATAGTATATGAGTGAGTTGCACTGAAAAACTTAGAATATAAGAAACGCACAGTGTAGTACATAGTATATGAGTGAGTTGCACTGAAAAACTTGAATTTACTGAAAAACCCGCATTACACGAAATGCACAGTGTAGTACATAGTATATGAGTGAGTTGCACTCAAAAACTTAGAATATAAGAAACGCACAGTGTAGTACATAGTATATGAGTGAGTTGCACTGAAAAACTTAGAATATAAGAAACGCACAGTGTAGTACGTAGTATATCAGTGAGTTGCACTGAAAAACTTAGAATATAAGAAACGCACAGTGTAGTACATAGTATATGAGTGAGTTGCACTGAAAAACTTAGAATATAAGAAACGCACAGTGTAGTACATAGTATATGAGTGAGTTGCACTGAAAAATTTAGAATATAAGAAACGCACAGTGTAGTACATAGTATATGAGTGAGTTGCACTGAAAAACTTAGAATATAAGAAACGCACAGTGTAGTACATAGTATATGAGTGAGTTGCACTGAAAAACTTAGAATATAAGAAACGCACAGTGTAGTACATAGTATATGAGTGAGTTGCACTGAAAAACTTAGAATTTAAGAAACGCACAGTGTAGTACATAGTATATGAGTGAGTTGCACTGAAAAACTTAGAATATAAGAAACGCACAGTGTAGTACATAGTATATGAGTGAGTTGCACTGAAAAACTTAGAATATAAGAAACGCACAGTGTAGTACATAGTATATGAGTGAGTTGCACTGAAAAACTTAGAATATAAGAAACGCACAGTGTAGTACATAGTATATGAGTGAGTTGCACTGAAAAACTTAGAATATAAAAAACGCACAGTGTAGTACATAGTATATGAGTGAGTTGCACTGAAAAACTTAGAATATAAGAAACGCACAGTGTAGTACATAGTATATGAGTGAGTTGCGATGAAAAACTTAGAATATAAGAAACGCACAGTGTAGTACATAGTATATGAGTGAGTTGCACTGAAAAACTTAGAATATAAGAAACGCACAGTGTAGTACATAGTATATGAGTGAGTTGCACTGAAAAACATAGAATATAAGAAACGCACAGTGTAGTACATAGTATATGAGTGAGTTGCACTGTAAAACTTAGAATATAAGAAACGCACAGTGTAGTACATAGTATATGAGTGAGTTGCACTGAAAAACTTAGAATATAAGAAACGCACAGTGTAGTACATAGTATATGAGTGAGTTGCACTCAAAAACTTGAATTTACTGAAAAACCCGCATTACACGAAATGCACATTGTAGTACATAGTATATGAGTGAGTTGCACTCAAAAACTTAGAATATAAGAAACGCACAGTGTAGTACATAGTATATGAGTGAGTTGCACTGAAAAACTTAGAATATAAGAAACGCACAGTGTAGTACGTAGTATATCAGTGAGTTGCACTGAAAAACTTAGAATATAAGAAACGCACAGTGTAGTACATAGTATATGAGTGAGTTGCACTGAAAAACTTAGAATATAAGAAACGCACAGTGTAGTACATAGTATATGAGTGAGTTGCACTGAAAAACTTAGAATATAAGAAACGCACAGTGTAGTACATAGTATATGAGTGAGTTGCACTGAAAAACTTAGAATATAAGAAACGCACAGTGTAGTACATAGTATATGAGTGAGTTGCACTGAAAAACTTAGAATATAAGAAACGCACAGTGTAGTACATAGTATATGAGTGAGTTGCACTGAAAAACTTAGAATTTAAGAAACGCACAGTGTAGTACATAGTATATGAGTGAGTTGCACTGAAAAACTTAGAATATAAGAAACGCACAGTGTAGTACATAGTATATGAGTGAGTTGCACTGAAAAACTTAGAATATAAGAAACGCACAGTGTAGTACATAGTATATGAGTGAGTTGCACTGAAAAACTTAGAATATAAGAAACGCACAGTGTAGTACATAGTATATGAGTGAGTTGCACTGAAAAACTTAGAATATAAGAAACGCACAGTGTAGTACATAGTATATGAGTGAGTTGCACTGAAAAACTTAGAATATAACAAACGCACAGTGTAGTACATAGTATATGAGTGAGTTGCACTGAAAAACTTAGAATATAAGAAACGCACAGTGTAGTACACAGTATATGAGTGAGTTGCACTGAAAAACTTAGAATATAAGAAACGCACAGTGTAGTACACAGTATATGAGTGAGTTGCACTGAAAAACTTAGAATATAAGAAACGCACAGTGTAGTACATAGTATATGAGTGAGTTGCACTGAAAAACTTAGAATATAAGAAACGCACAGTGTAGTACATAGTATATGAGTGAGTTGCACTCAAAAACTTAGAATATAAGAAACGCACAGTGTAGTACATAGTATATGAGTGAGTTGCACTCAAAAACTTAGAATATAAGAAACGCACAGTGTAGTACATAGTATATGAGTGAGTTGCACTCAAAAACTTAGAATATAAGAAACGCACAGTGTAGTACATAGTATATGAGTGAGTTGCACTGAAAAACTTGAATTTACTGAAAAACCCGCATTACACGAAATGCACAGTGTAGTACATAGTATATGAGTGAGTTGCACTCAAAAACTTAGAATATAAGAAACGCACAGTGTAGTACATAGTATATGAGTGAGTTGCACTGAAAAACTTAGAATATAAGAAACGCACAGTGTAGTAAGTAGTATATGAGTGAGTTGCACTGAAAAACTTAGAATATAAGAAACGCACAGTGTAGTACAAAGTATATGAGTGAGTTGCACTGAAAAACTTAGAATATAAGAAACGCACAGTGTAGTACATAGTATATGAGTGAGTTGCACTGAAAAACTTAGAATATAAGAAACGCACAGTGTAGTACATAGTATATGAGTGAGTTGCACTGAAAAACTTAGAATATAAGAAACGCACAGTGTAGTACATAGTATATGAGTGAGTTGCACTGAAAAACTTAGAATATAAGAAACGCACAGTGTAGTACATAGTATATGAGTGAGTTGCATTGAAAAACTTAGAATATAAGAAACGCACAGTGTAGTGCATAGTATATGAGTGAGTTGCCCTGAAAAACTTAGAATATAAGAAACGCACAGTATGGTACATAGTATATGAATGAGTTGCACTGAAAAACTTAGAATTTACTGAAAAACCCGCATTACACGAAATGCACAGTGTAGTACATAGTATATGAGTGAGTTGCACTCAAAAACTTAGAATATAAGAAACGCACAGTGTAGTACATAGTATATGAGTGAGTTGCACTGAAAAACTTAGAATATAAGAAACGCACAGTGTAGTACATAGTATAAGAGTGAGTTGCACTGAAAAACTTAGAATATAAGAAACGCACAGTGTAGTACATAGTATATGAGTGAGTTGCACTGAAAAACTTACAATATAAGAAACGCACAGTGTAGTACATAGTATATGAGTGAGTTGCACTGAAAAACTTAGAATATAACAAACGCACAGTGTAGTACATAGTATATGAGTGAGTTGCACTGAAAAACTTAGAATATAAGAAAAGCACAGTGTAGTACATAGTATATGAGTGAGTTGCACTGAAAAACTTAGAATATAAGAAACGCACAGTGTAGTACATAGTATATGAGTGAGTTGCACTGAAAAACTTAGAATATAAGAAACGCACAGTGTAGTACATAGTATATGAGTGAGTTGCACTGAAAAACTTAGAATATAAGAAACGCACAGTGTAGTGCATAGTATATGAGTGAGTTGCACTGAAAAACTTAGAATATAAGAAACGCACAGTGTAGTACATAGTATATGAGTGAGTTGCACTGAAAAACTTAGAATATAAGAAACGCACAGTGTAGTACATAGTATATGAGTGAGTTGCACTGAAAAACTTAGAATATAAGAAACGCACAGTGTAGTACATAGTATATGAGTGAGTTGCACTGAAAAACTTAGAATATAAGAAACGCACAGTGTAGTACATAGTATATGAGTGAGTTGCACTCAAAAACTTAGAATATAAGAAACGCACAGTGTAGTACATAGTATATGAGTGAGTTGCACTGAAAAACTTAGAATATAAGAAACGCACAGTGTAGTACATAGTATATGAGTGAGTTGCATTGAAAAACTTAGAACATAAGAAACGCACAGTGTAGTGCATAGTATATGAGTGAGTTGCCCTGAAAAACATAGAATATAAGAAACGCACAGTATGGTACATAGTATATGAATGAGTTGCACTGAAAAACTTAGAATTTACTGAAAAACCCGCATTACACGAAATGCACAGTGTAGTACATAGTATATGAGTGAGTTGCACTGAAAAACTTAGAATATAAGAAACGCACAGTGTAGTACATAGTATATGAGTGAGTTGCACTGAAAAACTTAGAATATAAGAAACGCACAGTGTAGTACATAGTATATGAGTGAGTTGCACTGAAAAACTTAGAATATAAGAAACGCACAGTGTAGTACATAGTATATGAGTGAGTTGCACTGAAAAACTTACAATATAAGAAACGCACAGTGTAGTACATAGTATATGAGTGAGTTGCACTGAAAAACTTAGAATATAACAAACGCACAGTGTAGTACATAGTATATGAGTGAGTTGCACTGAGAAACTTAGAATATAAGAAACGCACAGTGTAGTACATAGTATATGAGTGAGTTGCACTGAAAAACTTAGAATATAAGAAACGCACAGTGTAGTACATAGTATATGAGTGAGTTGCACTGAAAAACTTAGAATATAAGAAACGCACAGTGTAGTACATAGTATATGAGTGAGTTGCACTGAAAAACTTAGAATATAAGAAACGCACAGTGTAGTACATAGTATATGAGTGAGTTGCACTGAAAAACTTAGAATATAAGAAACGCACAGTGTAGTACATAGTATATGAGTGAGTTGCACTGAAAAACTTAGAATATAAGAAACGCACAGTGTAGTACATAGTATATGAGTGAGTTGCGATGAAAAACTTAGAATATAAGAAACGCACAGTGTAGTACATAGTATATGAGTGAGTTGCACTGAAAAACTTAGAATATAAGAAACGCACAGTGTAGTACATAGTATATGAGTGAGTTGCACTGAAAAACATAGAATATAAGAAACGCACAGTGTAGTACATAGTATATGAGTGAGTTGCACTGTAAAACTTAGAATATAAGAAACGCACAGTGTAGTACATAGTATATGAGTGAGTTGCACTGAAAAACTTAGAATATAAGAAACGCACAGTGTAGTACATAGTATATGAGTGAGTTGCACTCAAAAACTTGAATTTACTGAAAAACCCGCATTACACGAAATGCACATTGTAGTACATAGTATATGAGTGAGTTGCACTCAAAAACTTAGAATATAAGAAACGCACAGTGTAGTACATAGTATATGAGTGAGTTGCACTGAAAAACTTAGAATATAAGAAACGCACAGTGTAGTACGTAGTATATCAGTGAGTTGCACTGAAAAACTTAGAATATAAGAAACGCACAGTGTAGTACATAGTATATGAGTGAGTTGCACTGAAAAACTTAGAATATAAGAAACGCACAGTGTAGTACATAGTATATGAGTGAGTTGCACTGAAAAACTTAGAATATAAGAAACGCACAGTGTAGTACATAGTATATGAGTGAGTTGCACTGAAAAACTTAGAATATAAGAAACGCACAGTGTAGTACATAGTATATGAGTGAGTTGCACTGAAAAACTTACAATATAAGAAACGCACAGTGTAGTACATAGTATATGAGTGAGTTGCACTGAAAAACTTAGAATATAACAAACGCACAGTGTAGTACATAGTATATGAGTGAGTTGCACTGAGAAACTTAGAATATAAGAAACGCACAGTGTAGTACATAGTATATGAGTGAGTTGCACTGAAAAACTTAGAATATAAGAAACGCACAGTGTAGTACATAGTATATGAGTGAGTTGCACTGAAAAACTTAGAATATAAGAAACGCACAGTGTAGTACATAGTATATGAGTGAGTTGCACTGAAAAACTTAGAATATAAGAAACGCACAGTGTAGTACATAGTATATGAGTGAGTTGCACTGAAAAACTTAGAATATAAGAAACGCACAGTGTAGTACATAGTATATGAGTGAGTTGCACTGAAAAACTTAGAATATAAGAAACGCACAGTGTAGTACATAGTATATGAGTGAGTTGCGATGAAAAACTTAGAATATAAGAAACGCACAGTGTAGTACATAGTATATGAGTGAGTTGCACTGAAAAACTTAGAATATAAGAAACGCACAGTGTAGTACATAGTATATGAGTGAGTTGCACTGAAAAACATAGAATATAAGAAACGCACAGTGTAGTACATAGTATATGAGTGAGTTGCACTGTAAAACTTAGAATATAAGAAACGCACAGTGTAGTACATAGTATATGAGTGAGTTGCACTGAAAAACTTAGAATATAAGAAACGCACAGTGTAGTACATAGTATATGAGTGAGTTGCACTCAAAAACTTGAATTTACTGAAAAACCCGCATTACACGAAATGCACATTGTAGTACATAGTATATGAGTGAGTTGCACTCAAAAACTTAGAATATAAGAAACGCACAGTGTAGTACATAGTATATGAGTGAGTTGCACTGAAAAACTTAGAATATAAGAAACGCACAGTGTAGTACGTAGTATATCAGTGAGTTGCACTGAAAAACTTAGAATATAAGAAACGCACAGTGTAGTACATAGTATATGAGTGAGTTGCACTGAAAAACTTAGAATATAAGAAACGCACAGTGTAGTACATAGTATATGAGTGAGTTGCACTGAAAAACTTAGAATATAAGAAACGCACAGTGTAGTACATAGTATATGAGTGAGTTGCACTGAAAAACTTAGAATATAAGAAACGCACAGTGTAGTACATAGTATATGAGTGAGTTGCACTGAAAAACTTAGAATATAAGAAACGCACAGTGTAGTACATAGTATATGAGTGAGTTGCACTGAAAAACTTAGAATTTAAGAAACGCACAGTGTAGTACATAGTATATGAGTGAGTTGCACTGAAAAACTTAGAATATAAGAAACGCACAGTGTAGTACATAGTATATGAGTGAGTTGCACTGAAAAACTTAGAATATAAGAAACGCACAGTGTAGTACATAGTATATGAGTGAGTTGCACTGAAAAACTTAGAATATAAGAAACGCACAGTGTAGTACATAGTATATGAGTGAGTTGCACTGAAAAACTTAGAATATAAGAAACGCACAGTGTAGTACATAGTATATGAGTGAGTTGCACTGAAAAACTTAGAATATAAGAAACGCACAGTGTAGTACATAGTATATGAGTGAGTTGCACTGAAAAACTTAGAATATAAGAAACGCACAGTGTAGTACACAGTATATGAGTGAGTTGCACTGAAAAACTTAGAATATAAGAAACGCACAGTGTAGTACATAGTATATGAGTGAGTTGCACTGAAAAACTTAGAATATAAGAAACGCACAGTGTAGTACATAGTATATGAGTGAGTTGCACTGAAAAACTTAGAATATAAGAAACGCACAGTGTAGTACATAGTATATGAGTGAGTTGCACTGAAAAACTTAGAATATAAGAAACGCACAGTGTAGTACATAGTATATGAGTGAGTTGCACTCAAAAACTTAGAATATAAGAAACGCACAGTGTAGTACATAGTATATGAGTGAGTTGCACTCAAAAACTTAGAATATAAGAAACGCACAGTGTAGTACATAGTATATGAGTGAGTTGCACTGAAAAACTTGAATTTACTGAAAAACCCGCATTACACGAAATGCACAGTGTAGTACATAGTATATGAGTGAGTTGCACTCAAAAACTTAGAATATAAGAAACGCACAGTGTAGTACATAGTATATGAGTGAGTTGCACTGAAAAACTTAGAATATAAGAAACGCACAGTGTAGTAAGTAGTATATGAGTGAGTTGCACTGAAAAACTTAGAATATAAGAAACGCACAGTGTAGTACAAAGTATATGAGTGAGTTGCACTGAAAAACTTAGAATATAAGAAACGCACAGTGTAGTACATAGTATATGAGTGAGTTGCACTGAAAAACTTAGAATATAAGAAACGCACAGTGTAGTACATAGTATATGAGTGAGTTGCACTGAAAAACTTAGAATATAAGAAACGCACAGTGTAGTACATAGTATATGAGTGAGTTGCACTGAAAAACTTAGAATATAAGAAACGCACAGTGTAGTACATAGTATATGAGTGAGTTGCATTGAAAAACTTAGAATATAAGAAACGCACAGTGTAGTGCATAGTATATGAGTGAGTTGCCCTGAAAAACTTAGAATATAAGAAACGCACAGTATGGTACATAGTATATGAATGAGTTGCACTGAAAAACTTAGAATTTACTGAAAAACCCGCATTACACGAAATGCACAGTGTAGTACATAGTATATGAGTGAGTTGCACTGAAAAACTTAGAATATAAGAAACGCACAGTGTAGTACATAGTATATGAGTGAGTTGCACTGAAAAACTTAGAATATAAGAAACGCACAGTGTAGTACATAGTATAAGAGTGAGTTGCACTGAAAAACTTAGAATATAAGAAACGCACAGTGTAGTACATAGTATATGAGTGAGTTGCACTGAAAAACTTACAATATAAGAAACGCACAGTGTAGTACATAGTATATGAGTGAGTTGCACTGAAAAACTTAGAATATAACAAACGCACAGTGTAGTACATAGTATATGAGTGAGTTGCACTGAAAAACTTAGAATATAAGAAAAGCACAGTGTAGTACATAGTATATGAGTGAGTTGCACTGAAAAACTTAGAATATAAGAAACGCACAGTGTAGTACATAGTATATGAGTGAGTTGCACTGAAAAACTTAGAATATAAGAAACGCACAGTGTAGTACATAGTATATGAGTGAGTTGCACTGAAAAACTTAGAATATAAGAAACGCACAGTGTAGTGCATAGTATATGAGTGAGTTGCACTGAAAAACTTAGAATATAAGAAACGCACAGTGTAGTACATAGTATATGAGTGAGTTGCACTGAAAAACTTAGAATATAAGAAACGCACAGTGTAGTACATAGTATATGAGTGAGTTGCACTGAAAAACTTAGAATATAAGAAACGCACAGTGTAGTACATAGTATATGAGTGAGTTGCACTGAAAAACTTAGAATATAAGAAACGCACAGTGTAGTACATAGTATATGAGTGAGTTGCACTGAAAAACTTAGAATATAAGAAACGCACAGTGTAGTACATAGTATATGAGTGAGTTGCACTGAAAAACTTAGAATATAAGAAACGCACAGTGTAGTACATAGTATATGAGTGAGTTGCATTGAAAAACTTAGAACATAAGAAACGCACAGTGTAGTGCATAGTATATGAGTGAGTTGCCCTGAAAAACTTAGAATATAAGAAACGCACAGTATGGTACATAGTATATGAATGAGTTGCACTGAAAAACTTAGAATTTACTGAAAAACCCGCATTACACGAAATGCACAGTGTAGTACATAGTATATGAGTGAGTTGCACTGAGAAACTTAGAATATAAGAAACGCACAGTGTAGTACATAGTATATGAGTGAGTTGCACTGAAAAACTTAGAATATAAGAAACGCACAGTGTAGTACATAGTATATGAGTGAGTTGCACTGAAAAACTTAGAATATAAGAAACGCACAGTGTAGTACATAGTATATGAGTGAGTTGCACTGAAAAACTTACAATATAAGAAACGCACAGTGTAGTACATAGTATATGAGTGAGTTGCACTGAAAAACTTAGAATATAACAAACGCACAGTGTAGTACATAGTATATGAGTGAGTTGCACTGAGAAACTTAGAATATAAGAAACGCACAGTGTAGTACATAGTATATGAGTGAGTTGCACTGAAAAACTTAGAATATAAGAAACGCACAGTGTAGTACATAGTATATGAGTGAGTTGCACTGAAAAACTTAGAATATAAGAAACGCACAGTGTAGTACATAGTATATGAGTGAGTTGCACTGAAAAACTTAGAATATAAGAAACGCACAGTGTAGTACATAGTATATGAGTGAGTTGCACTGAAAAACTTAGAATATAAGAAACGCACAGTGTAGTACATAGTATATGAGTGAGTTGCACTGAAAAACTTAGAATATAAGAAACGCACAGTGTAGTACATAGTATATGAGTGAGTTGCACTCAAAAACTTAGAATATAAGAAACGCACAGTGTAGTACATAGTATATGAGTGAGTTGCACTGAAAAACTTGAATTTACTGAAAAACCCGCATTACACGAAATGCACAGTGTAGTACATAGTATATGAGTGAGTTGCACTGAAAAACTTAGAATATAAGAAACGCACAGTGTAGTACATAGTATATGAGTGAGTTGCACTGAAAAACTTAGAATATAAGAAACGCACAGTGTAGTAAGTAGTATATGAGTGAGTTGCACTGAAAAACTTAGAATATAAGAAACGCACAGTGTAGTACAAAGTATATGAGTGAGTTGCACTGAAAAACTTAGAATATAAGAAACGCACAGTGTAGTACATAGTATATGAGTGAGTTGCACTGAAAAACTTAGAATATAAGAAACGCACAGTGTAGTACATAGTATATGAGTGAGTTGCACTGAAAAACTTAGAATATAAGAAACGCACAGTGTAGTACATAGTATATGAGTGAGTTGCACTGAAAAACTTAGAATATAAGAAACGCACAGTGTAGTACATAGTATATGAGTGAGTTGCATTGAAAAACTTAGAATATAAGAAACGCACAGTGTAGTGCATAGTATATGAGTGAGTTGCCCTGAAAAACTTAGAATATAAGAAACGCACAGTATGGTACATAGTATATGAATGAGTTGCACTGAAAAACTTAGAATTTACTGAAAAACCCGCATTACACGAAATGCACAGTGTAGTACATAGTATATGAGTGAGTTGCACTCAAAAACTTAGAATATAAGAAACGCACAGTGTAGTACATAGTATATGAGTGAGTTGCACTGAAAAACTTAGAATATAAGAAACGCACAGTGTAGTAAGTAGTATATGAGTGAGTTGCACTGAAAAACTTAGAATATAAGAAACGCACAGTGTAGTACAAAGTATATGAGTGAGTTGCACTGAAAAACTTAGAATATAAGAAACGCACAGTGTAGTACATAGTATATGAGTGAGTTGCACTGAAAAACTTAGAATATAAGAAACGCACAGTGTAGTACATAGTATATGAGTGAGTTGCACTGAAAAACTTAGAATATAAGAAACGCACAGTGTAGTACATAGTATATGAGTGAGTTGCACTGAAAAACTTAGAATATAAGAAACGCACAGTGTAGTACATAGTATATGAGTGAGTTGCATTGAAAAACTTAGAATATAAGAAACGCACAGTGTAGTGCATAGTATATGAGTGAGTTGCCCTGAAAAACTTAGAATATAAGAAACACACAGTATGGTACATAGTATATGAATGAGTTGCACTGAAAAACTTAGAATTTACTGAAAAACCCGCATTACACGAAATGCACAGTGTAGTACATAGTATATGAGTGAGTTGCACTGAAAAACTTAGAATATAAGAATCGCACAGTGTAGTACATAGTATATGAGTGAGTTGCACTGAAAAACTTAGAATATAAGAAACGCACAGTGTAGTACATAGTATATGAGTGAGTTGCACTGAAAAACTTAGAATATAAGAAACGCACAGTGTAGTACATAGTATATGAGTGAGTTGCACTGAAAAACTTAGAATATAAGAAACGCACAGTGTAGTACATAGTATATGAGTGAGTTGCACTGAAAAACTTAGAATATAAGAAACGCACAGTGTAGTACATAGTATATGAGTGAGTTGCACTGAAAAACTTGAATTTACTGAAAAACCCGCATTACACGAAATGCACAGTGTAGTACATAGTATATGAGTGAGTTGCACTCAAAAACTTAGAATATAAGAAACGCACAGTGTAGTACATAGTATATGAGTGAGTTGCACTGAAAAACTTAGAATATAAGAAACGCACAGTGTAGTAAGTAGTATATGAGTGAGTTGCACTGAAAAACTTAGAATATAAGAAACGCACAGTGTAGTACAAAGTATATGAGTGAGTTGCACTGAAAAACTTAGAATATAAGAAACGCACAGTGTAGTACATAGTATATGAGTGAGTTGCACTGAAAAACTTAGAATATAAGAAACGCACAGTGTAGTACATAGTATATGAGTGAGTTGCACTGAAAAACTTAGAATATAAGAAACGCACAGTGTAGTACATAGTATATGAGTGAGTTGCACTAAAAAACTTAGAATATAAGAAACGCACAGTGTAGTACATAGTATATGAGTGAGTTGCATTGAAAAACTTAGAATATAAGAAACGCACAGTGTAGTGCATAGTATATGAGTGAGTTGCCCTGAAAAACTTAGAATATAAGAAACGCACAGTATGGTACATAGTATATGAATGAGTTGCACTGAAAAACTTAGAATTTACTGAAAAACCCGCATTACACGAAATGCACAGTGTAGTACATAGTATATGAGTGAGTTGCACTGAAAAACTTAGAATATAAGAAACGCACAGTGTAGTACATAGTATATGAGTGAGTTGCACTGAAAAACTTAGAATATAAGAAACGCACAGTGTAGTACATAGTATATGAGTGAGTTGCACTGAAAAACTTAGAATATAAGAAACGCACAGTGTAGTACATAGTATATGAGTGAGTTGCACTGAAAAACTTAGAATATAAGAAACGCACAGTGTAGTACATAGTATATGAGTGAGTTGCACTGAAAAACTTAGAATATAAGAAACGCACAGTGTAGTACATAGTATATGAGTGAGTTGCACTGAAAATCTTGAATTTACTGAAAAACCCGCATTACACGAAATGCACAGTGTAGTACATAGTATATGAGTGAGTTGCACTCAAAAACTTAGAATATAAGAAACGCACAGTGTAGTACATAGTATATGAGTGAGTTGCACTGAAAAACTTAGAATATAAGAAACGCACAGTGTAGTAAGTAGTATATGAGTGAGTTGCACTGAAAAACTTAGAATATAAGAAACGCACAGTGTAGTACAAAGTATATGAGTGAGTTGCACTGAAAAACTTAGAATATAAGAAACGCACAGTGTAGTACATAGTATATGAGTGAGTTGCACTGAAAAACTTAGAATATAAGAAACGCACAGTGTAGTACATAGTATATGAGTGAGTTGCACTGAAAAACTTAGAATATAAGAAACGCACAGTGTAGTACATAGTATATGAGTGAGTTGCACTGAAAAACTTAGAATATAAGAAACGCACAGTGTAGTACATAGTATATGAGTGAGTTGCATTGAAAAACTTAGAATATAAGAAACGCACAGTGTAGTGCATAGTATATGAGTGAGTTGCCCTGAAAAACTTAGAATATAAGAAACGCACAGTATGGTACATAGTATATGAATGAGTTGCACTGAAAAACTTAGAATTTACTGAAAAACCCGCATTACACGAAATGCACAGTGTAGTACATAGTATATGAGTGAGTTGCACTGAAAAACTTAGAATATAAGAAACGCACAGTGTAGTACATAGTATATGAGTGAGTTGCACTGAAAAACTTAGAATATAAGAAACGCACAGTGTAGTACATAGTATATGAGTGAGTTGCACTGAAAAACTTAGAATATAAGAAACGCACAGTGTAGTACATAGTATATGAGTGAGTTGCACTGAAAAACTTAGAATATAAGAAACGCACAGTGTAGTACATAGTATATGAGTGAGTTGCACTGAAAAACTTAGAATATAAGAAACGCACAGTGTAGTACATAGTATATGAGTGAGTTGCACTGAAAAACTTAGAATTTAAGAAACGCACAGTGTAGTACATAGTATATGAGTGAGTTGCACTGAAAAACTTAGAATATAAGAAACGCACAGTGTAGTACATAGTATATGAGTGAGTTGCACTGAAAAACTTAGAATATAAGAAACGCACAGTGTAGTGCATAGTATATGAGTGAGTTGCCCTGAAAAACTTAGAATATAAGAAACGCACAGTATGGTACATAGTATATGAATGAGTTGCACTGAAAAACTTAGAATTTACTGAAAAACCCGCATTACACGAAATGCACAGTGTAGTACATAGTATATGAGTGAGTTGCACTGAAAAACTTACAATATAAGAAACGCACAGTGTAGTACATAGTATATGAGTGAGTTGCACTGAAAAACTTAGAATATAAGAAACGCACAGTGTAGTACATAGTATATGAGTGAGTTGCACTGAAAAACTTAGAATATAAGAAACGCACAGTGTAGTACATAGTATATGAGTGAGTTGCACTGAAAAACTTAGAATAAAAGAAACGCACAGTGTAGTACATAGTATATGAGTGAGTTTCACTGAAAAACTTAGAATATAAGAAACGCACAGTGTAGTACATAGTATATGAGTGAGTTGCACTGAAAAACTTGAATTTACTGAAAAACCCGCATTACACGAAATGCACAGTGTAGTACATAGTATATGAGTGAGTTGCACTCAAAAACTTAGAATATAAGAAACGCACAGTGTAGTACATAGTATATGAGTGAGTTGCACTGAAAAACTTAGAATATAAGAAACGCACAGTGTAGTAAGTAGTATATGAGTGAGTTGCACTGAAAAACTTAGAATATAAGAAACGCACAGTGTAGTACAAAGTATATGAGTGAGTTGCACTGAAAAACTTAGAATATAAGAAACGCACAGTGTAGTACATAGTATATGAGTGAGTTGCACTGAAAAACTTAGAATATAAGAAACGCACAGTGTAGTACATAGTATATGAGTGAGTTGCACTGAAAAACTTAGAATATAAGAAACGCACAGTGTAGTACATAGTATATGAGTGAGTTGCACTGAAAAACTTAGAATATAAGAAACGCACAGTGTAGTACATAGTATATGAGTGAGTTGCATTGAAAAACTTAGAATATAAGAAACGCACAGTGTAGTGCATAGTATATGAGTGAGTTGCCCTGAAAAACTTAGAATATAAGAAACGCACAGTATGGTACATAGTATATGAATGAGTTGCACTGAAAAACTTAGAATTTACTGAAAAACCCGCATTACACGAAATGCACAGTGTAGTACATAGTATATGAGTGAGTTGCACTGAAAAACTTAGAATATAAGAAACGCACAGTGTAGTACATAGTATATGAGTGAGTTGCACTGAAAAACTTAGAATATAAGAAACGCACAGTGTAGTACATAGTATATGAGTGAGTTGCACTGAAAAACTTAGAATATAAGAAACGCACAGTGTAGTACATAGTATATGAGTGAGTTGCACTGAAAAACTTAGAATATAACAAACGCACAGTGTAGTACATAGTATATGAGTGAGTTGCACTGAAAAACTTAGAATATAAGAAACGCACAGTGTAGTACATAGTATATGAGTGAGTTGCACTGAAAAACTTAGAATTTAAGAAACGCACAGTGTAGTACATAGTATATGAGTGAGTTGCACTGAAAAACTTAGAATATAAGAAACGCACAGTGTAGTACATAGTATATGAGTGAGTTGCACTGAAAAACTTAGAATATAAGAAACGCACAGTGTAGTACATAGTATATGAGTGAGTTGCACTGAAAAACTTAGAATATAAGAAACGCACAGTGTAGTACATAGTATATGAGTGAGTTGCACTGAAAAACTTAGAATTTACTGAAAAACCCGCATTACACGAAATGCACAGTGTAGTACATAGTATATGAGTGAGTTGCACTGAAAAACTTAGAATATAAGAAACGCACAGTGTAGTACATAGTATATGAGTGAGTTGCACTGAAAAACTTAGAATATAAGAAACGCACAGTGTAGTACATATTATATGAGTGAGTTGCACTGAAAAACTTAGAATATAAGAAACGCACAGTGTAGTACATAGTATATGAGTGAGTTGCACTGAAAAACTTAGAATATAAGAAACGCACAGTGTAGTACATAGTATATGAGTGAGTTGCACTGAAAAACTTAGAATATAAGAAACGCACAGTGTAGTACATAGTATATGAGTGAGTTGCACTGAAAAACTTAGAATATAAAAAACGCACAGTGTAGTACATAGTATATGAGTGAGTTGCACTGAAAAACTTAGAATATAAGAAACGCACAGTGTAGTACATAGTATATGAGTGAGTTGCGATGAAAAACTTAGAATATAAGAAACGCACAGTGTAGTACATAGTATATGAGTGACTTGCACTGAAAAACTTAGAATATAAGAAACGCACAGTGTAGTACATAGTATATGAGTGAGTTGCACTGAAAAACATAGAATATAAGAAACGCACAGTGTAGTACATAGTATATGAGTGAGTTGCACTGAAAAACTTAGAATATAAGAAACGCACAGTGTAGTAAGTAGTATATGAGTGAGTTGCACTGAAAAACTTAGAATATAAGAAACGCACAGTGTAGTACATTGTATATGAGTGAGTTGCACTGAAAAACTTAGAATATAAGAAACGCACAGTGTAGTACATAGTATATGAGTGAGTTGCACTGAAAAACTTAGAATATAAGAAACGCACAGTGTAGTACATAGTATATGAGTGAGTTGCATTGAAAAACTTAGAATAGAAGAAACGCACAGTGTAGTGCATAGTATATGAGTGAGTTGCCCTGAAAAACTTAGAATATAAGAAACGCACAGTATGGTACATAGTATATGAATGAGTTGCACTGAAAAACTTAGAATTTACTGAAAAACCCGCATTACACGAAATGCACAGTGTAGTACATAGTATATGAGTGAGTTGCACTCAAAAACTTAGAATATAAGAAACGCACAGTGTAGTACATAGTATATGAGTGAGTTGCACTGAAAAACTTAGAATATAAGAAACGCACAGTGTAGTAAGTAGTATATGAGTGAGTTGCACTGAAAAACTTAGAATATAAGAAACGCACAGTGTAGTACAAAGTATATGAGTGAGTTGCACTGAAAAACTTAGAATATAAGAAGCGCACAGTGTAGTACATAGTATATGAGTGAGTTGCACTGAAAAACTTAGAATATAAGAAACGCACAGTGTAGTACATAGTATATGAGTGAGTTGCACTGAAAAACTTAGAATATAAGAAACGCACAGTGTAGTACATAGTATATGAGTGAGTTGCACTGAAAAACTTAGAATATAAGAAACGCACAGTGTAGTACATAGTATATGAGTGAGTTGCATTGAAAAACTTAGAATATAAGAAACGCACAGTGTAGTGCATAGTATATGAGTGAGTTGCGCTGAAAAACTTAGAATATAAGAAACGCACAGTATGGTACATAGTATATGAATGAGTTGCACTGAAAAACTTAGAATTTACTGAAAAACCCGCATTACACGAAATGCACAGTGTAGTACATAGTATATGAGTGAGTTGCACTCAAAAACTTAGAATATAAGAAACGCACAGTGTAGTACATAGTATATGAGTGAGTTGCACTGAAAAACTTAGAATATAAGAAACGCACAGTGTAGTACATAGTATATGAGTGAGTTGCACTGAAAAACTTAGAATATAAGAAACGCACAGTGTAGTACATAGTATATGAGTGAGTTGCACTGAAAAACTTAGAATATAAGAAACGCACAGTGTAGTACATAGTATATGAGTGAGTTGCACTGAAAAACTTAGAATATAAGAAACGCACAGTGTAGTACATAGTATATGAATGAGTTGCACTGAAAAACTTGAATTTACTGAAAAACCCGCATTACACGAAATGCACAGTGTAGTACATAGTATATGAGTGAGTTGCACTCAAAAACTTAGAATATAAGAAACGCACAGTGTAGTACATAGTATATGAGTGAGTTGCACTGAAAAACTTAGAATATAAGAAACGCACAGTGTAGTAAGTAGTATATGAGTGAGTTGCACTGAAAAACTTAGAATATAAGAAACGCACAGTGTAGTACAAAGTATATAGGTGAGTTGCACTGAAAAACTTAGAATATAAGAAACGCACAGTGTAGTACATAGTATATGAGTGAGTTGCACTGAAAAACTTAGAATATAAGAAACGCACAGTGTAGTACATAGTATATGAGTGTGTTGCACGGAAAAACTTAGAATATAAGAAACGCACAGTGTAGTACATAGTATATGAGTGAGTTGCACTGAAAAACTTAGAATATAAGAAACGCACAGTGTAGTACATAGTATATGAGTGAGTTGCACTGAAAAACATAGAATTTAAGAAACGCACAGTGTAGTACATAGTATATGAGTGAGTTGCACTGAAAAACTTAGAATATAAGAAACGCACAGTGTAGTACATAGTATATGAGTGAGTTGCACTGAAAAACTTAGAATATAAGAAACGCACAGTGTAGTACATAGTATATGAGTGAGTTGCACTGAAAAACTTAGAATATAAGAAACGCACAGTGTAGTACATAGTATATGAGTGAGTTGCACTGAAAAACTTAGAATTTACTGAAAAACCCGCATTACACGAAATGCACAGTGTAGTACATAGTATATGAGTGAGTTGCACTGAAAAACTTAGAATATAAGAAACGCACAGTGTAGTACATAGTATATGAGTGAGTTGCACTGAAAAACTTAGAATATAAGAAACGCACAGTGTAGTACATATTATATGAGTGAGTTGCACTGAAAAACTTAGAATATAAGAAACGCACAGTGTAGTACATAGTATATGAGTGAGTTGCACTGAAAAACTTAGAATATAAGAAACGCACAGTGTAGTACATAGTATATGAGTGAGTTGCACTGAAAAACTTAGAATATAAGAAACGCACAGTGTAGTACATAGTATATGAGTGAGTTGCACTGAAAAACTTAGAATATAAAAAACGCACAGTGTAGTACATAGTATATGAGTGAGTTGCACTGAAAAACTTAGAATATAAGAAACGCACAGTGTAGTACATAGTATATGAGTGAGTTGCGATGAAAAACTTAGAATATAAGAAACGCACAGTGTAGTACATAGTATATGAGTGAGTTGCACTGAAAAACTTAGAATATAAGAAACGCACAGTGTAGTACGTAGTATATGAGTGAGTTGCACTGAAAAACTTAGAATATAAGAAACGCACAGTGTAGTACAAAGTATATGAGTGAGTTGCACTGAAAAACTTAGAATATAAGAAACGCACAGTGTAGTACATAGTATATGAGTGAGTTGCACTGAAAAACTTAGAATATAAGAAACGCACAGTGTAGTACATAGTATATGAGTGAGTTGCACTGAAAAACTTAGAATATAAGAAACGCACAGTGTAGTACATAGTATATGAGTGAGTTGCACTGAAAAACTTAGAATATAAGAAACGCACAGTGTAGTACATAGTATATGAGTGAGTTGCACTGAAAAACTTAGAATATAAGAAACGCACAGTGTAGTACATAGTATATGAGTGAGTTGCACTCAAAAACTTAGAATATAAGAAACGCACAGTGTAGTACATAGTATATGAGTGAGTTGCACTGAAAAACTTGAATTTACTGAAAAACCCGCATTACACGAAATGCACAGTGTAGTACATAGTATATGAGTGAGTTGCACTCAAAAACTTAGAATATAAGAAACGCACAGTGTAGTACATAGTATATGAGTGAGTTGCACTGAAAAACTTAGAATATAAGAAACGCACAGTGTAGTACATAGTATATGAGTGAGTTGCACTGAAAAACTTAGAATATAAGAAACGCACAGTGTAGTACATAGTATATGAGTGAGTTGCACTGAAAAACTTAGAATATGAGAAACGCACAGTGTAGTACATAGTATATGAGTGAGTTGCACTGAAAAACTTAGAATATAAGAAACGCACAGTGTAGTACATAGTATATGAGTGAGTTGCATTGAAAAACTTAGAATATAAGAAACGCACAGTGTAGTGCATAGTATATGAGTGAGTTGCCCTGAAAAACTTAGAATATAAGAATCGCACAGTATGGTACATAGTATATGAATGAGTTGCACTGAAAAACTTAGAATTTACTGAAAAACCCGCATTACACGAAATGCACAGTGTAGTACATAGTATATGAGTGAGTTGCACTGAAAAACTTAGAATATAAGAAACGCACAGTGTAGTACATAGTATATGAGTGAGTTGCACTGAAAAACTTAGAATATAAGAAACGCACAGTGTAGTACATAGTATATGAGTGAGTTGCACTGAAAAACTTAGAATATAAGAAACGCACAGTGTAGTACATAGTATATGAGTGAGTTGCACTGAAAAACTTAGAATATAAGAAACGCACAGTGTAGTACATCGTATATGAGTGAGTTGCACTGAAAAACATAGAATATAAGAAACGCACAGTGTAGTACATAGTATATGAGTGAGTTGCACTGAAAAACTTAGAATTTAAGAAACGCACAGTGTAGTACATAGTATATGAGTGAGTTGCACTGAAAAACTTAGAATATAAGAAACGCACAGTGTAGTACATAGTATATGAGTGAGTTGCACTGAAAAACTTAGAATATAAGAAACGCACAGTGTAGTACATAGTATATGAGTGAGTTGCACTGAAAAACTTAGAATATAAGAAACGCACAGTGTAGTACATAGTATATGAGTGAGTTGCACTGAAAAACTTAGAATTTACTGAAAAACCCGCATTACACGAAATGCACAGTGTAGTACATAGTATATGAGTGAGTTGCACTGAAAAACTTAGAATATAAGAAACGCACAGTGTAGTACATAGTATATGAGTGAGTTGCACTGAAAAACTTAGAATATAAGAAACGCACAGTGTAGTACATATTATATGAGTGAGTTGCACTGAAAAACTTAGAATATAAGAAACGCACAGTGTAGTACATAGTATATGAGTGAGTTGCACTGAAAAACTTAGAATATAAGAAACGCACAGTGTAGTACATAGTATATGAGTGAGTTGCACTGAAAAACTTAGAATATAAGAAACGCACAGTGTAGTACATAGTATATGAGTGAGTTGCACTGAAAAACTTAGAATATAAAAAACGCACAGTGTAGTACATAGTATATGAGTGAGTTGCACTGAAAAACTTAGAATATAAGAAACGCACAGTGTAGTACATAGTATATGAGTGAGTTGCGATGAAAAACTTAGAATATAAGAAACGCACAGTGTAGTACATAGTATATGAGTGAGATGCACTGAAAAACTTAGAATATAAGAAACGCACAGTGTAGTACATAGTATATGAGTGAGTTGCACTGAAAAACATAGAATATAAGAAACGCACAGTGTAGTACATAGTATATGAGTGAGTTGCACTGAAAAACTTAGAATATAAGAAACGCACAGTGTAATACATAGTATATGAGTGAGATGCACTGAAAAACTTAGAATTTAAGAAACGCACAGTGTAGTACATAGTATATGAGTGAGTTGCACTGTAAAACTTAGAATATAAGAAACGCACAGTGTAGTACATAGTATATGAGTGAGTTGCACTGAAAAACTTAGAATTTAAGAAACGCACAGTGTAGTACATAGTATATGAGTGAGTTGCACTGAAAAACTTAGAATATAAGAAACGCACAGTGTAGTACATAGTATATGAGTGAGTTGCACTGAAAAACTTAGAATATAAGAAACGCACAGTGTAGTACATAGTATATGAGTGAGTTGCATTGAAAAACTTAGAATAGAAGAAACGCACAGTGTAGTGCATAGTATATGAGTGAGTTGCCCTGAAAAACTTAGAATATAAGAAACGCACAGTATGGTACATAGTATATGAATGAGTTGCACTGAAAAACTTAGAATTTACTGAAAAACCCGCATTACACGAAATGCACAGTGTAGTACATAGTATATGAGTGAGTTGCACTCAAAAACTTAGAATATAAGAAACGCACAGTGTAGTACATAGTATATGAGTGAGTTGCACTGAAAAACTTAGAATATAAGAAACGCACAGTGTAGTAAGTAGTATATGAGTGAGTTGCACTGAAAAACTTAGAATATAAGAAACGCACAGTGTAGTACAAAGTATATGAGTGAGTTGCACTGAAAAACTTAGAATATAAGAAACGCACAGTGTAGTACATAGTATATGAGTGAGTTGCACTGAAAAACTTAGAATATAAGAAACGCACAGTGTAGTACATAGTATATGAGTGAGTTGCACTGAAAAACTTAGAATATAAGAAACGCACAGTGTAGTACATAGTATATGAGTGAGTTGCACTGAAAAACTTAGAATATAAGAAACGCACAGTGTAGTACATAGTATATGAGTGAGTTGCATTGAAAAACTTAGAATATAAGAAACGCACAGTGTAGTGCATAGTATATGAGTGAGTTGCGCTGAAAAACTTAGAATATAAGAAACGCACAGTATGGTACATAGTATATGAATGAGTTGCACTGAAAAACTTAGAATTTACTGAAAAACCCGCATTACACGAAATGCACAGTGTAGTACATAGTATATGAGTGAGTTGCACTGAAAAACTTAGAATATAAGAAACGCACAGTGTAGTACATAGTATATGAGTGAGTTGCACTGAAAAACTTAGAATATAAGAAACGCACAGTGTAGTAC
The DNA here is from genome assembly GCF_978045245.1 of Mus caroli. Lineage (NCBI taxonomy): Eukaryota > Metazoa > Chordata > Mammalia > Rodentia > Muridae > Mus > Mus caroli. Next base: position 3,276,763 of record NW_028227283.1, read on the forward strand.
ATAGTATATGAGTGAGTTGCACTGAAAAACTTAGAATATAAGAAACGCACAGTGTAGTACATAGTATATGAGTGAGTTGCACTGAAAAACTTAGAATATAAGAAACGCACAGTGTAGTACATAGTATATGAGTGAGTTGCACTGAAAAACTTAGAATATAAGAAACGCACAGTGTAGTACATAGTATATGAATGAGTTGCACTGAAAAACTTGAATTTACTGAAAAACCCGCATTACACGAAATGCACAGTGTAGTACATAGTATATGAGTGAGTTGCACTCAAAAACTTAGAATATAAGAAACGCACAGTGTAGTACATAGTATATGAGTGAGTTGCACTGAAAAACTTAGAATATAAGAAACGCACAGTGTAGTAAGTAGTATATGAGTGAGTTGCACTGAAAAACTTAGAATATAAGAAACGCACAGTGTAGTACAAAGTATATAGGTGAGTTGCACTGAAAAACTTAGAATATAAGAAACGCACAGTGTAGTACATAGTATATGAGTGAGTTGCACTGAAAAACTTAGAATATAAGAAACGCACAGTGTAGTACATAGTATATGAGTGTGTTGCACGGAAAAACTTAGAATATAAGAAACGCACAGTGTAGTACATAGTATATGAGTGAGTTGCACTGAAAAACTTAGAATATAAGAAACGCACAGTGTAGTACATAGTATATGAGTGAGTTGCACTGAAAAACATAGAATTTAAGAAACGCACAGTGTAGTACATAGTATATGAGTGAGTTGCACTGAAAAACTTAGAATATAAGAAACGCACAGTGTAGTACATAGTATATGAGTGAGTTGCACTGAAAAACTTAGAATATAAGAAACGCACAGTGTAGTACATAGTATATGAGTGAGTTGCACTGAAAAACTTAGAATATAAGAAACGCACAGTGTAGTACATAGTATATGAGTGAGTTGCACTGAAAAACTTAGAATTTACTGAAAAACCCGCATTACACGAAATGCACAGTGTAGTACATAGTATATGAGTGAGTTGCACTGAAAAACTTAGAATATAAGAAACGCACAGTGTAGTACATAGTATATGAGTGAGTTGCACTGAAAAACTTAGAATATAAGAAACGCACAGTGTAGTACATATTATATGAGTGAGTTGCACTGAAAATCTTAGAATATAAGAAACGCACAGTGTAGTACATAGTATATGAGTGAGTTGCACTGAAAAACTTAGAATATAAGAAACGCACAGTGTAGTACATAGTATATGAGTGAGTTGCACTGAAAAACTTAGAATATAAGAAACGCACAGTGTAGTACATAGTATATGAGTGAGTTGCACTGAAAAACTTAGAATATAAAAAACGCACAGTGTAGTACATAGTATATGAGTGAGTTGCACTGAAAAACTTAGAATATAAGAAACGCACAGTGTAGTACATAGTATATGAGTGAGTTGCGATGAAAAACTTAGAATATAAGAAACGCACAGTGTAGTACATAGTATATGAGTGAGTTGCACTGAAAAACTTAGAATATAAGAAACGCACAGTGTAGTACGTAGTATATGAGTGAGTTGCACTGAAAAACTTAGAATATAAGAAACGCACAGTGTAGTACAAAGTATATGAGTGAGTTGCACTGAAAAACTTAGAATATAAGAAACGCACAGTGTAGTACATAGTATATGAGTGAGTTGCACTGAAAAACTTAGAATATAAGAAACGCACAGTGTAGTACATAGTATATGAGTGAGTTGCACTGAAAAACTTAGAATATAAGAAACGCACAGTGTAGTACATAGTATATGAGTGAGTTGCACTGAAAAACTTAGAATATAAGAAACGCACAGTGTAGTACATAGTATATGAGTGAGTTGCACTGAAAAACTTAGAATATAAGAAACGCACAGTGTAGTACATAGTATATGAGTGAGTTGCACTCAAAAACTTAGAATATAAGAAACGCACAGTGTAGTACATAGTATATGAGTGAGTTGCACTGAAAAACTTGAATTTACTGAAAAACCCGCATTACACGAAATGCACAGTGTAGTACATAGTATATGAGTGAGTTGCACTCAAAAACTTAGAATATAAGAAACGCACAGTGTAGTACATAGTATATGAGTGAGTTGCACTGAAAAACTTAGAATATAAGAAACGCACAGTGTAGTACATAGTATATGAGTGAGTTGCACTGAAAAACTTAGAATATAAGAAACGCACAGTGTAGTACATAGTATATGAGTGAGTTGCACTGAAAAACTTAGAATATGAGAAACGCACAGTGTAGTACATAGTATATGAGTGAGTTGCACTGAAAAACTTAGAATATAAGAAACGCACAGTGTAGTACATAGTATATGAGTGAGTTGCATTGAAAAACTTAGAATATAAGAAACGCACAGTGTAGTGCATAGTATATGAGTGAGTTGCCCTGAAAAACTTAGAATATAAGAATCGCACAGTATGGTACATAGTATATGAATGAGTTGCACTGAAAAACTTAGAATTTACTGAAAAACCCGCATTACACGAAATGCACAGTGTAGTACATAGTATATGAGTGAGTTGCACTGAAAAACTTAGAATATAAGAAACGCACAGTGTAGTACATAGTATATGAGTGAGTTGCACTGAAAAACTTAGAATATAAGAAACGCACAGTGTAGTACATAGTATATGAGTGAGTTGCACTGAAAAACTTAGAATATAAGAAACGCACAGTGTAGTACATAGTATATGAGTGAGTTGCACTGAAAAACTTAGAATATAAGAAACGCACAGTGTAGTACATCGTATATGAGTGAGTTGCACTGAAAAACATAGAATATAAGAAACGCACAGTGTAGTACATAGTATATGAGTGAGTTGCACTGAAAAACTTAGAATTTAAGAAACGCACAGTGTAGTACATAGTATATGAGTGAGTTGCACTGAAAAACTTAGAATATAAGAAACGCACAGTGTAGTACATAGTATATGAGTGAGTTGCACTGAAAAACTTAGAATATAAGAAACGCACAGTGTAGTACATAGTATATGAGTGAGTTGCACTGAAAAACTTAGAATATAAGAAACGCACAGTGTAGTACATAGTATATGAGTGAGTTGCACTGAAAAACTTAGAATTTACTGAAAAACCCGCATTACACGAAATGCACAGTGTAGTACATAGTATATGAGTGAGTTGCACTGAAAAACTTAGAATATAAGAAACGCACAGTGTAGTACATAGTATATGAGTGAGTTGCACTGAAAAACTTAGAATATAAGAAACGCACAGTGTAGTACATATTATATGAGTGAGTTGCACTGAAAAACTTAGAATATAAGAAACGCACAGTGTAGTACATAGTATATGAGTGAGTTGCACTGAAAAACTTAGAATATAAGAAACGCACAGTGTAGTACATAGTATATGAGTGAGTTGCACTGAAAAACTTAGAATATAAGAAACGCACAGTGTAGTACATAGTATATGAGTGAGTTGCACTGAAAAACTTAGAATATAAAAAACGCACAGTGTAGTACATAGTATATGAGTGAGTTGCACTGAAAAACTTAGAATATAAGAAACGCACAGTGTAGTACATAGTATATGAGTGAGTTGCGATGAAAAACTTAGAATATAAGAAACGCACAGTGTAGTACATAGTATATGAGTGAGTTGCACTGAAAAACTTAGAATATAAGAAACGCACAGTGTAGTACATAGTATATGAGTGAGTTGCACTGAAAAACATAGAATATAAGAAACGCACAGTGTAGTACATAGTATATGAGTGAGTTGCACTGAAAAACTTAGAATATAAGAAACGCACAGTGTAATACATAGTATATGAGTGAGATGCACTGAAAAACTTAGAATTTAAGAAACGCACAGTGTAGTACATAGTATATGAGTGAGTTGCACTGTAAAACTTAGAATATAAGAAACGCACAGTGTAGTACATAGTATATGAGTGAGTTGCACTGAAAAACTTAGAATATAAGAAACGCACAGTGTAGTACATATTATATGAGTGAGTTGCACTGAAAAACTTAGAATATAAGAAACGCACAGTGTAGTACTTAGTATATGAGTGAGTTGCACTGAAAAACTTAGAATATAAGAAACGCACAGTGTAGTACAAAGTATATGAGTCAGTTGCACTGAAAAACTTAGAATATAAGAAACGCACAGTGTAGTACATAGTATATGAGTGAGTTGCACTGAAAAACTTAGAATATAAGAAACGCACAGTGTAGTACATAGTATATGAGTGAGTTGCACTGAAAAACTTAGAATATAAGAAACGCACAGTGTAGTACATAGTATATGAGTGAGTTGCACTGAAAAACTTAAAATATAAGAAACGCACAGTGTAGTACATAGTATATGAGTGAGTTGCACTGAAAAACTTAGAATATAAGAAACGCACAGTGTAGTACATAGTATATGAGTGAGTTGCACTGAAAAACTTAGAATATAAGAAACGCACAGTGTAGTACATAGTATATGAGTGAGTTGCACTGAAAAACTTGAATTTACTGAAAAACCCGCATTACACGAAATGCACAGTGTAGTACATAGTATATGAGTGAGTTGCACTCAAAAACTTAGAATATAAGAAACGCACAGTGTAGTACATAGTATATGAGTGAGTTGCACTGAAAAACTTAGAATATAAGAAACGCACAGTGTAGTACATAGTATATGAGTGAGTTGCACTGAAAAACTTAGAATATAAGAAACGCACAGTGTAGTACATAGTATATGAGTGAGTTGCACTGAAAAACTTAGAATATAAGAAAAGCACAGTGTAGTACATAGTATATGAGTGAGTTGCACTGAAAAACTTAGAATTTAAGAAACGCACAGTGTAGTACATAGTATATGAGTGAGTTGCACTGAAAAACTTAGAATATAAGAAACGCACAGTGTAGTACATAGTATATGAGTGAGTTGCACTGAAAAACTTAGAATATAAGAAACGCACAGTGTAGTACATAGTATATGAGTGAGTTGCACTGAAAAACTTAGAATATAAGAAACGCACAGTGTAGTACATAGTATATGAGTGAATTGCACTGAAAAACTTAGAATTTACTGAAAAACCCGCATTACACGAAATGCACAGTGTAGTACATAGTATATGAGTGAGTTTCACTGAAAAACTTAGAATATAAGAAACGCACAGTGTAGTACATAGTATATGAGTGAGTTGCACTGAAAAACTTAGAATATAAGAAACGCACAGTGTAGTACATATTATATGAGTGAGTTGCACTGAAAAACTTAGAATATGAGAAACGCACAGTGTAGTACATAGTATATGAGTGAGTTGCACTGAAAAACTTAGAATATAAGAAACGCAAAGTGTAGTACATAGTATATGAGTGAGTTGCACTGAAAAACTTAGAATATAAAAAACGCACAGTGTAGTACATAGTATATGAGTGAGTTGCACTGAAAAACTTAGAATATAAGAAACGCACAGTGTAGTACATAGTATATGAGTGAGTTGCGATGAAAAACTTAGAATATAAGAAACGCACAGTGTAGTACATAGTATATGAGTGAGTTGCACTGAAAAACTTAGAATATAAGAAACGCATAGTGTAGTACATAGTATATGAGTGAGTTGCACTGAAAAACATAGAATATAAGAAACGCACAGTGTAGTACATAGTATATGAGTGAGTTGCACTGAAAAACTTAGAATATAAGAAACGCACAGTGTAATACATAGTATATGAGTGAGATGCACTGAAAAACTTAGAATTTAAGAAACGCACAGTGTAGTACATAGTATATGAGTGAGTTGCACTGTAAAACTTAGAATATAAGAAACGCACAGTGTAGTACATAGTATATGAGTGAGTTGCACTGAAAAACTTAGAATATAAGAAACGCACAGTGTAGTACATAGTATATGAGTGAGTTGCACTCAAAAACTTGAAGTTACTGAAAAACCCGCATTAAACGAAATGCACAGTGTAGTACATAGTATATGAGTGAGTTGCACTGAAAAACTTAGAATATAAGAAACGCACAGTGTAGTACATAGTATATGAGTGAGTTGCACTGAAAAACTTAGAATATAAGAAACGCACAGTGTAGTACGTAGTATATGAGTGAGTTGCACTGAAAAACTTAGAATATAAGAAACGCACAGTGTAGTACATAGTATATGAGTGAGTTGCATTGAAAAACTTAGAATATAAGAAACGCACAGTGTAGTGCATATTATATGAGTGAGTTGCACTGAAAAACTTAGAATATAAGAAACGCACAGTATAGTACATAGTATATGAATGAGTTGCACTGAAAAACTTAGAATTTACTGAAAAACCCGCATTACACGAAATGCACAGTGTAGTACATAGTATATGAGTGAGTTGCACTGAAAAACTTAGAATATAAGAAACGCACAGTGTAGTACATAGTATATGAGTGAGTTGCACTGAAAAACTTAGAATATAAGAAACGCACAGTGTAGTACATAGTATATGAGTGAGTTGCACTGAAAAACTTAGAATTTACTGAAAAACCCGCATTACACGAAATGCATAGTGTAGTACATAGTATATGAGTGAGTTGCACTGAAAAACTTGAATTTACTGAAAAACCCGCATTACACGAAATGCACAGTGTAGTACATAGTATATGAGTGAGTTGCACTGAAAAACTTAGAATATAAGAAACGCACAGTGTAGTAAATAGTATATGAGTGAGTTGCACTGAAAAACTTAGAATATAAGAAACGCACAGTGTAGTACATAGTATATGAGTGAGTTGCACTGAAAAACTTAGAATATAAGAAACGCACAGTGTAGTACATAGTATATGAGTGAGTTGCACTGAAAAACTTAGAATATGAGAAACGCACAGTGTAGTACATAGTATATGAGTGAGTTGCACTGAAAAACTTAGAATATAAGAAACGCACAGTGTAGTACATAGTATATGAGTGAGTTGCATTGAAAACCTTAGAATATAAGAAACGCACAGTGTAGTGCATAGTATATGAGTGAGTTGCCCTGAAAAACTTAGAATATAAGAATCGCACAGTATGGTACATAGTATATGAATGAGTTGCACTGAAAAACTTAGAATTTACTGAAAAACCCGCATTACACGAAATGCACAGTGTAGTACATAGTATATGAGTGAGTTGCACTCAAAAACTTAGAATATAAGAAACGCACAGTGTAGTAAATAGTATATGAGTGAGTTGCACTGAAAAACTTAGAATATAAGAAACGCACAGTGTAGTACATAGTATATGAGTGAGTTGCACTGAAAAACTTAGAATATAAGAAACGCACAGTGTAGTACATAGTATATGAGTGAGTTGCACTGAAAAACTTAGAATATGAGAAACGCACAGTGTAGTACATAGTATATGAGTGAGTTGCACTGAAAAACTTAGAATATAAGAAACGCACAGTGTAGTACATAGTATATGAGTGAGTTGCATTGAAAACCTTAGAATATAAGAAACGCACAGTGTAGTGCATAGTATATGAGTGAGTTGCCCTGAAAAACTTAGAATATAAGAATCGCACAGTATGGTACATAGTATATGAATGAGTTGCACTGAAAAACTTAGAATTTACTGAAAAACCCGCATTACACGAAATGCACAGTGTAGTACATAGTATATGAGTGAGTTGCACTGAAAAACTTAGAATATAAGAAACGCACAGTGTAGTACATAGTATATGAGTGAGTTGCACTGAAAAACTTAGAATATAAGAAACGCACAGTGTAGTACATAGTATATGAGTGAGTTGCACTGAAAAACTTAGAATATAAGAAACGCACAGTGTAGTACATAGTATATGAGTGAGTTGCACTGAAAAACTTAGAATATAAGAAACGCACAGTGTAGTACATCGTATATGAGTGAGTTGCACTGAAAAACATAGAATATAAGAAACCCACAGTGTAGTACATAGTATATGAGTGAGTTGCACTGAAAAACTTAGAATTTAAGAAACGCACAGTGTAGTACATAGTATATGAGTGAGTTGCACTGAAAAACTTAGAATATAAGAAACGCACAGTGTAGTACATAGTATATGAGTGAGTTGCACTGAAAAACTTAGAATATAAGAAACGCACAGTGTAGTACATAGTATATGAGTGAGTTGCACTGAAAAACTTAGAATATAAGAAACGCACAGTGTAGTACATAGTATATGAGTGAGTTGCACTGAAAAACTTAGAATTTACTGAAAAACCCGCATTACACGAAATGCACAGTGTAGTACATAGTATATGAGTGAGTTGCACTGAAAAACTTAGAATATAAGAAACGCACAGTGTAGTACATATTATATGAGTGAGTTGCACTGAAAAACTTAGAATATAAGAAACGCACAGTGTAGTACATAGTATATGAGTGAGTTGCACTGAAAAACTTAGAATATAAGAAACGCACAGTGTAGTACATAGTATATGAGTGAGTTGCACTGAAAAACTTAGAATATAAGAAACGCACAGTGTAGTACATAGTATATGAGTGAGTTGCACTGAAAAACTTAGAATATAAAAAACGCACAGTGTAGTACATAGTATATGAGTGAGTTGCACTGAAAAACTTAGAATATAAGAAACGCACAGTGTAGTACATAGTATATGAGTGAGTTGCGATGAAAAACTTAGAATATAAGAAACGCACAGTGTAGTACATAGTATATGAGTGAGTTGCACTGAAAAACTTAGAATATAAGAAACGCACAGTGTAGTACATAGTATATGAGTGAGTTGCACTGAAAAACATAGAATATAAGAAACGCACAGTGTAGTACATAGTATATGAGTGAGTTGCACTGAAAAACTTAGAATATAAGAAACGCACAGTGTAATACATAGTATATGAGTGAGATGCACTGAAAAACTTAGAATTTAAGAAACGCACAGTGTAGTACATAGTATATGAGTGAGTTGCACTGTAAAACTTAGAATATAAGAAACGCACAGTGTAGTACATAGTATATGAGTGAGTTGCACTGAAAAACTTAGAATATAAGAAACGCACAGTGTAGTACATAGTATATGAGTGAGTTGCACTGAAAAACTTAGAATATAAGAAACGCACAGTGTAGTACTTAGTATATGAGTGAGTTGCACTGAAAAACTTAGAATATAAGAAACGCACAGTGTAGTACAAAGTATATGAGTCAGTTGCACTGAAAAACTTAGAATATAAGAAACGCACAGTGTAGTACATAGTATATGAGTGAGTTGCACTGAAAAACTTAGAATATAAGAAACGCACAGTGTAGTACATAGTATATGAGTGAGTTGCACTGAAAAACTTAGAATATAAGAAACGCACAGTGTAGTACATAGTATATGAGTGAGTTGCACTGAAAAACTTAAAATATAAGAAACGCACAGTGTAGTACATAGTATATGAGTGAGTTGCACTGAAAAACTTAGAATATAAGAAACGCACAGTGTAGTACATAGTATATGAGTGAGTTGCACTGAAAAACTTAGAATATAAGAAACGCACAGTGTAGTACATAGTATATGAGTGAGTTGCACTCAAAAACTTAGAATATAAGAAACGCACAGTGTAGTACATAGTATATGAGTGAGTTGCACTGAAAAACTTGAATTTACTGAAAAACCCGCATTACACGAAATGCACAGTGTAGTACATAGTATATGAGTGAGTTGCACTCAAAAACTTAGAATATAAGAAACGCACAGTGTAGTACATAGTATATGAGTGAGTTGCACTGAAAAACTTAGAATATAAGAAACGCACAGTGTAGTACATAGTATATGAGTGAGTTGCACTGAAAAACTTAGAATATAAGAAACGCACAGTGTAGTACATAGTATATGAGTGAGTTGCACTGAAAAACTTAGAATATAAGAAAAGCACAGTGTAGTACATAGTATATGAGTGAGTTGCACTGAAAAACTTAGAATTTAAGAAACGCACAGTGTAGTACATAGTATATGAGTGAGTTGCACTGAAAAACTTAGAATATAAGAAACGCACAGTGTAGTACATAGTATATGAGTGAGTTGCACTGAAAAACTTAGAATATAAGAAACGCACAGTGTAGTACATAGTATATGAGTGAGTTGCACTGAAAAACTTAGAATATAAGAAACGCACAGTGTAGTACATAGTATATGAGTGAATTGCACTGAAAAACTTAGAATTTACTGAAAAACCCGCATTACACGAAATGCACAGTGTAGTACATAGTATATGAGTGAGTTTCACTGCAAAACTTAGAATATAAGAAACGCACAGTGTAGTACATAGTATATGAGTGAGTTGCACTGAAAAACTTAGAATATAAGAAACGCACAGTGTAGTACATATTATATGAGTGAGTTGCACTGAAAAACTTAGAATATAAGAAACGCACAGTGTAGTACATAGTATATGAGTGAGTTGCACTGAAAAACTTAGAATATAAGAAACGCACAGTGTAGTACATAGTATATGAGTGAGTTGCACTGAAAAACTTAGAATATAAAAAACGCACAGTGTAGTACATAGTATATGAGTGAGTTGCACTGAAAAACTTAGAATATAAGAAACGCACAGTGTAGTACATAGTATATGAGTGAGTTGCGATGAAAAACTTAGAATATAAGAAACGCACAGTGTAGTACATAGTATATGAGTGAGTTGCACTGAAAAACTTAGAATATAAGAAACGCACAGTGTAGTACATAGTATATGAGTGAGTTGCACTGAAAAACATAGAATATAAGAAACGCACAGTGTAGTACATAGTATATGAGTGAGTTGCACTGAAAAACTTAGAATATAAGAAACGCACAGTGTAATACATAGTATATGAGTGAGATGCACTGAAAAACTTAGAATTTAAGAAACGCACAGTGTAGTACATAGTATATGAGTGAGTTGCACTGAAAAACTTAGAATATAAGAAACGCACAGTGTAGTACATAGTATATGAGTGAGTTGCACTCAAAAACTTGAAGTTACTGAAAAACCCGCATTAAACGAAATGCACAGTGTAGTACATAGTATATGAGTGAGTTGCACTGAAAAACTTAGAATATAAGAAACGCACAGTGTAGTACATAGTATATGAGTGAGTTGCACTGAAAAACTTAGAATATAAGAAACGCACAGTGTAGTACATAGTATATGAGTGAGTTGCACTGAAAAACTTAGAATATAAGAAAAGCACAGTGTAGTACATAGTATATGAGTGAGTTGCACTGAAAAACTTAGAATTTAAGAAACGCACAGTGTAGTACATAGTATATGAGTGAGTTGCACTGAAAAACTTAGAATATAAGAAACGCACAGTGTAGTACATAGTATATGAGTGAGTTGCACTGAAAAACTTAGAATATAAGAAACGCACAGTGTAGTACATAGTATATGAGTGAGTTGCACTGAAAAACTTAGAATATAAGAAACGCACAGTGTAGTACATAGTATATGAGTGAATTGCACTGAAAAACTTAGAATTTACTGAAAAACCCGCATTACACGAAATGCACAGTGTAGTACATAGTATATGAGTGAGTTTCACTGAAAAACTTAGAATATAAGAAACGCACAGTGTAGTACATAGTATATGAGTGAGTTGCACTGAAAAACTTAGAATATAAGAAACGCACAGTGTAGTACATATTATATGAGTGAGTTGCACTGAAAAACTTAGAATATAAGAAACGCACAGTGTAGTACATAGTATATGAGTGAGTTGCACTGAAAAACTTAGAATATAAGAAACGCACAGTGTAGTACATAGTATATGAGTGAGTTGCACTGAAAAACTTAGAATATAAAAAACGCACAGTGTAGTACATAGTATATGAGTGAGTTGCACTGAAAAACTTAGAATATAAGAAACGCACAGTGTAGTACATAGTATATGAGTGAGTTGCGATGAAAAACTTAGAATATAAGAAACGCACAGTGTAGTACATAGTATATGAGTGAGTTGCACTGAAAAACTTAGAATATAAGAAACGCACAGTGTAGTACATAGTATATGAGTGAGTTGCACTGAAAAACATAGAATATAAGAAACGCACAGTGTAGTACATAGTATATGAGTGAGTTGCACTGAAAAACTTAGAATATAAGAAACGCACAGTGTAATACATAGTATATGAGTGAGATGCACTGAAAAACTTAGAATTTAAGAAACGCACAGTGTAGTACATAGTATATGAGTGAGTTGCACTGTAAAACTTAGAATATAAGAAACGCACAGTGTAGTACATAGTATATGAGTGAGTTGCACTGAAAAACTTAGAATATAAGAAACGCACAGTGTAGTACATAGTATATGAGTGAGTTGCACTCAAAAACTTGAAGTTACTGAAAAACCCGCATTAAACGAAATGCACAGTGTAGTACATAGTATATGAGTGAGTTGCACTGAAAAACTTAGAATATAAGAAACGCACAGTGTAGTACATAGTATATGAGTGAGTTGCACTGAAAAACTTAGAATATAAGAAACGCACAGTGTAGTACATAGTATATGAGTGAGTTGCACTGAAAAACTTAGAATATAAGAAAAGCACAGTGTAGTACATAGTATATGAGTGAGTTGCACTGAAAAACTTAGAATTTAAGAAACGCACAGTGTAGTACATAGTATATGAGTGAGTTGCACTGAAAAACTTAGAATATAAGAAACGCACAGTGTAGTACATAGTATATGAGTGAGTTGCACTGAAAAACTTAGAATATAAGAAACGCACAGTGTAGTACATAGTATATGAGTGAGTTGCACTGAAAAACTTAGAATATAAGAAACGCACAGTGTAGTACATAGTATATGAGTGAATTGCACTGAAAAACTTAGAATTTACTGAAAAACCCGCATTACACGAAATGCACAGTGTAGTACATAGTATATGAGTGAGTTTCACTGAAAAACTTAGAATATAAGAAACGCACAGTGTAGTACATAGTATATGAGTGAGTTGCACTGAAAAACTTAGAATATAAGAAACGCACAGTGTAGTACATATTATATGAGTGAGTTGCACTGAAAAACTTAGAATATAAGAAACGCACAGTGTAGTACATAGTATATGAGTGAGTTGCACTGAAAAACTTAGAATATAAGAAACGCACAGTGTAGTACATAGTATATGAGTGAGTTGCACTGAAAAACTTAGAATATAAAAAACGCACAGTGTAGTACATAGTATATGAGTGAGTTGCACTGAAAAACTTAGAATATAAGAAACGCACAGTGTAGTACATAGTATATGAGTGAGTTGCGATGAAAAACTTAGAATATAAGAAACGCACAGTGTAGTACATAGTATATGAGTGAGTTGCACTGAAAAACTTAGAATATAAGAAACGCACAGTGTAGTACATAGTATATGAGTGAGTTGCACTGAAAAACATAGAATATAAGAAACGCACAGTGTAGTACATAGTATATGAGTGAGTTGCACTGAAAAACTTAGAATATAAGAAACGCACAGTGTAATACATAGTATATGAGTGAGATGCACTGAAAAACTTAGAATTTAAGAAACGCACAGTGTAGTACATAGTATATGAGTGAGTTGCACTGTAAAACTTAGAATATAAGAAACGCACAGTGTAGTACATAGTATATGAGTGAGTTGCACTGAAAAACTTAGAATATAAGAAACGCACAGTGTAGTACATAGTATATGAGTGAGTTGCACTCAAAAACTTGAAGTTACTGAAAAACCCGCATTAAACGAAATGCTCAGTGTAGTACATAGTATATGAGTGAGTTGCACTGAAAAACTTAGAATATAAGAAACGCACAGTGTAGTACATAGTATATGAGTGAGTTGCACTGAAAAACTTAGAATATAAGAAACGCACAGTGTAGTACGTAGTATATGAGTGAGTTGCACTGAAAAACTTAGAATATAAGAAACGCACAGTGTAGTACATAGTATATGAGTGAGTTGCATTGAAAAACTTAGAATATAAGAAACGCACAGTGTAGTGCATATTATATGAGTGAGTTGCACTGAAAAACTTAGAATATAAGAAACGCACAGTATAGTACATAGTATATGAATGAGTTGCACTGAAAAACTTAGAATTTACTGAAAAACCCGCATTACACGAAATGCACAGTGTAGTACAGAGTATATGAGTGAGTTGCACTGAAAAACTTAGAATATAAGAAACGCACAGTGTAGTACATAGTATATGAGTGAGTTGCACTGAAAAACTTAGAATATAAGAAACGCACAGTGTAGTACATAGTATATGAGTGAGTTGCACTGAAAAACTTAGAATTTACTGAAAAACCCGCATTACACGAAATGCATAGTGTAGTACATAGTATATGAGTGAGTTGCACTGAAAAACTTAGAATATAAGAAACGCACAGTGTAGTACATAGTATATGAGTGAGTTGCACTGAAAAACTTAGAATATAAGAAACGCACAGTGTAGTACATAGTATATGAGTGAGTTGCACTGAAAAACTTAGAATATAAGAAACGCACAGTGTAGTACATATTATATGAGTGAGTTGCACTGAAAAACTTAGAATATAAGAAACGCACAGTGTAGTACATATTATATGAGTGAGTTGCACTGAAAAACTTAGAATATAAGAAACGCACAGTGTAGTACATAATATATGAGTGAGTTGCACTGAAAAACTTAGAATATAAGAAACGCACAGTGTAGTACATAGTATATGAGTGAGTTGCACTGAAAAACTTAGAATATAAGAAACGCACAGTGTAGTACATAGTATATGAGTGAGTTGCACTGAAAAACTTAAAATATAAAAAACGCACAGTGTAGTACATAGTATATGAGTGAGTTGTACTGAAAAACTTAGAATATAAGAAACGCACAGTGTAGTACATAGTATATGAGTGAGTTGCACTGAAAAACTTAGAATATAAGAAACGCACAGTGTAGTACATAGTATATGAGTGAGTTGAACTGAAAAACTTAGAATATAAGAAACGCACAGTGTAGTACATAGTATATGAGTGAGTTGCACTGAAAAACTTAGAATATAAGAAACGCACAGTGTAATACATAGTATATGAGTGAGATGCACTGAAAAACTTAGAATTTAAGAAACGCACAGTGTAGTACATAGTATATGAGTGAGTTGCACTGTAAAACTTAGAATATAAGAAACGCACAGTGTAGTACATAGTATATGAGTGAGTT
Source organism: Mus caroli (assembly GCF_978045245.1). Classification (NCBI taxonomy): domain Eukaryota; kingdom Metazoa; phylum Chordata; class Mammalia; order Rodentia; family Muridae; genus Mus; species Mus caroli. The sequence goes on from NW_028227283.1 coordinate 3,291,909, forward strand.
GCACTGAAAAACTTAGAATATAAGAAACGCACAGTGTAGTACATAGTATATGAGTGAGTTGCACTCAAAAACTTGAATTTACTGAAAAACCCGCATTACACGAAATGCACAGTGTAGTACATAGTATATGAGTGAGTTGCACTGAAAAACTTAGAATATAAGAAAAGCACAGTGTAGTACATAGTATATGAGTGAGTTGCACTGAAAAACTTAGAATATAAGAAACGCACAGTGTAGTACGTAGTATATGAGTGAGTTGCACTGAAAAACTTAGAATATAAGAAACGCACAGTGCAGTACATAGTATATGAGTGAGTTGCACTGAAAAACTTAGAATATAAGAAACGCACAGTGTAGTGCATAGTATATGAGTGAGTTGCACTGAAAAACTTAGAATATAAGAAACGCACAGTATAGTACATAGTATATGAATGAGTTGCACTGAAAAACTTAGAATTTACTGAAAAACCCGCATTACAAGAAATGCACAGTGTAGTACATAGTATATGAGTGAGTTGCACTGAAAAACTTAGAATATAAGAAACGCACAGTGTAGTGCATAGTATATGAGTGAGTTGCACTGAAAAACTTAGAATATAAGAAACGCACAGTATAGTACATAGTATATGAATGAGTTGCACTGAAAAACTTAGAATTTACTGAAAAACCCGCATTACACGAAATGCACAGTGTAGTACATAGTATATGAGTGAGTTGCACTGAAAAACTTAGAATATAAGAAACGCACAGTGTAGTACATAGTATATGAGTGAGTTGCACTGAAAAACTTAGAATATAAGAAACGCACAGTGTAGTACATAGTATATGAGTGAGTTGCACTGAAAAACTTAGAATATAAGAAACGCACAGTGTAGTAAGTAGTATATGAGTGAGTTGCACTGAAAAACTTAGAATATAAGAAACGCACAGTGTAGTACATAGTATATGAGTGAGTTGCACTGAAAAACTTAGAATATAAGAAACGCACAGTGTAGTACATAGTATATGAGTGAGTTGCATTGAAAAACTTAGAATATAAGAAACGCACAGTGTAGTGCATAGTATATGAGTGAGTTGCCCTGAAAAACTTAGAATATAAGAAACGCACAGTATGGTACATAGTATATGAATGAGTTGCACTGAAAAATTTAGAATTTACTGAAAAACCCGCATTACACGAAATGCACAGTGTAGTACATAGTATATGAGTGAGTTGCACTGAAAAACTTAGAATATAAGAAACGCACAGTGTAGTACATAGTATATGAGTGAGTTGCACTGAAAAACTTAGAATATAAGAAACGCACAGTGTAGTACATAGTATATGAGTGAGTTGCACTGAAAAACTTAGAATATAAGAAACGCACAGTGTAGTACATAGTATATGAGTGAGTTGCACTGAAAAACTTAGAATATAAGAAACGCACAGTGTAGTACATAGTATATGAGTGAGTTGCACTGAAAAACTTAGAATATAAGAAACGCACAGTGTAGTACATAGTATATGAGTGAGTTGCACTGAAAAACTTAGAATTTACTGAAAAACCCGCATTACACGAAATGCACAGTGTAGTACATAGTATATGAGTGAGTTGCACTGAAAAACCTAGAATATAAGAAACGCACAGTGTAGTACATAGTATATGAGTGAGTTGCACTGAAAAACTTAGAATATAAGAAACGCACAGTGTAGTACATATTATATGAGTGAGTTGCACTGAAAAACTTAGAATATAAGAAACGCACAGTGTAGTACATAGTATATGAGTGAGTTGCACTGAAAAACTTAGAATATAAGAAACGCACAGTGTAGTACATAGTATATGAGTGAGTTGCACTGAAAAACTTAGAATATAAGAAACGCACAGTGTAGTACATAGTATATGAGTGAGTTGCAATGAAAAACTTAGAATATAAAAAACGCACAGTGTAGTACATAGTATATGAGTGAGTTGCACTGAAAAACTTAGAATATAAGAAACGCACAGTGTAGTACATAGTATATGAGTGAGTTGTGATGAAAAACTTAGTATATAAGAAACGCACAGTGTAGTACATAGTATATGAGTGAGTTGCACTGAAAAACTTAGAATATAAAAAACGCACAGTGTAGTACATAGTATATGAGTGAGTTGTACTGAAAAACTTAGAATATAAGAAACGCACAGTGTAGTACATAGTATATGAGTGAGTTGCGATGAAAAACTTAGAATATAAGAAACACACAGTGTAGTACATCGTATATGAGTGAGTTGCACTGAAAAACTTAGAATATAAGAAACGCACAGTGTAGTACATAGTATATGAGTGAGTTGAACTGAAAAACTTAGAATATAAGAAACGCACAGTGTAGTACATAGTATATGAGTGAGTTGCACTGAAAAACTTAGAATATAAGAAACGCACAGTGTAATACATAGTATATGAGTGAGATGCACTGAAAAACTTAGAATTTAAGAAACGCACAGTGTAGTACATAGTATATGAGTGAGTTGCACTGTAAAACTTAGAATATAAGAAATGCACAGTGTAGTACATAGTATATGAGTGAGTTGCACTGAAAAACTTAGAATATAAGAAACGCACAGTGTAGTACATAGTATATGAGTGAGTTGCACTCAAAAACTTGAATTTACTGAAAAACCCGCATTACATGAAATGCACAGTGTAGTACATAGTATATGAGTGAGTTGCACTCAAAAACTTAGAATATAAGAAAAGCACAGTGTAGTACATAGTATATGAGTGAGTTGCACTGAAAAACTTAGAATATAAGAAACGCACAGTGTAGTACATAGTATATGAGTGAGTTGCACTGAAAAACTTAGAATATAAGAAACGCACAGTGCAGTACATAGTATATGAGTGAGTTGCACTGAAAAACTTAGAATATAAGAAACGCACAGTGTAGTGCATAGTATATGAGTGAGTTGCACTGAAAAACTTAGAATATAAGAAACGCACAGTATAGTACATAGTATATGAATGAGTTGCACTGAAAAACTTAGAATTTACTGAAAAACCCGCATTACACGAAATGCACAGTGTAGTACATAGTATATGAGTGAGTTGCACTGAAAAACTTAGAATATAAGAAACGCACAGTGTAGTACATAGTATATGAGTGAGTTGCACTGAAAAACTTAGAATATAAGAAACGCACAGTGCAGTACATAGTATATGAGTGAGTTGCACTGAAAAACCCGCATTACACGAAATGCACAGTGTAGTACATAGTATATGAGTGAGTTGCACTGAAAAACTTAGAATATAAGAAACGCACAGTGTAGTACATAGTATATGAGTGAGTTGCATTGAAAAACTTAGAATATAAGAAACGCACAGTGTAGTGCATAGTATATGAGTGAGTTGCCCTGAAAAACTTAGAATATAAGAAACGCACAGTATGGTACATAGTATATGAATGAGTTGCACTGAAAAATTTAGAATTTACTGAAAAACCCGCATTACACGAAATGCACAGTGTAGTACATAGTATATGAGTGAGTTTCACTGAAAAACTTAGAATATAAGAAACGCACAGTGTAGTACATAGTATATGAGTGAGTTGCACTGAAAAACTTAGAATATAAGAAACGCACAGTGTAGTACATAGTATATGAGTGAGTTGCACTGAAAAACTTAGAATATAAGAAACGCACAGTGTAGTACATAGTATATGAGTGAGTTGCACTGAAAAACTTAGAATATAAGAAACGCACAGTGTAGTACATAGTATATGAGTGAGTTGCACTGAAAAACTTAGAATATAAGAAACGCACAGTGTAGTACATAGTATATGAGTGAGTTGCACTGAAAAACTTAGAATTTACTGAAAAACCCGCATTACACGAAATGCACAGTGTAGTACATAGTATATGAGTGAGTTGCACTGAAAAACCTAGAATATAAGAAACGCACAGTGTAGTACATAGTATATGAGTGAGTTGCACTGAAAAACTTAGAATATAAGAAACGCACAGTGTAGTACATAGTATATGAGTGAGTTGCACTGAAAAACTTAGAATATAAGAAATGCACAGTGTAGTAAGTAGTATATGAGTGAGTTGCACTGAAAAACTTAGAATATAAGAAACGCACAGTGTAGTACAAAGTATATGAGTGAGTTGCACTGAAAAACTTAGAATATAAGAAACGCACAGTGTTTTACATAGTATATGAGTGAGTTGCACTGAAAAACTTAGAATATAAGAAACGCACAGTGTAGTACATAGTATATGAGTGAGTTGCACTGAAAAACTTAGAATTTAAGAAACGCACAGTGTAGTACATAGTATATGAGTGAGTTGCACTGAAAAACTTAGAATATAAGAAACGCACAGTGTAGTACATAGTATATGAGTGAGTTGCACTGAGAAACTTAGAATATAAGAAACGCACAGTGTAGTACATAGTATATGAGTGAGTTGCACTGAAAAACTTAGAATATAAGAAACGCACAGTGTAGTACATAGTATATGAGTGAGTTGCACTGAAAAACTTAGAATATAAGAAACGCACAGTGTAGTACATAGTATATGAGTGAGTTGCACTGAAAAACTTAGAATATAAGAAACGCACAGTGTAGTACATAGTATATGAGTGAGTTGCACTGAAAAACTTAGAATATAAGAAACGCACAGTGTAGTACATAGTATATGAGTGAGTTGCACTGAAAAACTTAGAATATAAGAAACGCACAGTGTAGTAAGTAGTATATGAGTGAGTTGCACTGAAAAACTTAGAATATAAGAAACGCACAGTGTAGTACATAGTATATGAGTGAGTTGCACTGAAAAACTTAGAATATAAGAAACGCACAGTGTAGTACATAGTATATGAGTGAGTTGCATTGAAAAACTTAGAATATAAGAAACGCACAGTGTAGTGCATAGTATATGAGTGAGTTGCCCTGAAAAACTTAGAATATAAGAAACGCACAGTATGGTACATAGTATATGAATGAGTTGCACTGAAAAATTTAGAATTTACTGAAAAACCCGCATTACACGAAATGCACAGTGTAGTACATAGTATATGAGTGAGTTGCACTGAAAAACTTAGAATATAAGAAACGCACAGTGTAGTACATAGTATATGAGTGAGTTGCACTGAAAAACTTAGAATATAAGAAACGCACAGTGTAGTACATAGTATATGAGTGAGTTGCACTGAAAAACTTAGAATATAAGAAACGCACAGTGTAGTACATAGTATATGAGTGAGTTGCACTGAAAAACTTAGAATATAAGAAACGCACAGTGTAGTACATAGTATATGAGTGAGTTGCACTGAAAAACTTAGAATATAAGAAACGCACAGTGTAGTACATAGTATATGAGTGAGTTGCACTGAAAAACTTAGAATTTACTGAAAAACCCGCATTACACGAAATGCACAGTGTAGTACATAGTATATGAGTGAGTTGCACTGAAAAACCTAGAATATAAGAAACGCACAGTGTAGTACATAGTATATGAGTGAGTTGCACTGAAAAACTTAGAATATAAGAAACGCACAGTGTAGTACATATTATATGAGTGAGTTGCACTGAAAAACTTAGAATATAAGAAACGCACAGTGTAGTACATAGTATATGAGTGAGTTGCACTGAAAAACTTAGAATATAAGAAACGCACAGTGTAGTACATAGTATATGAGTGAGTTGCACTGAAAAACTTAGAATATAAGAAACGCACAGTGTAGTACATAGTATATGAGTGAGTTGCACTGAAAAACTTAGAATATAAAAAACGCACAGTGTAGTACATAGTATATGAGTGAGTTGCACTGAAAAACTTAGAATATAAGAAACGCACAGTGTAGTACATAGTATATGAGTGAGTTGCGATGAAAAACTTAGTATATAAGAAACGCACAGTGTAGTACATAGTATATGAGTGAGTTGCACTGAAAAACTTAGAATATAAGAAACGCACAGTGTAGTACATAGTATATGAGTGAGTTGCACTGAAAAACTTAGAATATAAGAAACGCACAGTGTAATACATAGTATATGAGTGAGATGCACTGAAAAACTTAGAATTTAAGAAACGCACAGTGTAGTACATAGTATATGAGTGAGTTGCACTGTAAAACTTAGAATATAAGAAACGCACAGTGTAGTACATAGTATATGAGTGAGTTGCACTGAAAAACTTAGAATATAAGAAACGCACAGTGTAGTACATAGTATATGAGTGAGTTGCACTCAAAAACTTGAATTTACTGAAAAACCCGCATTACACGAAATGCACAGTATAGTACATAGTATATGAGTGAGTTGCACTGAAAAACTTAGAATATAAGAAACGCACAGTGTAGTACATAGTATATGAGTGAGTTGCACTGAAAAACTTAGAATATAAGAAACGCACAGTGTAGTAAGTAGTATATGAGTGAGTTGCACTGAAAAACTTAGAATATAAGAAACGCACAGTGTAGTACAAAGTATATGAGTGAGTTGCACTGAAAAACTTAGAATATAAGAAACGCACAGTGTTTTACATAGTATATGAGTGAGTTGCACTGAAAAACTTAGAATATAAGAAACGCACAGTGTAGTACATAGTATATGAGTGAGTTGCACTGAAAAACTTAGAATTTAAGAAACGCACAGTGTAGTACATAGTATATGAGTGAGTTGCACTGAAAAACTTAGAATATAAGAAACGCACAGTGTAGTACATAGTATATGAGTGAGTTGCACTGAGAAACTTAGAATATAAGAAACGCACAGTGTAGTACATAGTATATGAGTGAGTTGCACTGAAAAACTTAGAATATAAGAAACGCACAGTGTAGTACATAGTATATGAGTGAGTTGCACTGAAAAACTTAGAATATAAGAAACGCACAGTGTAGTACATAGAATATGAGTGAGTTGCACTGAAAAACTTAGAATATAACAAACGCACAGTGTAGTACATAGTATATGAGTGAGTTGCACTGAAAAACTTAGAATATAAGAAACGCACAGTGTAGTACATAGTATATGAGTGAGTTGCACTGAAAAACTTAGAATATAAGAAACGCACAGTGTAGTACATAGTATATGAGTGAGTTGCACTGAAAAACTTAGAATATAAGAAACGCACAGTGTAGTACATAGTATATGAGTGAGTTGCACTGAAAAACTTAGAATATAAGAAACGCACAGTGTAGTACATAGTATATGAGTGAGTTGCACTGAAAAACTTAGAATATAAGAAACGCACAGTGTAGTACATAGTATATGAGTGAGTTGCACTGAAAAACTTAGAATATAAGAAACGCACAGTGTAGTACATAGTATATGAGTGAGTTGCACTCAAAAACTTAGAATATAAGAAACGCACAGTGTAGTACATAGGATATGAGTGAGTTGCACTGAAAAACTTGAATTTACTGAAAAACCCGCATTACACGAAATGCACAGTGTAGTACATAGTATATGAGTGAGTTGCACTGAAAAACTTAGAATATAAGAAACGCACAGTGTAGTACATAGTATATGAGTGAGTTGCACTGAAAAACTTAGAATATAAGAAACGCACAGTGTAGTAAGTAGTATATGAGTGAGTTGCACTGAAAAACTTAGAATATAAGAAACGCACAGTGTAGTACAAAGTATATGAGTGAGTTGCACTGAAAAACTTAGAATATAAGAAACGCACAGTGTAGTACATAGTATATGAGTGAGTTGCACTGAAAAACTTAGAATATAAGAAACGCACAGTGTAGTACATAGTATATGAGTGAGTTGCACTGAAAAACTTAGAATATAAGAAACGCACAGTGTAGTACATAGTATATGAGTGAGTTGCACTGAAAAACTTAGAATATAAGAAACGCACAGTGTAGTACATAGTATATGAGTGAGTTGCATTGAAAAACTTAGAATATAAGAAACGCACAGTGTAGTGCATAGTATATGAGTGAGTTGCCCTGAAAAACTTAGAATATAAGAAACGCACAGTATGGTACATAGTATATGAATGAGTTGCACTGAAAAACTTAGAATTTACTGAAAAACCCGCATTACACGAAATGCACAGTGTAGTACATAGTATATGAGTGAGTTGCACTGAAAAACTTAGAATATAAGAAACGCACAGTGTAGTACATAGTATATGAGTGAGTTGCACTGAAAAACTTAGAATATAAGAAACGCACAGTGTAGTACATAGTATATGAGTGAGTTGCACTGAAAAACTTAGAATATAAGAAACGCACAGTGTAGTACATAGTATATGAGTGAGTTGCACTGAAAAACTTAGAATATAAGAAACGCACAGTGTAGTACATAGTATATGAGTGAGTTGCACTGAAAAACTTAGAATATAAGAAACGCACAGTGTAGTACATAGTATATGAGTGAGTTGCACTGAAAAACTTAGAATTTAAGAAACGCACAGTGTAGTACATAGTATATGAGTGAGTTGCACTGAAAAACTTAGAATATAAGAAACGCACAGTGTAGTACATAGTATATGAGTGAGTTGCACTGAAAAACTTAGAATATAAGAAACGCACAGTGTAGTACATAGTATATGAGTGAGTTGCACTGAAAAACTTAGAATATAAGAAACGCACAGTGTAGTACATAGTATATGAGTGAGTTGCACTGAAAAACTTAGAATTTACTGAAAAACCCGCATTACACGAAATGCACAGTGTAGTACATAGTATATGAGTGAGTTGCACTGAAAAACTTAGAATATAAGAAACGCACAGTGTAGTACATAGTATATGAGTGAGTTGCACTGAAAAACTTAGAATATAAGAAACGCACAGTGTAGTACATATTATATGTGTGAGTTGCACTGAAAAACTTAGAATATAAGAAACGCACAGTGTAGTACATAGTATATGAGTGAGTTGCACTGAAAAACTTAGAATATAAGAAACGCACAGTGTAGTACATAGTATATGAGTGAGTTGCACTGAAAAACTTAGAATATAAGAAACGCACAGTGTAGTACATAGTATATGAGTGAGTTGCACTGAAAAACTTAGAATATAAAAAACGCACAGTGTAGTACATAGTATATGAGTGAGTTGCACTGAAAAACTTAGAATATAAGAAACGCACAGTGTAGTACATAGTATATGAGTGAGTTGCGATTAAAAACTTAGAATATAAGAAACGCACAGTGTAGTACATAGTATATGAGTGAGTTGCACTGAAAAACTTAGAATATAAGAAACGCACAGTGTAGTACATAGTATATGAGTGAGTTGCACTGAAAAACATAGAATATAAGAAACGCACTGTGTAGTACATAGTATATGAGTGAGTTGCACTGAAAAACTAAGAATATAAGAAACGCACAGTGTAATACATAGTATATGAGTGAGATGCACTGAAAAACTTAGAATTTAAGAAACGCACAGTGTAGTACATAGTATATGAGTGAGTTGCACTGTAAAACTTAGAATATAAGAAACGCACAGTGTAGTACATAGTATATGAGTGAGTTGCACTGAAAAACTTAGAATATAAGAAACGCACAGTGTAGTACATAGTATATGAGTGAGTTGCACTCAAAAACTTGAATTTACTGAAAAACCCGCATTACACGAAATGCACAGTGTAGTACATAGTATATGAGTGAGTTGCACTGAAAAACTTAGAATATAAGAAACGCACAGTGTAGTACATAGTATATGAGTGAGTTGCACTGAAAAACTTAGAATATAAGAAACGCACAGTATAGTACATAGTATATGAATGAGTTGCACTGAAAAACTTAGAATTTACTGAAAAACCCGCATTACACAAAATGCACAGTGTAGTACATAGTATATGAGTGAGTTGCACTGAAAAACTTAGAATATAAGAAACGCACAGTGTAGTACATAGTATATGAGTGAGTTGCACTGAAAAACTTAGAATATAAGAAACGCACAGTGTAGTACATAGTATATGAGTGAGTTGCACTGAAAAACTTAGAATTTACTGAAAAACCCGCATTACACGAAATGCATAGTGTAGTACATAGTATATGAGTGAGTTGCACTGAAAAACTTAGAATATAAGAAACGCACAGTGTAGTACATAGTATATGAGTGAGTTGCACTGAAAAACTTAGAATATAAGAAACGCACAGTGTAGTACATAGTATATGAGTGAGTTGCACTGAAAAACTTAGAATATAAGAAACGCACAGTGTAGTACATATTATATGAGTGAGTTGCACTGAAAAACTTAGAATATAAGAAACGCACAGTGTAGTACATAGTATATGAGTGAGTTGCACTGAAAAACTTAGAATATAAGAAACGCACAGTGTAGTACATAGTATATGAGTGAGTTGCACTGAAAAACTTAGAATATAAGAAACGCACAGTGTAGTACATAGTATATGAGTGAGTTGCACTGAAAAACTTAGAATATAAAAAACGCACAGTGTAGTACATAGTATATGAGTGAGTTGTACTGAAAAACTTAGAATATAAGAAACGCACAGTGTAGTACATAGTATATGAGTGAGTTGCGATGAAAAACTTAGAATATAAGAAACGCACAGTGTAGTACATAGTATATGAGTGAGTTGCACTGAAAAACTTAGAATATAAGAAACGCACAGTGTAGTACATAGTATATGAGTGAGTTGAACTGAAAAACTTAGAATATAAGAAACGCACAGTGTAGTACATAGTATATGAGTGAGTTGCACTGAAAAACTTAGAATATAAGAAACGCACAGTGTAATACATAGTATATGAGTGAGATGCACTGAAAAACTTAGAATTTAAGAAACGCACAGTGTAGTACATAGTATATGAGTGAGTTGCACTGTAAAACTTAGAATATAAGAAACGCACAGTGTAGTACATAGTATATGAGTGAGTTGCACTGAAAAACTTAGAATATAAGAAACGCACAGTGTAGTACATAGTATATGAGTGAGTTGCACTCAAAAACTTGAATTTACTGAAAAACCCGCATTACACGAAATGCACAGTGTAGTACATAGTATATGAGTGAGTTGCACTCAAAAACTTAGAATATAAGAAACGCACAGTGTAGTACATAGTATATGAGTGAGTTGCACTGAAAAACTTAGAATATAAGAAACGCACAGTGTAGTACGTAGTATATGAGTGAGTTGCACTGAAAAACTTAGAATATAAGAAACGCACAGTGTAGTACATAGTATATGAGTGAGTTGCACTGAAAAACTTAGAATATAAGAAACGCACAGTGTAGTGCATAGTATATGAGTGAGTTGCACTGAAAAACTTAGAATTTACTGAAAAAGCCGCATTACACGAAATGCACAGTGTAGTACATAGTATATGAGTGAGTTGCACTGAAAAACTTAGAATATAAGAAACGCACAGTGTAGTACATAGTATATGAGTGAGTTGCACTGAAAAACTTAGAATATAAGAAACGCACAGTGTAGTACATAGTATATGAGTGAGTTGCACTGAAAAACTTAGAATTTACTGAAAAACCCGCATTACACGAAATGCATAGTGTAGTACATAGTATATGAGTGAGTTGCACTGAAAAACTTAGAATATAAGAAACGCACAGTGTAGTATATAGTATATGAGTGAGTTGCACTGAAAAACTTAGAATATAAGAAACGCACAGTGTAGTACATAGTATATGAGTGAGTTGCACTGAAAAACTTAGAATATAAGAAACGCACAGTGTAGTACATAGTATATGAGTGAGTTGCACTGAAAAACTTAGAATATAAGAAACGCACAGTGTAGTACATAGTATATGAATGAGTTGCACTGAAAAACTTAGAATATAAAAAACGCACAGTGTAGTACATAGTATATGAGTGAGTTGCACTGTAAAACTTAGAATATAAGAAACGCACAGTGTAGTACATAGTATATGAGTGAGTTGCACTGAAAAACTTAGAATATAAGAAACGCACAGTGTAGTACATAGTATATGAGTGAGTTGCACTGAAAAACTTAGAATATAAGAAACGCACAGTGTAGTACATAGTATATGAGTGAGTTGCAATGAAAAACTTAGAATATAAGAAACGCACAGTTTAGTACATAGTATATGAGTGAGTTGCACTGAAAAACTTAGAATATAAGAAACGCACAGTGTAGTACATAGTATATCAGTGAGTTGCACTGAAAAACCTAGAATATAAGAAACGCACAGTGTAGTACATAGTATATGAGTGAGTTGCACTGAAAAACTTAGAATTTACTGAAAAACCCGCATTACACGAAATGCACAGTGTAGGACATAGTATATGAGTGAGTTGCACTGAAAAACTTAGAATATAAGAAACGCACAGTGTAGTACATAGTATATGAGTGAGTTGCACTGAAAAACTTAGAATATAAGAAACGCACAGTGTAGTACATAGTATATGAGTGAGTTGCACTGAAAAACTTAGAATATAAGAAACGCACAGTGTAGTACATAGTATATGAGTGAGTTGCACTGAAAAACTTAGAATATAAGAAACGCACAGTGTAGTACATAGTATATGAGTGAGTTGCACTAAAAAACTTAGAATATAAGAAACGCACAGTGTAGTACATAGTATATGAGTGAGTTGCACTGAAAAACTTAGAATATAAGAAACGCACAGTGTAGTACATAGTATATGAGTGAGTTGCACTGAAAAACTTAGAATATAAGAAACGCACAGTGTAGTACATAGTATATGAGTGAGTTGCACTGAAAAACTTAGAATATAAGAAACGCACAGTGTAGTACAAAGTATATGAGTGAGTTGCACTGAAAAACTTAGAATATAAGAAACGCACAGTGTAGTACATAGTATATGAGTGAGTTGCACTGAAAAACTTAGAATATAAGAAACGCACAGTGTAATACATAGTATATGAGTGAGATGCACTGAAAAACTTAGAATTTAAGAAACGCACAGTGTAGTACATAGTATATGAGTGAGTTGCACTGTAAAACTTAGAATATAAGAAACGCACAGTGTAGTACATAGTATATGAGTGAGTTGCACTGAAAAACTTAGAATATAAGAAACGCACAGTGTAGTAAGTAGTATATGAGTGAGTTGCACTGAAAAACTTAGAATATAAGAAACGCACAGTGTAGTACATAGTATATGAGTGAGTTGCACTGTAAAACTTAGAATATAAGAAACGCACAGTGTAGTACATAGTATATGAGTGAGTTGCACTGAAAAACTTAGAATATAAGAAACGCACAGTGTAGTAAGTAGTATATGAGTGAGTTGCACTGAAAAACTTAGAATATAAGAAACGCACAGTGTAGTACATAGTATATGAGTGAGTTGCACTCAAAAACTTGAATTTACTGAAAAACCCGCATTACACGAAATGCACAGTGTAGTACATAGTATATGAGTGAGTTGCTTTGAAAAACTTAGAATATAAGAAACGCACAGTGTAGTACATAGTATATGAGTGAGTTGCACTGAAAAACTTAGAATATAAGAAACGCACAGTGTAGTACGTAGTATATGAGTGAGTTGCACTGAAAAACTTAGAATATAAGAAACGCACAGTGTAGTACATAGTATATGAGTGAGTTGCATTGAAAAACTTAGAATATAAGAAACGCACAGTGTAGTGCATAGTATATGAGTGAGTTGCACTGAAAAACTTAGAATATAAGAAACGCACAGTATAGTACATAGTATATGAATGAGTTGCACTGAAAAACTTAGAATTTACTGAAAAACCCGCATTACACAAAATGCACAGTGTAGTACATAGTATATGAGTGAGTTGCACTGAAAAACTTAGAATATAAGAAACGCACAGTGTAGTACATAGTATATGAGTGAGTTGCACTGAAAAACTTAGAATATAAGAAACGCACAGTGTAGTACATAGTATATGAGTGAGTTGCACTGAAAAACTTAGAATTTACTGAAAAACCCGCATTACACGAAATGCATAGTGTAGTACATAGTATATGAGTGAGTTGCACTGAAAAACTTAGAATATAAGAAACGCACAGTGTAGTACATAGTATATGAGTGAGTTGCACTGAAAAACTTAGAATATAAGAAACGCACAGTGTAGTACATAGTATATGAGTGAGTTGCACTGAAAAACTTAGAATATAAGAAACGCACAGTGTAGTACATATTATATGAGTGAGTTGCACTGAAAAACTTAGAATATAAGAAACGCACAGTGTAGTACATAGTATATGAGTGAGTTGCACTGAAAAACTTAGAATATAAGAAACGCACAGTGTAGTACATAGTATATGAGTGAGTTGCACTGAAAAACTTAGAATATAAGAAACGCACAGTGTAGTACATAGTATATGAGTGAGTTGCACTGAAAAACTTAGAATATAAAAAACGCACAGTGTAGTACATAGTATATGAGTGAGTTGTACTGAAAAACTTAGAATATAAGAAACGCACAGTGTAGTACATAGTATATGAGTGAGTTGCGATGAAAAACTTAGAATATAAGAAACGCACAGTGTAGTACATAGTATATGAGTGAGTTGCACTGAAAAACTTAGAATATAAGAAACGCACAGTGTAGTACATAGTATATGAGTGAGTTGAACTGAAAAACTTAGAATATAAGAAACGCACAGTGTAGTACATAGTATATGAGTGAGTTGCACTGAAAAACTTAGAATATAAGAAACGCACAGTGTAATACATAGTATATGAGTGAGATGCACTGAAAAACTTAGAATTTAAGAAACGCACAGTGTAGTACATAGTATATGAGTGAGTTGCACTGTAAAACTTAGAATATAAGAAACGCACAGTGTAGTACATAGTATATGAGTGAGTTGCACTGAAAAACTTAGAATATAAGAAACGCACAGTGTAGTACATAGTATATGAGTGAGTTGCACTCAAAAACTTGAATTTACTGAAAAACCCGCATTACACGAAATGCACAGTGTAGTACATAGTATATGAGTGAGTTGCACTCAAAAACTTAGAATATAAAAAACGCACAGTGTAGTACATAGTATATGAGTGAGTTGCACTGAAAAACATAGAATATAAGAAACGCACAGTGTAGTACGTAGTATATGAGTGAGTTGCACTGAAAAACTTAGAATATAAGAAACGCACAGTGTAGTACATAGTATATGAGTGAGTTGCACTGAAAAACTTAGAATATAAGAAACGCACAGTGTAGTGCATAGTATATGAGTGAGTTGCACTGAAAAACATAGAATATAAGAAACGCACAGTATAGTACATAGTATATGAATGAGTTGCACTGAAAAACTTAGAATTTACTGAAAAAGCCGCATTACACGAAATGCACAGTGTAGTACATAGTATATGAGTGAGTTGCACTGAAAAACTTAGAATATAAGAAACGCACAATGTAGTACATAGTATATGAGTGAGTTGCACTGAAAAACTTAGAATATAAGAAACGCACAGTGTAGTACATAGTATAGGAGTGAGTTGCACTGAAAAACTTAGAATTTACTGAAAAACCCGCATTACACGAAATGCATAGTGTAGTACATAGTATATGAGTGAGTTGCACTGAAAAACTTAGAATATAAGAAACGCACAGTGTAGTACATAGTATATGAGTGAGTTGCACTGAAAAACTTAGAATATAAGAAACGCACAGTGTAGTACATAGTATATGAGTGAGTTGCACTGAAAAACTTAGAATATAAGAAACGCACAGTGTAGTACATAGTATATGAGTGAGTTGCACTGAAAAACTTAGAATATAAGAAACGCACAGTGTAGTACATAGTATATGAATGAGTTGCACTGAAAAACTTAGAATATAAAAAACGCACAGTGTAGTACATAGTATATGAGTGAGTTGCACTGAAAAACTTAGAATATAAGAAACGCACAGTGTAGTACATAGTATATGAGTGAGTTGCACTGAAAAACTTAGAATATAAGAAACGCACAGTGTAGTACATAGTATATGAGTGAGTTGCAATGAAAAACTTAGAATATAAGAAACGCACACTTTAGTACATAGTATATGAGTGAGTTGCACTGAAAAACTTAGAATATAAGAAACGCACAGTGTAGTACATAGTATATCAGTGAGTTGCACTGAAAAACCTAGAATATAAGAAACGCACAGTGTAGTACATAGTATATGAGTGAGTTGCACTGAAAAACTTAGAATTTACTGAAAAACCCGCATTACACGAAATGCACAGTGTAGGACATAGTATATGAGTGAGTTGCACTGAAAAACTTAGAATATAAGAAACGCACAGTGTAGTACATAGTATATGAGTGAGTTGCACTGAAAAACTTAGAATATAAGAAACGCACAGTGTAGTACATAGTATATGAGTGAGTTGCACTGAAAAACTTAGAATATAAGAAACGCACAGTGTAGTACATAGTATATGAGTGAGTTGCACTGAAAAACTTAGAATATAAGAAACGCACAGTGTAGTACATAGTATATGAGTGAGTTGCACTGAAAAACTTAGAATATAAGAAACGCACAGTGTAGTACATAGTATATGAGTGAGTTGCACTGAAAAACTTAGAATATAAGAAACGCACAGTGTAGTACATAGTATATGAGTGAGTTGCACTGAAAAACTTAGAATATAAGAAACGCACAGTGTAGTACATAGTATATGAGTGAGTTGCACTGAAAAACTTAGAATATAAGAAACGCACAGTGTAGTACAAAGTATATGAGTGAGTTGCACTGAAAAACTTAGAATATAAGAAACGCACAGTGTAGTACATAGTATATGAGTGAGTTGCACTGAAAAACTTAGAATATAAGAAACGCACAGTGTAATACATAGTATATGAGTGAGATGCACTGAAAAACTTAGAATTTAAGAAACGCACAGTGTAGTACATAGTATATGAGTGAGTTGCACTGTAAAACTTAGAATATAAGAAACGCACAGTGTAGTACATAGTATATGAGTGAGTTGCACTGAAAAACTTAGAATATAAGAAACGCACAGTGTAGTACATAGTATATGAGTGAGTTGCACTGAAAAACTTAGAATATAAGAAACGCACAGTGTAGTACATAGTATATGAGTGAGTTGCACTGAAAAACTTAGAATATAAGAAACGCACAGTGTAGTACATAGTATATGAGTGAGTTGCACTGAAAAACTTAGAATATAAGAAACGCACAGTGTAGTACATAGTATATGAGTGAGTTGAACTGAAAAACTTAGAATATAAGAAACGCACAGTGTAGTAAGTAGTATATGAGTGAGTTGCCCTGAAAAACTTAGAATATAAGAAACGCACAGTGTAGTACATAGTATATGAGTGAGTTGCACTGAAAAACTTAGAATATAAGGAACGCACAGTGTAGTACATTGTATATGAGTGAGTTGCACTGAAAAACTTAGAATTTAAGAAACGCACAGTGTAGTACATAGTATATGAGTGAGTTGCACTGAAAAACTTAGAATATAAGAAACGCACAGTGTAGTACATAGTATATGAGTGAGTTGCACTGAAAAACTTAGAATATAAGAAACGCACAGTGTAGTACATAGTATATGAGTGAGTTGCACTGAAAAACTTAGAATATAAGAAACGCACAGTGTAGTACATAGTATATGAGTGAGTTGCACTGAAAAACTTAGAATATAAGAAACGCACAGTGTAGTACATAGTATATGAGTGAGTTGCACTGAAAAACTTAGAATATAAGAAACGCACAGTGTAGTACATAGTATATGAGTGAGTTGCACTGAAAAACTTAGAATATAAGAAACGAACAGTGTAGTACATAGTATATGAGTGAGTTGCACTGAAAAACTTAGAATATAAGAAACGCACAGTGTAGTACATAGTATATGAGTGAGTTGCACTGAAAAACTTAGAATATAAGAAACGCACAGTGTAGTACAAAGTATATGAGTGAGTTGCACTGAAAAACTTAGAATATAAGAAACGCACAGTGTAGTACATAGTATATGAGTGAGTTGCACTGAAAAACTTAGAATATAAGAAACGCACAGTGTAATACATAGTATATGAGTGAGATGCACTGAAAAACTTAGAATTTAAGAAACGCACAGTGTAGTACATAGTATATGAGTGAGTTGCACTGTAAAACTTAGAATATAAGAAACGCACAGTGTAGTACATAGTATATGAGTGAGTTGCACTGAAAAACTTAGAATATAAGAAACGCACAGTGTAGTACATAGTATATGAGTGAGTTGCACTGAAAAACTTAGAATATAAGAAACGCACAGTGTAGTACATAGTATATGAGTGAGTTGCACTGAAAAACTTAGAATATAAGAAACGCACAGTGTAGTACATAGTATATGAGTGAGTTGCACTGAAAAACTTAGAATATAAGAAACGCACATTGTAGTACATAGTATATGAGTGAGTTGCACTGAAAAACTTAGAATATAAGAAACGCACAGTGTAGTAAGTAGTGTATGAGTGAGTTGCCCTGAAAAACTTAGAATATAAGAAACGCACAGTGTAGTACATAGTATATGAGTGAGTTGCACTGAAAAACTTAGAATATAAGAAACGCACAGTGTAGTACATTGTATATGAGTGAGTTGCACTGAAAAACTTAGAATTTAAGAAACGCACAGTGTAGTACATAGTATATGAGTGAGTTGCACTGAAAAACTTAGAATATAAGAAACGCACAGTGTAGTACATAGTATATGAGTGAGTTGCACTGAAAAACTTAGAATTTAAGAAACGCACAGTGTAGTACATAGTATATGAGTGAGTTGCACTGAAAAACTTAGAATATAAGAAACGCACAGTGTAGTACAAAGTATATGAGTGAGTTGCACTGAAAAACTTAGAATATAAGAAACGCACAGTGTAGTACATAGTATATGAGTGAGTTGCACTCAAAAACTTAGAATATAAGAAACGCACAGTGTAGTACATAGTATATGAGTGAGTTGCACTCAAAAACTTAGAATATAAGAAACGCACAGTGTAGTACATAGTATATGAGTGAGTTGCACTGAAAAACTTAGAATATAAGAAACGCACAGTGTAGTACATAGTATATGAGTGAGTTGCACTGAAAAACTTAGAATATAAGAAACGCACAGTGTAGTACATAGTATATGAGTGAGTTGCACTGAAAAACTTAGAATATAAGAAACGCACAGTGTAGTACATAGTATATGAGTGAGTTGCACTGAAAAACTTAGAATATAAGAAACGCACAGTGTAGTACATAGTATATGAGTGAGTTGCACTGAAAAACTTAGAATATAAGAAACGCACAGTGTAGTACATAGTATATGAGTGAGTTGCACTGAAAAACTTAGAATATAAGAAACGCACAGTGTAGTACATAGTATATGAGTGAGTTGCACTGAAAAACTTAGAATATAAGAAACGCACAGTGTAGTACATAGTATATGAGTGAGTTGCATGAAAAACTTAGAATATAAGAAACGCACAGTGTAGTACATAGTATATGAGTGAGTTGCACTGAAAAACTTAGAATTACTGAAAAACCCGCATTACACGAAATGCACAGTGTAGTACATAGTATATGAGTGAGTTGCACTGAAAAACTTAGAATATAAGAAACGCACAGTGTAGTACATAGTATATCAGTGAGTTGCACTGAAAAACCTAGAATATAAGAAACGCACAGTGTAGTACATAGTATATGAGTGAGTTGCACTGAAAAACTTAGAATTTACTGAAAAACCCGCATTACACGAAATGCACAGTGTAGGACATAGTATATGAGTGAGTTGCACTGAAAAACTTAGAATATAAGAAACGCACAGTGTAGTACATAGTATATGAGTGAGTTGCACTGAAAAACTTAGAATATAAGAAACGCACAGTGTAGTACATAGTATATGAGTGAGTTGCACTGAAAAACTTAGAATATAAGAAACGCACAGTGTAGTACATAGTATATGAGTGAGTTGCACTGAAAAACTTAGAATATAAGAAACGCACAGTGTAGTACATAGTATATGAGTGAGTTGCACTAAAAAACTTAGAATATAAGAAACGCACAGTGTAGTACATAGTATATGAGTGAGTTGCACTGAAAAACTTAGAATATAAGAAACGCACAGTGTAGTACATAGTATATGAGTGAGTTGCACTGAAAAACTTAGAATATAAGAAACGCACAGTGTAGTACATAGTATATGAGTGAGTTGCACTGAAAAACTTAGAATATAAGAAACGCACAGTGTAGTACAAAGTATATGAGTGAGTTGCACTGAAAAACTTAGAATATAAGAAACGCATAGTGTAGTACATAGTATATGAGTGAGTTGCACTGAAAAACTTAGAATATAAGAAACGCACAGTGTAATACATAGTATATGAGTGAGATGCACTGAAAAACTTAGAATTTAAGAAACGCACAGTGTAGTACATAGTATATGAGTGAGTTGCACTGTAAAACTTAGAATATAAGAAACGCACAGTGTAGTACATAGTATATGAGTGAGTTGCACTGAAAAACTTAGAATATAAGAAACGCACAGTGTAGTAAGTAGTATATGAGTGAGTTGCACTGAAAAACTTAGAATATAAGAAACGCACAGTGTAGTACATAGTATATGAGTGAGTTGCACTGTAAAACTTAGAATATAAGAAACGCACAGTGTAGTACATAGTATATGAGTGAGTTGCACTGAAAAACTTAGAATATAAGAAACGCACAGTGTAGTAAGTAGTATATGAGTGAGTTGCACTGAAAAACTTAGAATATAAGAAACGCACAGTGTAGTACATAGTATATGAGTGAGTTGCACTCAAAAACTTGAATTTACTGAAAAACCCGCATTACACGAAATGCACAGTGTAGTACATAGTATATGAGTGAGTTGCTTTGAAAAACTTAGAATATAAGAAACGCACAGTGTAGTACATAGTATATGAGTGAGTTGCACTGAAAAACTTAGAATATAAGAAACGCACAGTGTAGTACGTAGTATATGAGTGAGTTGCACTGAAAAACTTAGAATACAAGAAACGCACAGTGTAGTACATAGTATATGAGTGAGTTGCATTGAAAAACTTAGAATATAAGAAACGCACAGTGTAGTGCATAGTATATGAGTGAGTTGCACTGAAAAACTTAGAATATAAGAAACGCACAGTATAGTACATAGTATATGAATGAGTTGCACTGAAAAACTTAGAATTTACTGAAAAACCCGCATTACACAAAATGCACAGTGTAGTACATAGTATATGAGTGAGTTGCACTGAAAAACTTAGAATATAAGAAACGCACAGTGTAGTACATAGTATATGAGTGAGTTGCACTGAAAAACTTAGAATATAAGAAACGCACAGTGTAGTACATAGTATATGAGTGAGTTGCACTGAAAAACTTAGAATATAAAAAACGCACAGTGTAGTACATAGTATATGAGTGAGTTGTACTGAAAAACTTAGAATATAAGAAACGCACAGTGTAGTACATAGTATATGAGTGAGTTGCGATGAAAAACTTAGAATATAAGAAACGCACAGTGTAGTACATAGTATATGAGTGAGTTGCACTGAAAAACTTAGAATATAAGAAACGCACAGTGTAGTACATAGTATATGAGTGAGTTGAACTGAAAAACTTACAATATAAGAAACGCACAGTGTAGTACATAGTATATGAGTGAGTTGCACTGAAAAACTTAGAATATAAGAAACGCACAGTGTAATACATAGTATATGAGTGAGATGCACTGAAAAACTTAGAATTTAAGAAACGCACAGTGTAGTACATAGTATATGAGTGAGTTGCACTGTAAAACTTAGAATATAAGAAACGCACAGTGTAGTACATAGTATATGAGTGAGTTGCACTGAAAAACTTAGAATATAAGAAACGCACAGTGTAGTACATAGTATATGAGTGAGTTGCACTCAAAAACTTGAATTTACTGAAAAACCCGCATTACACGAAATGCACAGTGTAGTACATAGTATATGAGTGAGTTGCACTCAAAAACTTAGAATATAAAAAACGCACAGTGTAGTACATAGTATATGAGTGAGTTGCACTGAAAAACATAGAATATAAGAAACGCACAGTGTAGTACGTAGTATATGAGTGAGTTGCACTGAAAAACTTAGAATATAAGAAACGCACAGTGTAGTACATAGTATATGAGTGAGTTGCACTGAAAAACTTAGAATATAAAAACGCACAGTGTAGTGCATAGTATATGAGTGAGTTGCACTGAAAAACTTAGAATATAAGAAACGCACAGTATAGTACATAGTATATGAATGAGTTGCACTGAAAAACTTAGAATTTACTGAAAAAGCCGCATTACACGAAATGCACAGTGTAGTACATAGTATATGAGTGAGTTGCACTGAAAAACTTAGAATATAAGAAACGCACAATGTAGTACATAGTATATGAGTGAGTTGCACTGAAAAACTTAGAATATAAGAAACGCACAGTGTAGTACATAGTATATGAGTGAGTTGCACTGAAAAACTTAGAATTTACTGAAAAACCCGCATTACACGAAATGCATAGTGTAGTACATAGTATATGAGTGAGTTGCACTGAAAAACTTAGAATATAAGAAACGCACAGTGTAGTACATAGTATATGAGTGAGTTGCACTGAAAAACTTAGAATATAAGAAACGCACAGTGTAGTACATAGTATATGAGTGAGTTGACTGATAAACTTAGAATATAAGAAACGCACAGTGTAGTACATAGTATATGAGTGAGTTGCACTGAAAAACTTAGAATATAAGAAACGCACAGTGTAGTACATAGTATATGAATGAGTTGCACTGAAAAACTTAGAATATAAAAAACGCACAGTGTAGTACATAGTATATGAGTGAGTTGCACTGAAAAACTTAGAATATAAGAAACGCACAGTGTAGTACATAGTATATGAGTGAGTTGCACTGAAAAACTTAGAATATAAGAAACGCACAGTGTAGTACATAGTATATGAGTGAGTTGCAATGAAAAACTTAGAATATAAGAAACGCACAGTTTAGTACATAGTATATGAGTGAGTTGCACTGAAAAACTTAGAATATAAGAAACGCACAGTGTAGTACATAGTATATCAGTGAGTTGCACTGAAAAACCTAGAATATAAGAAACGCACAGTGTAGTACATAGTATATGAGTGAGTTGCACTGAAAAACTTAGAATTTACTGAAAAACCCGCATTACACGAAATGCACAGTGTAGGACATAGTATATGAGTGAGTTGCACTGAAAAACTTAGAATATAAGAAATGCACAGTGTAGTACATAGTATATGAGTGAGTTGCACTGAAAAACTTAGAATATAAGAAACGCACAGTGTAGTACATAGTATATGAGTGAGTTGCACTGAAAAACTTAGAATATAAGAAACGCACAGTGTAGTACATAGTATATGAGTGAGTTGCACTGAAAAACTTAGAATATAAGAAACGCACAGTGTAGTACATAGTATATGAGTGAGTTGCACTGAAAAACTTAGAATATAAGAAACGCACAGTGTAGTACATAGTATATGAGTGAGTTGCACTGAAAAACTTAGAATATAAGAAACGCACAGTGTAGTACATAGTATATGAGTGAGTTGCACTGAAAAACTTAGAATATAAGAAACGCACAGTGTAGTACATAGTATATGAGTGAGTTGCACTGAAAAACTTAGAATATAAGAAACGCACAGTGTAGTACAAAGTATATGAGTGAGTTGCACTGAAAAACTTAGAATATAAGAAACGCACAGTGTAGTACATAGTATATGAGTGAGTTGCACTGAAAAACTTAGAATATAAGAAACGCACAGTGTAATACATAGTATATGAGTGAGATGCACTGAAAAACTTAGAATTTAAGAAACGCACAGTGTAGTACAAGTATATGAGTGAGTTGCACTGTAAAACTTAGAATATAAGAAACGCACAGTGTAGTACATAGTATATGAGTGAGTTGCACTGAAAAACTTAGAATATAAGAAACGCACAGTGTAGTACATAGTATATGAGTGAGTTGCACTGAAAAACTTAGAATATAAGAAACGCACAGTGTAGTACATAGTATATGAGTGAGTTGCACTGAAAAACTTAGAATATAAGAAACGCACAGTGTAGTACATAGTATATGAGTGAGTTGCACTGAAAAACTTAGAATATAAGAAACGCACAGTGTAGTACATAGTATATGAGTGAGTTGCACTGAAAAACTTAGAATATAAGAAACGCACAGTGTAGTAAGTAGTATATGAGTGAGTTGCCCTGAAAAACTTAGAATATAAGAAACGCACAGTGTAGTACATAGTATATGAGTGAGTTGCACTGAAAAACTTAGAATATAAGAAACGCACAGTGTAGTACATTGTATATGAGTGAGTTGCACTGAAAAACTTAGAATTTAAGAAACGCACAGTGTAGTACATAGTATATGAGTGAGTTGCACGGAAAAACTTAGAATATAAGAAACGCACAGTGTAGTACATAGTATATGAGTGAGTTGCACTGAAAAACTTAGAATTTAAGAAACGCACAGTGTAGTACATAGTATATGAGTGAGTTGCACTGAAAAACTTAGAATATAAGAAACGCACAGTGTAGTACAAAGTATATGAGTGAGTTGCACTGAAAAACTTAGAATATAAGAAACGCACAGTGTAGTACATAGTATATGAGTGAGTTGCACTCAAAAACTTAGAATATAAGAAACGCACAGTGTAGTACATAGTATATGAGTGAGTTGCACGGAAAAACTTAGAATATAAGCAACGCACAGTGTAGTACATAGTATATGAGTGAGTTGCACTGAAAAACTTAGAATATAAGAAACGCACAGTGTAGTACATAGTATATGAGTGAGTTGCACTGAAAAACTTAGAATTTAAGAAACGCACAGTGTAGTACATAGTATATGAGTGAGTTGCACTGAAAAACTTAGAATATAAGAAACGCACAGTGTAGTACATAGTATATGAGTGAGTTGCACTGAAAAACTTAGAATATAAGAAACGCACAGTGTAGTACATAGTATATGAGTGAGTTGCACTGAAAAACTTAGAATATAAGAAACGCACAGTGTAGTACATAGTATATGAGTGAGTTGCACTGAAAAACTTAGAATATAAGAAACGCACAGTGTAGTACATAGTATATGAGTGAGTTGCACTGAAAAACTTAGAATATAAGAAACGCACAGTGTAGTACATAGTATATGAGTGAGTTGCATGAAAAACTTAGAATATAAGAAACGCACAGTGTAGTACATAGTATATGAGTGAGTTGCACTGAAAAACTTAGAATTACTGAAAAACCCGCATTACACGAAATGCACAGTGTAGTACATAGTATATGAGTGAGTTGCACTGAAAAACTTAGAATATAAGAAACGCACAGTGTAGTACATAGTATATGAGTGAGTTGCACTGAAAAACTTAGAATATAAGAAACGCACAGTGTAGTACATAGTATATGAGTGAGTTGCACTGAAAAACTTAGAATATAAGAAACGCACAGTGTAGTACATAGTATATGAGTGAGTTGCACTGAAAAACTTAGAATATAAGAAACGCACAGTGTAGTACATAGTATATGAATGAGTTGCACTGAAAAACTTAGAATATAAAAAACGCACAGTGTAGTACATAGTATATGAGTGAGTTGCACTGAAAAACTTAGAATATAAGAAACGCACAGTGTAGTACATAGTATATGAGTGAGTTGCACTGAAAAACTTAGAATATAAGAAAGGCACAGTGTAATACATAGTATATGAGTGAGATGCACTGAAGAACTTAGAATTTAAGAAACGCACAGTGTAGTACATAGTATATGAGTGAGTTGCACTGTAAAACTTAGAATATAAGAAACGCACAGTGTAGTACATAGTATATGAGTGAGTTGCACTGAAAAAACTTAGAATATAGGAAATGCACAGTGTAGTACATAGTATATGAGTGAGTAGCACTCAAAAACTTAGAATATAAGAAACGCACAGTGTAGTACATAGTATATGAGTGAGTTGCACTGAAAAACTTAGAATATAAGAAACGCACAGTGTAGTACATAGTATATGAGTGAGTTGCACTGAAAAACTTAGAATTTAAGAAACGCACAGTGTAGTACATAGTATATGAGTGAGTTGCACTGAAAAACTTGAATTTACTGAAAAACCCGCATTACACGAAATGCACAGTGTAGTACATAGTATATGAGTGAGTTGCACTCAAAAACTTAGAATATAAGAAACGCACAGTGTAGTACATAGTATATGAGTGAGTTGCACTGAAAAACTTAGAATATAAGAAACGCACAGTGTAGTGCATAGTATATGAGTGAGTTGCACTGAAAAACTTAGAATATAAGAAACGCACAGTGTAGTACATAGTATATGAGTGAGTTGCACTGAAAAACATAGAATTTACTGAAAAACCCGCATTACACGAAATGCACAGTGTAGTACATAGTATATGAGTGAGTTGCACTGAAAAACTTAGAATATAAGAAACGCACAGTGTAGTACATAGTATATGAGTGAGTTGCACTGAAAAACTTAGAATATAAGAAACGCACAGTGTAGTACATAGTATATGAGTGAGTTGCACTGAAAAACTTAGAATATAAGAAACGAACAGTGTAGTACATAGTATATGAGTGAGTTGCACTGAAAAACTTAGAATATAAGAAACGCACAGTGTAGTACATAGTATATGAATGAGTTACACTGAAAAACTTAGAATATAAAAAACGCACAGTGTAGTACATAGTATATGAGTGAGTTGCACTGAAAAACTTAGAATATAAGAAACGCACAGTGTAGTACATAGTATATGAGTGAGTTGCACTGAAATACTTAGAATATAAGAAACGCACAGTGTAATACATAGTATATGAGTGAGATGCACTGAAAAACTTAGAATTTAAGAAACGCACAGTGTAGTACATAGTATATGAGTGAGTTGCGCTGTAAAACTTAGAATATAAGAAACGCACAGTGTAGTACATAGTATATGAGTGAGTTGCACTGAAAAACTTAGAATATAAGAAACGCACAGTGTAGTACATAGTATATGAGTGAGTTGCACTCAAAAACTTAGAATATAAGAAACGCACAGTGTAGTACATAGTATATGAGTGAGTTGCACTGAAAAACTTAGAATATAAGAAACGCACAGTGTAGTACATAGTATATGAGTGAGTTGCACTCAAAAACTTAGAATATAAGAAACGCACAGTGTAGTACATAGTATATGAGTGAGTTGCACGGAAAAACTTGAATTTACTGAAAAACCCGCATTACACGAAATGCACAGTGTAGTACATAGTATATGAGTGAGTTGCACTCAAAAACTTAGAATATAAGAAACGCACAGTGTAGTACATAGTATATGAGTGAGTTGCACTGAAAAACTTAGAATATAAGAAACGCACAGTGTAGTAAGTAGTATATGAGTGAGTTGCACTGAAAAACTTAGAATATAAGAAACGCACAGTGTAGTACAAAGTATATGAGTGAGTTGCACTGAAAAACTTAGAATATAAGAAACGCACAGTGTAGTACATAGTATATGAGTGAGTTGCACTGAAAAACTTAGAATATAAGAAACGCACAGTGTAGTAAGTAGTATATGAGTGAGTTGCACTGAAAAACTTAGAATATAAGAAACGCACAGTGTAGTACAAAGTATATGAGTGAGTTGCACTGAAAAACTTAGAATATAAGAAACGCACAGTGTAGTACATAGTATATGAGTGAGTTGCACTGAAAAACTTAGAATATAAGAAACGCACAGTGTAGTACATAGTATATGAGTGAGTTGCACTGAAAAACTTAGAATATAAGAAACGCACAGTGTAGTACATAGTATATGAGTGAGTTGCACTGAAAAACTTAGAATATAAGAAACGCACAGTGTAGTACATAGTATATGAGTGAGTTGCACTGAAAAACTTAGAATATAAGAAACGCACAGTGTAGTACATAGTATATGAGTGAGTTGCACTGAAAAACTTAGAATATAAGAAACGCACAGTGTAGTAAGTAGTATATGAGTGAGTTGCCCTGAAAAACTTAGAATATAAGAAACGCACAGTGTAGTACATAGTATATGAGTGAGTTGCCCTGAAAAACTTAGAATTTAAGAAACGCACAGTGTAGTACATTGTATATGAGTGAGTTGCACTGAAAAACTTAGAATTTAAGAAACGCACAGTGTAGTACATAGTATATGAGTGAGTTGCACGGAAAAACTTAGAATATAAGAAACGCACAGTGTAGTACATAGTATATGAGTGAGTTGCACTGAAAAACTTAGAATTTAAGAAACGCACAGTGTAGTACATAGTATATGAGTGAGTTGCACTGAAAAACTTAGAATATAAGAAACGCACAGTGTAGTACAAAGTATATGAGTGAGTTGCACTGAAAAACTTAGAATATAAGAAACGCACAGTGTAGTACATAGTATATGAGTGAGTTGCACTCAAAAACTTAGAATATAAGAAACGCACAGTGTAGTACATAGTATATGAGTGAGTTGCACTGAAAAACTTAGAATATAAGCAACGCACAGTGTAGTACATAGTATATGAGTGAGTTGCACTGAAAAACTTAGAATATAAGAAACGCACAGTGTAGTACATAGTATATGAGTGAGTTGCACTGAAAAACTTAGAATTTAAGAAACGCACAGTGTAGTACATAGTATATGAGTGAGTTGCACTGAAAAACTTAGAATATAAGAAACGCACAGTGTAGTACATAGTATATGAGTGAGTTGCACTGAAAAACTTAGAATATAAGAAACGCACAGTGTAGTACATAGTATATGAGTGAGTTGCACTGAAAAACTTAGAATATAAGAAACGCACAGTGTAGTACATAGTATATGAGTGAGTTGCACTGAAAAACTTAGAATATAAGAAACGCACAGTGTAGTACATAGTATATGAGTGAGTTGCACTGAAAAACTTAGAATATAAGAAACGCACAGTGTAGTACATAGTATATGAGTGAGTTGCATGAAAAACTTAGAATATAAGAAACGCACAGTGTAGTACATAGTATATGAGTGAGTTGCACTGAAAAACTTAGAATTACTGAAAAACCCGCATTACACGAAATGCACAGTGTAGTACATAGTATATCAGTGAGTTGCACTGAAAAACTTAGAATATAAGAAACGCACAGTGTAGTACATAGTATATGAGTGAGTTGCACTGAAAAACTTAGAATATAAGAAACGCACAGTGTAGTACATAGTATATGAGTGAGTTGCACTGAAAAACTTAGAATATAAGAAACGCACAGTGTAGTACATAGTATATGAGTGAGTTGCACTGAAAAACTTAGAATATAAGAAACGCACAGTGTAGTACATAGTATATGAATGAGTTGCACTGAAAAACTTAGAATATAAAAAACGCACAGTGTAGTACATAGTATATGAGTGAGTTGCACTGAAAAACTTAGAATATAAGAAACGCACAGTGTAGTACATAGTATATGAGTGAGTTGCACTGAAAAACTTAGAATATAAGAAACGCACAGTGTAATACATAGTATATGAGTGAGATGCACTGAAAAACTTAGAATTTAAGAAACGCACAGTGTAGTACATAGTATATGAGTGAGTTGCACTGTAAAACTTAGAATATAAGAAACGCACAGTGTAGTACAGAGTATATGAGTGAGTTGCACTGAAAAAACTTAGAATATAGGAAATGCACAGTGTAGTACATAGTATATGAGTGAGTAGCACTCAAAAACTTAGAATATAAGAAACGCACAGTGTAGTACATAGTATATGAGTGAGTTGCACTGAAAAACTTAGAATATAAGAAACGCACAGTGTAGTACATAGTATATGAGTGAGTTGCACTGAAAAACTTAGAATTTAAGAAACGCACAGTGTAGTACATAGTATATGAGTGAGTTGCACTGAAAAACTTGAATTTACTGAAAAACCCGCATTACACGAAATGCACAGTGTAGTACATAGTATATGAGTGAGTTGCACTCAAAAACTTAGAATATAAGAAACGCACAGTGTAGTACATAGTATATGAGTGAGTTGCACTGAAAAACTTAGAATATAAGAAACGCACAGTGTAGTGCATAGTATATGAGTGAGTTGCACTGAAAAACTTAGAATATAAGAAACGCACAGTGTAGTACATAGTATATGAGTGAGTTGCACTGAAAAACATAGAATTTACTGAAAAACCCGCATTACACGAAATGCACAGTGTAGTACATAGTATATGAGTGAGTTGCACTGAAAAACTTAGAATATAAGAAACGCACAGTGTAGTACATAGTATATGAGTGAGTTGCACTGAAAAACTTAGAATATAAGAAACGCACAGTGTAGTACATAGTATATGAGTGAGTTGCACTGAAAAACTTAGAACATAAGAAACGAACAGTGTAGTACATAGTATATGAGTGAGTTGCACTGAAAAACTTAGAATATAAGAAACGCACAGTGTAGTACATAGTATATGAATGAGTTACACTGAAAAACTTAGAATATAAAAAACGCACAGTGTAGTACATAGTATATGAGTGAGTTGCACTGAAAAACTTAGAATATAAGAAACGCACAGTGTAGTACATAGTATATGAGTGAGTTGCACTGAAATACTTAGAATATAAGAAACGCACAGTGTAATACATAGTATATGAGTGAGATGCACTGAAAAACTTAGAATTTAAGAAACGCACAGTGTAGTACATAGTATATGAGTGAGTTGCGCTGTAAAACTTAGAATATAAGAAACGCACAGTGTAGTACATAGTATATGAGTGAGTTGCACTGAAAAACTTAGAATATAAGAAACGCACAGTGTAGTACATAGTATATGAGTGAGTTGCACTCAAAAACTTAGAATATAAGAAACGCACAGTGTAGTACATAGTATATGAGTGAGTTGCACTGAAAAACTTAGAATATAAGAAACGCACAGTGTAGTACATAGTATATGAGTGAGTTGCACTCAAAAACTTAGAATATAAGAAACGCACAGTGTAGTACATAGTATATGAGTGAGTTGCACTGAAAAACTTGAATTTACTGAAAAACCCGCATTACACGAAATGCACAGTGTAGTACATAGTATATGAGTGAGTTGCACTCAAAAACTTAGAATATAAGAAACGCACAGTGTAGTACATAGTATATGAGTGAGTTGCACTGAAAAACTTAGAATATAAGAAACGCACAGTGTAGTAAGTAGTATATGAGTGAGTTGCACTGAAAAACTTAGAATATAAGAAACGCACAGTGTAGTACAAAGTATATGAGTGAGTTGCACTGAAAAACTTAGAATATAAGAAACGCACAGTGTAGTACATAGTATATGAGTGAGTTGCACTGAAAAACTTAGAATATAAGAAACGCACAGTGTAGTAAGTAGTATATGAGTGAGTTGCACTGAAAAACTTAGAATATAAGAAACGCACAGTGTAGTACAAAGTATATGAGTGAGTTGCACTGAAAAACTTAGAATATAAGAAACGCACAGTGTAGTACATAGTATATGAGTGAGTTGCACTGAAAAACTTAGAATATAAGAAACGCACAGTGTAGTACATAGTATATGAGTGAGTTGCACTGAAAAACTTAGAATATAAGAAACGCACAGTGTAGTACATAGTATATGAGTGAGTTGCACTGAAAAACTTAGAATATAAGAAACGCACAGTGTAGTACATAGTATATGAGTGAGTTGCACTGAAAAACTTAGAATATAAGAAACGCACAGTGTAGTACATAGTATATGAGTGAGTTGCATTGAAAAACTTAGAATATAAGAAACGCACAGTGTAGTGCATAGTATATGAGTGAGTTGCCCTGAAAAACTTAGAATATAAGAAACGCACAGTATAGTACATAGTATATGAATGAGTTGCACTGAAAAACTTAGAATTTACTGAAAAACCCGCATTACACGAAATGCACAGTGTAGTACATAGTATATGAGTGAGTTGCACTGAAAAACTTAGAATATAAGAAACGCACAGTGTAGTGCATAGTATATGAGTGAGTTGCACTGAAAAACTTAGAATATAAGAAACGCACAGTGTAGTACATAGTATATGAGTGAGTTGCACTGAAAAACTTAGAATTTAAGAAACGCACAGTGTAGTACATAGTATATGAGTGAGTTGCACTGAAAAACTTAGAATATAAGAAACGCACAGTGTAGTACATAGTATATGAGTGAGTTGCACTGAAAAACTTAGAATATAAGAAACGCACAGTGTAGTATATAGTATATGAGTGAGTTGCACTGAAAAACTTAGAATATAAGAAACGCACAGTGTAGTACATAGTATATGAGTGAGTTGCACTGAAAAACTTAGAATTTACTGAAAAACCCGCATTACACGAAATGCACAGTGTAGTACATAGTATATGAGTGAGTTGCACTGAAAAACTTAGAATATAAGAAACGCACAGTGTAGTACATAGTATATGAGTGAGTTGCACTGAAAAACTTAGAATATAAGAAACGCACAGTGTAGTACATATTATATGAGTGAGTTGCACTGAAAAACTTAGAATATAAGAAACGCACAGTGTAGCACATATTATATGAGTGAGTTGCACTGAAAAACTTAGAATATAAGAAACGCACAGTGTAGTACATAGTATATGAGTGAGTTGCACTGAAAAACTTAGAATATAAGAAACGCACAGTTTAGTACATAGTATATGAGTGAGTTGCACTGAAAAACTTAGAATATAAAAAACGCACAGTGTAGTACATAGTATATGAGTGAGTTGCACTGAAAAACTTAGAATATAAGAAACGCACAGTGTAGTACATAGTATATGAGTGAGTTGCGATGAAAAACTTAGAATATAAGAAACGCACAGTGTAGTACATAGTATATGAGTGAGTTGCACTGAAAAACTTAGAATATAAGAAACGCACAGTGTAGTACATAGTATATGAGTGAGTTGCACTCAAAAACTTGAATTTACTGAAAAACCCGCATTACACGAAATGCACAGTGTAGTACATAGTATATGAGTGAGTTGCACTGAAAAACTTAGAATATAAGAAACGCACAGTGTAGTACATAGTATATGAGTGAGTTGCACTGAAAAACTTAGAATATAAGAAACGCACAGTGTAGTACATAGTATATGAGTGAGTTGCACTGAAAAACTTAGAATATAAGAAACGCACAGTGTAATACATAGTATATGAGTGAGATGCACTGAAAAACTTAGAATTTAAGAAACGCACAGTGTAGTACATAGTATATGAGTGAGTTGCACTGTAAAACTTAGAATATAAGAAACGCACAGTGTAGTACATAGTATATGAGTGAGTTGCACTGAAAAACTTAGAATATAAGAAACGCACAGTGTAGTACATAGTATATGAGTGAGTTGCACTCAAAAACTTAGAATATAAGAAACGCACAGTGTAGTACATAGTTATGAGTGAGTTGCACTGAAAAACTTGAATTTACTGAAAAACACGCATTACACGAAATGCACAGTGTAGTACATAGTATATGAGTGAGTTGCACTCAAAAACTTAGAATATAAGAAACGCACAGTGTAGTACATAGTATATGAGTGAGTTGCACTGAAAAACTTAGAATATAAGAAACGCACAGTGTAGTAAGTAGTATATGAGTGAGTTGCACTGAAAAACTTAGAATATAAGAAACGCACAGTGTAGTACAAAGTATATGAGTGAGTTGCACTGATAGAATATAAGAAACGCACAGTGTAGTACAAAGTATATGAGTGAGTTGCACTGAAAAACTTAGAATATAAGAAACGCACAGTGTAGTACATAGTATATGAGTGAGTTGCACTGAAAAACTTAGAATATAAGAAACGCACAGTGTAGTACATAGTATATGAGTGAGTTGCACTGAAAAACTTAGAATATAAGAAACGCACAGTGTAATACATAGTATATGAGTGAGATGCACTGAAAAACTTAGAATTTAAGAAACGCACAGTGTAGTACATAGTATATGAGTGAGTTGCACTGTAAAACTTAGAATATAAGAAACGCACAGTGTAGTACATAGTATATGAGTGAGTTGCACTGAAAAACTTAGAATATAGGAAACGCACAGTGTAGTACATAGTATATGAGTGAGTTGCACTCAAAAACTTAGAATATAAGAAACGCACAGTGTAGTACATAGTATATGAGTGAGTTGCACTGAAAAACTTAGAATATAAGAAACGCACAGTGTAGTACATAGTATATGAGTGAGTTGCACTGAAAAACTTAGAATTTAAGAAACGCACAGTGTAGTACATAGTATATGAGTGAGTTGCACTGAAAAACTTGAATTTACTGAAAAAGCCGCATTACACGAAATGCACAGTGTAGTACATAGTATATGAGTGAGTTGCACTGAAAAACTTAGAATATAAGAAACGCACAGTGTAGTACATAGTATATGAGTGAGTTGCACTGAAAAACTTAGAATATAAGAAACGCACAGTGTAGTAAGTAGTATATGAGTGAGTTGCACTGAAAAACTTAGAATATAAGAAACGCACAGTGTAGTGCATAGTATATGAGTGAGTTGCACTGAAAAACTTAGAATATAAGAAACGCACAGTGTAGTACATAGTATATGAGTGAGTTGCACTGAAAAACTTAGAATTTACTGAAAAACCCGCATTACACGAAATGCACAGTGTAGTACATAGTATATGAGTGAGTTGCACTGAAAAACTTAGAATATAAGAAACGCACAGTGTAGTACATAGTATATGAGTGAGTTGCACTGAAAAACTTAGAATATAAGAAACGCACAGTGTAGTACATAGTATATGAGTGAGTTGCACTGAAAAACTTAGAATATAAGAAACGAACAGTGTAGTACATAGTATATGAGTGAGTTGCACTGAAAAACTTAGAATATAAGAAACGCACAGTGTAGTACATAGTATATGAATGAGTTACACTGAAAAACTTAGAATATAAAAAACGCACAGTGTAGTACATAGTATATGAGTGAGTTGCACTGAAAAACTTAGAATATAAGAAACGCACAGTGTAGTACATAGTATATGAGTGAGTTGCACTGAAAAACTTAGAATATAAGAAACGCACAGTGTAATACATAGTATATGAGTGAGATGCACTGAAAAACTTAGAATTTAAGAAACGCACAGTGTAGTACATAGTATATGAGTGAGTTGCGCTGTAAAACTTAGAATATAAGAAACGCACAGTGTAGTACATAGTATATGAGTGAGTTGCACTGAAAAACTTAGAATATAAGAAACGCACAGTGTAGTACATAGTATATGAGTGAGTTGCACTCAAAAACTTAGAATATAAGAAACGCACAGTGTAGTACATAGTATATGAGTGAGTTGCACTCAAAAACTTAGAATATAAGAAACGCACAGTGTAGTACATAGTATATGAGTGAGTTGCACTCAAAAACTTAGAATATAAGAAACGCACAGTGTAGTACATAGTATATGAGTGAGTTGCACTGAAAAACTTGAATTTACTGAAAAACCCGCATTACACGAAATGCACAGTGTAGTACATAGTATATGAGTGAGTTGCACTCAAAAACTTAGAATATAAGAAACGCACAGTGTAGTACATAGTATATGAGTGAGTTGCACTGAAAAACTTAGAATATAAGAAACGCACAGTGTAGTAAGTAGTATATGAGTGAGTTGCACTGAAAAACTTAGAATATAAGAAACGCACAGTGTAGTACAAAGTATATGAGTGAGTTGCACTGAAAAACTTAGAATATAAGAAACGCACAGTGTAGTACATAGTATATGAGTGAGTTGCACTGAAAAACTTGAATTTACTGAAAAACCCGCATTACACGAAATGCACAGTGTAGTACATAGTATATGAGTGAGTTGCACTCAAAAACTTAGAATATAAGAAACGCACAGTGTAGTACATAGTATATGAGTGAGTTGCACTGAAAAACTTAGAATATAAGAAACGCACAGTGTAGTAAGTAGTATATGAGTGAGTTGTACTGAAAAACTTAGAATATAAGAAACGCACAGTGTAGTACAAAGTATATGAGTGAGTTGCACTGAAAAACTTAGAATATAAGAAACGCACAGTGTAGTACATAGTATATGAGTGAGTTGCACTGAAAAACTTAGAATATAAGAAACGCACAGTGTAGTAAGTAGTATATGAGTGAGTTGCACTGAAAAACTTAGAATATAAGAAACGCACAGTGTAGTACAAAGTATATGAGTGAGTTGCACTGAAAAACTTAGAATATAAGAAACGCACAGTGTAGTACATAGTATATGAGTGAGTTGCACTGTAAAACTTAGAATATAAGAAACGCACAGTGTAGTACATAGTATATGAGTGAGTTGCACTGAAAAACTTAGAATATAGGAAACGCACAGTGTAGTACATAGTATATGAGTGAGTTGCACTCAAAAACTTAGAATATAAGAAACGCACAGTGTAGTACATAGTATATGAGTGAGTTGCACTGAAAAACTTAGAATATAAGAAACGCACAGTGTAGTACATAGTATATGAGTGAGTTGCACTGAAAAACTTAGAATTTAAGAAACGCACAGTGTAGTACATAGTATATGAGTGAGTTGCACTGAAAAACTTGAATTTACTGAAAAAGCCGCATTACACGAAATGCACAGTGTAGTACATAGTATATGAGTGAGTTGCACTGAAAAACTTAGAATATAAGAAACGCACAGTGTAGTACATAGTATATGAGTGAGTTGCACTGAAAAACTTAGAATATAAGAAACGCACAGTGTAGTAAGTAGTATATGAGTGAGTTGCACTGAAAAACTTAGAATATAAGAAACGCACAGTGTAGTACAAAGTATATGAGTGAGTTGCACTGAAAAACTTAGAATATAAGAAACGCACAGTGTAGTACATAGTATATGAGTGAGTTGCACTGAAAAACTTAGAATATAAGAAAACACAGTGTAGTACATAGTATATGAGTGAGTTGCACTGAAAAACTTAGAATATAAGAAACGCACAGTGTAGTACATAGTATATGAGTGAGTTGCATTGAAAAACTTAGAATATAAGAAACGCACAGTGTAGTGCATAGTATATGAGTGAGTTGCACTGAAAAACTTAGAATATAAGAAACGCACAGTATAGTACATAGTACATGAATGAGTTGCACTGAAAAACTTAGAATTTACTGAAAAACCCGCATTACACGAAATGCACAGTGTAGTACATAGTATATGAGTGAGTTGCACTGAAAAACTTAGAATATAAGAAACGCACAGTGTAGTGCATAGTATATGAGTGAGTTGCACTGAAAAACTTAGAATATAAGAAACGCACAGTGTAGTACATAGTATATGAGTGAGTTGCACTGAAAAACTTAGAATTTACTGAAAAACTCGCATTACACGAAATGCACAGTGTAGTACATAGTATATGAGTGAGTTGCACTCAAAAACTTAGAATATAAGAAACGCACAGTGTAGTACATAGTATATGAGTGAGTTGCACTGAAAAACTTAGAATATAAGAAACGCACAGTGTAGTAAGTAGTATATGAGTGAGTTGCACTGAAAAACTTAGAATATAAGAAACGCACAGTGTAGTACAAAGTATATGAGTGAGTTGCACTGAAAAACTTAGAATATAAGAAACGCACAGTGTAGTACATAGTATATGAGTGAGTTGCACTGAAAAACTTAGAATATAAGAAACGCACAGTGTAGTACATAGTATATGAGTGAGTTGCACTGAAAAACTTAGAATATAAGAAACGCACAGTGTAGTACATAGTATATGAGTGAGTTGCACTGAAAAACTTAGAATATAAGAAACGCACAGTGTAGTACATAGTATATGAGTGAGTTGCATTGAAAAACTTAGAATATAAGAAACGCACAGTGTAGTGCATAGTATATGAGTGAGTTGCCCTGAAAAACTTAGAATATAAGAAACGCACAGTATAGTACATAGTATATGAATGAGTTGCACTGAAAAACTTAGAATTTACTGAAAAACCCGCATTACACGAAATGCACAGTGTAGTACATAGTATATGAGTGAGTTGCACTGAAAAACTTAGAATATAAGAAACGCACAGTGTAGTGCATAGTATATGAGTGAGTTGCACTGAAAAACTTAGAATATAAGAAACGCACAGTGTAGTACATAGTATATGAGTGAGTTGCACTGAAAAACTTAGAATATAAGAAACGCACAGTGTAGTACATAGTATATGAGTGAGTTGCACTGAAAAACTTAGAATATAAGAAACGCACAGTGTAGTACACAGTATATGAGTGAGTTGCACTGAAAAACTTAGAATATAAGAAACGCACAGTGTAGTACATAGTATATGAGTGAGTTGCACTGAAAAACTTAGAATTTAAGAAACGCACAGTGTAGTACATAGTATATGAGTGAGTTGCACTGAAAAACTTAGAATTTAAGAAACGCACAGTGTAGTACATAGTATATGAGTGAGTTGCACTGAAAAACTTGAATTTACTGAAAAAGCCGCATTACACGAAATGCACAGTGTAGTACATAGTATATGAGTGAGTTGCACTGAAAAACTTAGAATATAAGAAACGCACAGTGTAGTACATAGTATATGAGTGAGTTGCACTGAAAAACTTAGAATATAAGAAACGCACAGTGTAGTAAGTAGTATATGAGTGAGTTGCACTGAAAAACTTAGAATATAAGAAACGCACAGTGTAGTACAAAGTATATGAGTGAGTTGCACTGAAAAACTTAGAATATAAGAAACGCACAGTGTAGTACATAGTATATGAGTGAGTTGCACTGAAAAACTTAGAATATAAGAAAACACAGTGTAGTACATAGTATATGAGTGAGTTGCACTGAAAAACTTAGAATATAAGAAACGCACAGTGTAGTACATAGTATATGAGTGAGTTGCATTGAAAAACTTAGAATATAAGAAACGCACAGTGTAGTGCATAGTATATGAGTGAGTTGCACTGAAAAACTTAGAATATAAGAAACGCACAGTATAGTACATAGTACATGAATGAGTTGCACTGAAAAACTTAGAATTTACTGAAAAACCCGCATTACACGAAATGCACAGTGTAGTACATAGTATATGAGTGAGTTGCACTGAAAAACTTAGAATATAAGAAACGCACAGTGTAGTGCATAGTATATGAGTGAGTTGCACTGAAAAACTTAGAATATAAGAAACGCACAGTGTAGTACATAGTATATGAGTGAGTTGCACTGAAAAACTTAGAATTTACTGAAAAACTCGCATTACACGAAATGCACAGTGTAGTACATAGTATATGAGTGAGTTGCACTCAAAAACTTAGAATATAAGAAACGCACAGTGTAGTACATAGTATATGAGTGAGTTGCACTGAAAAACTTAGAATATAAGAAACGCACAGTGTAGTAAGTAGTATATGAGTGAGTTGCACTGAAAAACTTAGAATATAAGAAACGCACAGTGTAGTACAAAGTATATGAGTGAGTTGCACTGAAAAACTTAGAATATAAGAAACGCACAGTGTAGTACATAGTATATGAGTGAGTTGCACTGAAAAACTTAGAATATAAGAAACGCACAGTGTAGTACATAGTATATGAGTGAGTTGCACTGAAAAACTTAGAATATAAGAAACGCACAGTGTAGTACATAGTATATGAGTGAGTTGCACTGAAAAACTTAGAATATAAGAAACGCACAGTGTAGTACATAGTATATGAGTGAGTTGCATTGAAAAACTTAGAATATAAGAAACGCACAGTGTAGTGCATAGTATATGAGTGAGTTGCCCTGAAAAACTTAGAATATAAGAAACGCACAGTATAGTACATAGTATATGAATGAGTTGCACTGAAAAACTTAGAATTTACTGAAAAACCCGCATTACACGAAATGCACAGTGTAGTACATAGTATATGAGTGAGTTGCACTGAAAAACTTAGAATATAAGAAACGCACAGTGTAGTGCATAGTATATGAGTGAGTTGCACTGAAAAACTTAGAATATAAGAAACGCACAGTGTAGTACATAGTATATGAGTGAGTTGCACTGAAAAACTTAGAATATAAGAAACGCACAGTGTAGTACATAGTATATGAGTGAGTTGCACTGAAAAACTTAGAATATAAGAAACGCACAGTGTAGTACACAGTATATGAGTGAGTTGCACTGAAAAACTTAGAATATAAGAAACGCACAGTGTAGTACATAGTATATGAGTGAGTTGCACTGAAAAACTTAGAATTTAAGAAACGCACAGTGTCGTCCATAGTATATGAGTGAGTTGCACTGAAAAACTTAGAATATAAGAAACGCACAGTGTAGTACATAGTATATGAGTGAGTTGCACTGAAAAACTTAGAATATAAGAAACGCACAGTGTAGTACATAGTATATGAGTGAGTTGCACTGAAAAACTTAGAATATAAGAAACGCACAGTGTAGTACATAGTATATGAGTGAGTTGCACTGAAAAACTTAGAATATAAGAAAACACAGTGTAGTACATAGTATATGAGTGAGTTGCACTGAAAAACTTAGAATATAAGAAACGCACAGTGTAGTACATAGTATATGAGTGAGTTGCATTGAAAAACTTAGAATATAAGAAACGCACAGTGTAGTGCATAGTATATGAGTGAGTTGCACTGAAAAACTTAGAATATAAGAAACGCACAGTATAGTACATAGTACATGAATGAGTTGCACTGAAAAACTTAGAATTTACTGAAAAACCCGCATTACACGAAATGCACAGTGTAGTACATAGTATATGAGTGAGTTGCACTGAAAAACTTAGAATATAAGAAACGCACAGTGTAGTGCATAGTATATGAGTGAGTTGCACTGAAAAACTTA
This sequence comes from Mus caroli, assembly GCF_978045245.1. Lineage (NCBI taxonomy): Eukaryota > Metazoa > Chordata > Mammalia > Rodentia > Muridae > Mus > Mus caroli. The sequence goes on from NW_028227283.1 coordinate 3,332,664, forward strand.
GAATATAAGAAACGCACAGTGTAGTACATAGTATATGAGTGAGTTGCACTGAAAAACTTAGAATTTACTGAAAAACTCGCATTACACGAAATGCACAGTGTAGTACATAGTATATGAGTGAGTTGCACTCAAAAACTTAGAATATAAGAAACGCACAGTGTAGTACATAGTATATGAGTGAGTTGCACTGAAAAACTTAGAATATAAGAAACGCACAGTGTAGTAAGTAGTATATGAGTGAGTTGCACTGAAAAACTTAGAATATAAGAAACGCACAGTGTAGTACAAAGTATATGAGTGAGTTGCACTGAAAAACTTAGAATATAAGAAACGCACAGTGTAGTACATAGTATATGAGTGAGTTGCACTGAAAAACTTAGAATATAAGAAACGCACAGTGTAGTACATAGTATATGAGTGAGTTGCACTGAAAAACTTAGAATATAAGAAACGCACAGTGTAGTACATAGTATATGAGTGAGTTGCACTGAAAAACTTAGAATATAAGAAACGCACAGTGTAGTACATAGTATATGAGTGAGTTGCATTGAAAAACTTAGAATATAAGAAACGCACAGTGTAGTGCATAGTATATGAGTGAGTTGCCCTGAAAAACTTAGAATATAAGAAACGCACAGTATAGTACATAGTATATGAATGAGTTGCACTGAAAAACTTAGAATTTACTGAAAAACCCGCATTACACGAAATGCACAGTGTAGTACATAGTATATGAGTGAGTTGCACTGAAAAACTTAGAATATAAGAAACGCACAGTGTAGTGCATAGTATATGAGTGAGTTGCACTGAAAAACTTAGAATATAAGAAACGCACAGTGTAGTACATAGTATATGAGTGAGTTGCACTGAAAAACTTAGAATATAAGAAACGCACAGTGTAGTACATAGTATATGAGTGAGTTGCACTGAAAAACTTAGAATATAAGAAACGCACAGTGTAGTACACAGTATATGAGTGAGTTGCACTGAAAAACTTAGAATATAAGAAACGCACAGTGTAGTACATAGTATATGAGTGAGTTGCACTGAAAAACTTAGAATTTAAGAAACGCACAGTGTAGTACATAGTATATGAGTGAGTTGCACTGAAAAACTTAGAATTTAAGAAACGCACAGTGTAGTACATAGTATATGAGTGAGTTGCACTGAAAAACTTGAATTTACTGAAAAAGCCGCATTACACGAAATGCACAGTGTAGTACATAGTATATGAGTGAGTTGCACTGAAAAACTTAGAATATAAGAAACGCACAGTGTAGTACATAGTATATGAGTGAGTTGCACTGAAAAACTTAGAATATAAGAAACGCACAGTGTAGTAAGTAGTATATGAGTGAGTTGCACTGAAAAACTTAGAATATAAGAAACGCACAGTGTAGTACAAAGTATATGAGTGAGTTGCACTGAAAAACTTAGAATATAAGAAACGCACAGTGTAGTACATAGTATATGAGTGAGTTGCACTGAAAAACTTAGAATATAAGAAAACACAGTGTAGTACATAGTATATGAGTGAGTTGCACTGAAAAACTTAGAATATAAGAAACGCACAGTGTAGTACATAGTATATGAGTGAGTTGCATTGAAAAACTTAGAATATAAGAAACGCACAGTGTAGTGCATAGTATATGAGTGAGTTGCACTGAAAAACTTAGAATATAAGAAACGCACAGTATAGTACATAGTACATGAATGAGTTGCACTGAAAAACTTAGAATTTACTGAAAAACCCGCATTACACGAAATGCACAGTGTAGTACATAGTATATGAGTGAGTTGCACTGAAAAACTTAGAATATAAGAAACGCACAGTGTAGTGCATAGTATATGAGTGAGTTGCACTGAAAAACTTAGAATATAAGAAACGCACAGTGTAGTACATAGTATATGAGTGAGTTGCACTGAAAAACTTAGAATTTACTGAAAAACTCGCATTACACGAAATGCACAGTGTAGTACATAGTATATGAGTGAGTTGCACTCAAAAACTTAGAATATAAGAAACGCACAGTGTAGTACATAGTATATGAGTGAGTTGCACTGAAAAACTTAGAATATAAGAAACGCACAGTGTAGTAAGTAGTATATGAGTGAGTTGCACTGAAAAACTTAGAATATAAGAAACGCACAGTGTAGTACAAAGTATATGAGTGAGTTGCACTGAAAAACTTAGAATATAAGAAACGCACAGTGTAGTACATAGTATATGAGTGAGTTGCACTGAAAAACTTAGAATATAAGAAACGCACAGTGTAGTACATAGTATATGAGTGAGTTGCACTGAAAAACTTAGAATATAAGAAACGCACAGTGTAGTACATAGTATATGAGTGAGTTGCACTGAAAAACTTAGAATATAAGAAACGCACAGTGTAGTACATAGTATATGAGTGAGTTGCATTGAAAAACTTAGAATATAAGAAACGCACAGTGTAGTGCATAGTATATGAGTGAGTTGCCCTGAAAAACTTAGAATATAAGAAACGCACAGTATAGTACATAGTATATGAATGAGTTGCACTGAAAAACTTAGAATTTACTGAAAAACCCGCATTACACGAAATGCACAGTGTAGTACATAGTATATGAGTGAGTTGCACTGAAAAACTTAGAATATAAGAAACGCACAGTGTAGTGCATAGTATATGAGTGAGTTGCACTGAAAAACTTAGAATATAAGAAACGCACAGTGTAGTACATAGTATATGAGTGAGTTGCACTGAAAAACTTAGAATATAAGAAACGCACAGTGTAGTACATAGTATATGAGTGAGTTGCACTGAAAAACTTAGAATATAAGAAACGCACAGTGTAGTACACAGTATATGAGTGAGTTGCACTGAAAAACTTAGAATATAAGAAACGCACAGTGTAGTACATAGTATATGAGTGAGTTGCACTGAAAAACTTAGAATTTAAGAAACGCACAGTGTCGTCCATAGTATATGAGTGAGTTGCACTGAAAAACTTAGAATATAAGAAACGCACAGTGTAGTACATAGTATATGAGTGAGTTGCACTGAAAAACTTAGAATATAAGAAACGCACAGTGTAGTACATAGTATATGAGTGAGTTGCACTGAAAAACTTAGAATATAAGAAACGCACAGTGTAGTACATAGTATATGAGTGAGTTGCACTGAAAAACTTAATTTACTGAAAAACCCGCATTACACGAAATGCACAGTGTAGTACATAGTATATGAGTGAGTTGCACTGAAAAACTTAGAATATAAGAAACGCACAGTGTAGTACATAGTATATGAGTGAGTTGCACTGAAAAACTTAGAATATAAGAAACGCACAGTGTAGTACATAGTATATGAGTGAGTTGCACTGAAAAACTTAGAATATAAGAAAACACAGTGTAGTACATAGTATATGAGTGAGTTGCACTGAAAAACTTAGAATATAAGAAACGCACAGTGTAGTACATAGTATATGAGTGAGTTGCATTGAAAAACTTAGAATATAAGAAACGCACAGTGTAGTGCATAGTATATGAGTGAGTTGCACTGAAAAACTTAGAATATAAGAAACGCACAGTATAGTACATAGTACATGAATGAGTTGCACTGAAAAACTTAGAATTTACTGAAAAACCCGCATTACACGAAATGCACAGTGTAGTACATAGTATATGAGTGAGTTGCACTGAAAAACTTAGAATATAAGAAACGCACAGTGTAGTGCATAGTATATGAGTGAGTTGCACTGAAAAACTTAGAATATAAGAAACGCACAGTGTAGTACATAGTATATGAGTGAGTTGCACTGAAAAACTTAGAATTTACTGAAAAACTCGCATTACACGAAATGCACAGTGTAGTACATAGTATATGAGTGAGTTGCACTCAAAAACTTAGAATATAAGAAACGCACAGTGTAGTACATAGTATATGAGTGAGTTGCACTGAAAAACTTAGAATATAAGAAACGCACAGTGTAGTAAGTAGTATATGAGTGAGTTGCACTGAAAAACTTAGAATATAAGAAACGCACAGTGTAGTACAAAGTATATGAGTGAGTTGCACTGAAAAACTTAGAATATAAGAAACGCACAGTGTAGTACATAGTATATGAGTGAGTTGCACTGAAAAACTTAGAATATAAGAAACGCACAGTGTAGTACATAGTATATGAGTGAGTTGCACTGAAAAACTTAGAATATAAGAAACGCACAGTGTAGTACATAGTATATGAGTGAGTTGCACTGAAAAACTTAGAATATAAGAAACGCACAGTGTAGTACATAGTATATGAGTGAGTTGCATTGAAAAACTTAGAATATAAGAAACGCACAGTGTAGTGCATAGTATATGAGTGAGTTGCCCTGAAAAACTTAGAATATAAGAAACGCACAGTATAGTACATAGTATATGAATGAGTTGCACTGAAAAACTTAGAATTTACTGAAAAACCCGCATTACACGAAATGCACAGTGTAGTACATAGTATATGAGTGAGTTGCACTGAAAAACTTAGAATATAAGAAACGCACAGTGTAGTGCATAGTATATGAGTGAGTTGCACTGAAAAACTTAGAATATAAGAAACGCACAGTGTAGTACATAGTATATGAGTGAGTTGCACTGAAAAACTTAGAATATAAGAAACGCACAGTGTAGTACATAGTATATGAGTGAGTTGCACTCAAAAACTTAGAATATAAGAAACGCACAGTGTAGTACATAGTTATGAGTGAGTTGCACTGAAAAACTTGAATTTACTGAAAAACACGCATTACACGAAATGCACAGTGTAGTACATAGTATATGAGTGAGTTGCACTCAAAAACTTAGAATATAAGAAACGCACAGTGTAGTACATAATATATGAGTGAGTTGCACTGAAAAACTTAGAATATAAGAAACGCACAGTGTAGTAAGTAGTATATGAGTGAGTTGCACTGAAAAACTTAGAATATAAGAAACGCACAGTGTAGTACAAAGTATATGAGTGAGTTGCACTGAAAAACTTAGAATATAAGAAACGCACAGTGTAGTACATAGTATATGAGTGAGTTGCACTGAAAAACTTAGAATATAAGAAACGCACAGTGTAGTACATAGTATATGAGTGAGTTGCACTGAAAAACTTAGAATATAAGAAACGCACAGTGTAGTACATAGTATATGAGTGAGTTGCACTGAAAAACTTAGAATATAAGAAACGCACAGTGTAGTACATAGTATATGAGTGAGTTGCATTGAAAAACTTAGAATATAAGAAACGCACAGTGTAGTGCATAGTATATGAGTGAGTTGCCCTGAAAAACTTAGAATATAAGAAACGCACAGTGTAGTAAGTAGTATATGAGTGAGTTGCACTGAAAAACTTAGAATATAAGAAACGCACAGTGTAGTACAAAGTATATGAGTGAGTTGCACTGAAAAACTTAGAATATAAGAAACGCACAGTGTAGTACATAGTATATGAGTGAGTTGCACTGAAAAACTTAGAATATAAGAAACGCACAGTGTAGTACATAGTATATGAGTGAGTTGCACTGAAAAACTTAGAATATAAGAAACGCACAGTGTAGTACTTAGTATATGAGTGAGTTGCACTGAAAAACTTAGAATATAAGAAACGCACAGTGTAATACATAGTATATGTGTGAGATGCACTGAAAAACTTAGAATTTAAGAAACGCACAGTGTAGTACATAGTATATGAGTGAGTTGCACTGTAAAACTTAGAATATAAGAAACGCACAGTGTAGTACATAGTATATGAGTGAGTTGCACTGAAAAACTTAGAATATAGGAAACGCACAGTGTAGTACATAGTATATGAGTGAGTTGCACTCAAAAACTTAGAATATAAGAAACGCACAGTGTAGTACATAGTATATGAGTGAGTTGCACTGAAAAACTTAGAATATAAGAAACGCACAGTGTAGTACATAGTATATGAGTGAGTTGCACTGAAAAACTTAGAATTTAAGAAACGCACAGTGTAGTACATAGTATATGAGTGAGTTGCACTGAAAAACTTGAATTTACTGAAAAAGCCGCATTACACGAAATGCACAGTGTAGTACATAGTATATGAGTGAGTTGCACTGAAAAACTTAGAATATAAGAAACGCACAGTGTAGTACATAGTATATGAGTGAGTTGCACTGAAAAACTTAGAATATAAGAAACGCACAGTGTAGTAAGTAGTATATGAGTGAGTTGCACTGAAAAACTTAGAATATAAGAAACGCACAGTGTAGTACAAAGTATATGAGTGAGTTGCACTGAAAAACTTAGAATATAAGAAACGCACAGTGTAGTACATAGTATATGAGTGAGTTGCACTGAAAAACTTAGAATATAAGAAACGCACAGTGTAGTACATAGTATATGAGTGAGTTGCACTGAAAAACTTAGAATATAAGAAAACACAGTGTAGTACATAGTATATGAGTGAGTTGCACTGAAAAACTTAGAATATAAGAAACGCACAGTGTAGTACATAGTATATGAGTGAGTTGCACTGAAAAACTTAGAATATAAGAAACGCACAGTGTAGTACACAGTATATGAGTGAGTTGCACTGAAAAACTTAGAATATAAGAAACGCACAGTGTAGTACATAGTATATGAGTGAGTTGCACTGAAAAACTTAGAATTTAAGAAACGCACAGTGTCGTCCATAGTATATGAGTGAGTTGCACTGAAAAACTTAGAATATAAGAAACGCACAGTGTAGTACATAGTATATGAGTGAGTTGCACTGAAAAACTTAGAATATAAGAAACGCACAGTGTAGTACATAGTATATGAGTGAGTTGCACTGAAAAACTTAGAATATAAGAAACGCACAGTGTAGTACATAGTATATGAGTGAGTTGCACTGAAAAACTTAATTTACTGAAAAACCCGCATTACACGAAATGCACAGTGTAGTACATAGTATATGAGTGAGTTGCACTGAAAAACTTAGAATATAAGAAACGCACAGTGTAGTACATAGTATATGAGTGAGTTGCACTGAAAAACTTAGAATATAAGAAACGCACAGTGTAGTACATAGTATATGAGTGAGTTGCACTGAAAAACTTAGAATATAAGAAAACACAGTGTAGTACATAGTATATGAGTGAGTTGCACTGAAAAACTTAGAATATAAGAAACGCACAGTGTAGTACATAGTATATGAGTGAGTTGCATTGAAAAACTTAGAATATAAGAAACGCACAGTGTAGTGCATAGTATATGAGTGAGTTGCACTGAAAAACTTAGAATATAAGAAACGCACAGTATAGTACATAGTACATGAATGAGTTGCACTGAAAAACTTAGAATTTACTGAAAAACCCGCATTACACGAAATGCACAGTGTAGTACATAGTATATGAGTGAGTTGCACTGAAAAACTTAGAATATAAGAAACGCACAGTGTAGTGCATAGTATATGAGTGAGTTGCACTGAAAAACTTAGAATATAAGAAACGCACAGTGTAGTACATAGTATATGAGTGAGTTGCACTGAAAAACTTAGAATTTACTGAAAAACTCGCATTACACGAAATGCACAGTGTAGTACATAGTATATGAGTGAGTTGCACTCAAAAACTTAGAATATAAGAAACGCACAGTGTAGTACATAGTATATGAGTGAGTTGCACTGAAAAACTTAGAATATAAGAAACGCACAGTGTAGTAAGTAGTATATGAGTGAGTTGCACTGAAAAACTTAGAATATAAGAAACGCACAGTGTAGTACAAAGTATATGAGTGAGTTGCACTGAAAAACTTAGAATATAAGAAACGCACAGTGTAGTACATAGTATATGAGTGAGTTGCACTGAAAAACTTAGAATATAAGAAACGCACAGTGTAGTACATAGTATATGAGTGAGTTGCACTGAAAAACTTAGAATATAAGAAACGCACAGTGTAGTACATAGTATATGAGTGAGTTGCACTGAAAAACTTAGAATATAAGAAACGCACAGTGTAGTACATAGTATATGAGTGAGTTGCATTGAAAAACTTAGAATATAAGAAACGCACAGTGTAGTGCATAGTATATGAGTGAGTTGCCCTGAAAAACTTAGAATATAAGAAACGCACAGTATAGTACATAGTATATGAATGAGTTGCACTGAAAAACTTAGAATTTACTGAAAAACCCGCATTACACGAAATGCACAGTGTAGTACATAGTATATGAGTGAGTTGCACTGAAAAACTTAGAATATAAGAAACGCACAGTGTAGTGCATAGTATATGAGTGAGTTGCACTGAAAAACTTAGAATATAAGAAACGCACAGTGTAGTACATAGTATATGAGTGAGTTGCACTGAAAAACTTAGAATATAAGAAACGCACAGTGTAGTACATAGTATATGAGTGAGTTGCACTGAAAAACTTAGAATATAAGAAACGCACAGTGTAGTACACAGTATATGAGTGAGTTGCACTGAAAAACTTAGAATATAAGAAACGCACAGTGTAGTACATAGTATATGAGTGAGTTGCACTGAAAAACTTAGAATTTAAGAAACGCACAGTGTCGTCCATAGTATATGAGTGAGTTGCACTGAAAAACTTAGAATATAAGAAACGCACAGTGTAGTACATAGTATATGAGTGAGTTGCACTGAAAAACTTAGAATATAAGAAACGCACAGTGTAGTACATAGTATATGAGTGAGTTGCACTGAAAAACTTAGAATATAAGAAACGCACAGTGTAGTACATAGTATATGAGTGAGTTGCACTGAAAAACTTAATTTACTGAAAAACCCGCATTACACGAAATGCACAGTGTAGTACATAGTATATGAGTGAGTTGCACTGAAAAACTTAGAATATAAGAAACGCACAGTGTAGTACATAGTATATGAGTGAGTTGCACTGAAAAACTTAGAATATAAGAAACGCACAGTGTAGTACATAGTATATGAGTGAGTTGCACTGAAAAACTTAGAATATAAGAAACGCACAGTGTAGTACATAGTATATGAGTGAGTTGCACTCAAAAACTTGAATTTACTGAAAAACCCGCATTACACGAAATGCACAGTGTAGTACATAGTATATGAGTGAGTTGCACTGAAAAACTTAGAATATAAGAAACGCACAGTGTAGTACATAGTATATGAGTGAGTTGCACTGAAAAACTTAGAATATAAGAAACGCACAGTGTAGTACATAGTATATGAGTGAGTTGCACTGAAAAACTTAGAATATAAGAAACGCACAGTGTAATACATAGTATATGAGTGAGATGCACTGAAAAACTTAGAATTTAAGAAACGCACAGTGTAGTACATAGTATATGAGTGAGTTGCACTGTAAAACTTAGAATATAAGAAACGCACAGTGTAGTACATAGTATATGAGTGAGTTGCACTGAAAAACTTAGAATATAAGAAACGCACAGTGTAGTACATAGTATATGAGTGAGTTGCACTCAAAAACTTAGAATGTAAGAAACGCACAGTGTAGTACATAGTTATGAGTGAGTTGCACTGAAAAACTTGAATTTACTGAAAAACACGCATTACACGAAATGCACAGTGTAGTACATAGTATATGAGTGAGTTGCACTCAAAAACTTAGAATATAAGAAACGCACAGTGTAGTACATAATATATGAGTGAGTTGCACTGAAAAACTTAGAATATAAGAAACGCACAGTGTAGTAAGTAGTATATGAGTGAGTTGCACTGAAAAACTTAGAATATAAGAAACGCACAGTGTAGTACAAAGTATATGAGTGAGTTGCACTGAAAAACTTAGAATATAAGAAACGCACAGTGTAGTACATAGTATATGAGTGAGTTGCACTGAAAAACTTAGAATATAAGAAACGCACAGTGTAGTACATAGTATATGAGTGAGTTGCACTCAAAAACTTAGAATATAAGAAACGCACAGTGTAGTACATAGTATATGAGTGAGTTGCACTGAAAAACTTAGAATATAAGAAACGCACAGTGTAGTACATAGTATATGAGTGAGTTGCATTGAAAAACTTAGAATATAAGAAACGCACAGTGTAGTGCATAGTATATGAGTGAGTTGCCCTGAAAAACTTAGAATATAAGAAACGCACAGTGTAGTAAGTAGTATATGAGTGAGTTGCACTGAAAAACTTAGAATATAAGAAACGCACAGTGTAGTACAAAGTATATGAGTGAGTTGCACTGAAAAACTTAGAATATAAGAAACGCACAGTGTAGTACATAGTATATGAGTGAGTTGCACTGAAAAACTTAGAATATAAGAAACGCACAGTGTAGTACATAGTATATGAGTGAGTTGCACTGAAAAACTTAGAATATAAGAAACGCACAGTGTAGTACTTAGTATATGAGTGAGTTGCACTGAAAAACTTAGAATATAAGAAACGCACAGTGTAATACATAGTATATGAGTGAGATGCACTGAAAAACTTAGAATTTAAGAAACGCACAGTGTAGTACATAGTATATGAGTGAGTTGCACTGTAAAACTTAGAATATAAGAAACGCACAGTGTAGTACATAGTATATGAGTGAGTTGCACTGAAAAACTTAGAATATAGGAAACGCACAGTGTAGTACATAGTATATGAGTGAGTTGCACTCAAAAACTTAGAATATAAGAAACGCACAGTGTAGTACATAGTATATGAGTGAGTTGCACTGAAAAACTTAGAATATAAGAAACGCACAGTGTAGTACATAGTATATGAGTGAGTTGCACTGAAAAACTTAGAATTTAAGAAACGCACAGTGTAGTACATAGTATATGAGTGAGTTGCACTGAAAAACTTGAATTTACTGAAAAAGCCGCATTACACGAAATGCACAGTGTAGTACATAGTATATGAGTGAGTTGCACTGAAAAACTTAGAATATAAGAAACGCACAGTGTAGTACATAGTATATGAGTGAGTTGCACTGAAAAACTTAGAATATAAGAAACGCACAGTGTAGTAAGTAGTATATGAGTGAGTTGCACTGAAAAACTTAGAATATAAGAAACGCACAGTGTAGTACAAAGTATATGAGTGAGTTGCACTGAAAAACTTAGAATATAAGAAACGCACAGTGTAGTACATAGTATATGAGTGAGTTGCACTGAAAAACTTAGAATATAAGAAAACACAGTGTAGTACATAGTATATGAGTGAGTTGCACTGAAAAACTTAGAATATAAGAAACGCACAGTGTAGTACATAGTATATGAGTGAGTTGCATTGAAAAACTTAGAATATAAGAAACGCACAGTGTAGTGCATAGTATATGAGTGAGTTGCACTGAAAAACTTAGAATATAAGAAACGCACAGTATAGTACATAGTACATGAATGAGTTGCCTGAAAAACTTAGAATTTACTGAAAAACCCGCATTACACGAAATGCACAGTGTAGTACATAGTATATGAGTGAGTTGCACTGAAAAACTTAGAATATAAGAAACGCACAGTGTAGTGCATAGTATATGAGTGAGTTGCACTGAAAAACTTAGAATATAAGAAACGCACAGTGTAGTACATAGTATATGAGTGAGTTGCACTGAAAAACTTAGAATTTACTGAAAAACCCGCATTACACGAAATGCACAGTGTAGTACATAGTATATGAGTGAGTTGCACTGAAAAACTTAGAATATAAGAAAAGCACAGTGTAGTACATAGTATATGAGTGAGTTGCACTGAAAAACTTAGAATATAAGAAACGCACAGTGTAGTACATAGTATATGAGTGAGTTGCACTGAAAAACTTAGAATATAAGAAACGCACAGTGTAGTACATAGTATATGAGTGAGTTGCACTGAAAAACTAAGAATATAAGAAACGCACAGTGTAGTACATAGTATATGAGTGAGTTGCACTGAAAAACTTAGAATATAAGAAACGCACAGTGTAGTACATAGTATATGAGTGAGTTGCACTGAAAAACTTAGAATATAAGAAACGCACAGTGTAATACATAGTATATGAGTGAGATGCACTGAAAAACTTAGAATTTAAGAAACGCACAGTGTAGTACATAGTATATGAGTGAGTTGCACTGTAAAACTTAGAATATAAGAAACGCACAGTGTAGTACATAGTATATGAGTGAGTTGCACTGAAAAACTTAGAATATAAGAAACGCACAGTGTAGTACATAGTATATGAGTGAGTTGCACTCAAAAACTTAGAATATAAGAAACGCACAGTGTAGTACATAGTTATGAGTGAGTTGCACTGAAAAACTTGAATTTACTGAAAAACACGCATTACACGAAATGCACAGTGTAGTACATTGTATATGAGTGAGTTGCACTCAAAAACTTAGAATATAAGAAACGCACAGTGTAGTACATAGTATATGAGTGAGATGCACTGAAAAACTTAGAATTTAAGAAACGCACAGTGTAGTACATAGTATATGAGTGAGTTGCACTGTAAAACTTAGAATATAAGAAACGCACAGTGTAGTACATAGTATATGAGTGAGTTGCACTGAAAAACTTAGAATATAGGAAACGCACAGTGTAGTACATAGTATATGAGTGAGTTGCACTCAAAAACTTAGAATATAAGAAACGCACAGTGTAGTACATAGTATATGAGTGAGTTGCACTGAAAAACTTAGAATATAAGAAACGCACAGTGTAGTACATAGTATATGAGTGAGTTGCACTGAAAAACTTAGAATTTAAGAAACGCACAGTGTAGTACATAGTATATGAGTGAGTTGCACTGAAAAACTTGAATTTACTGAAAAAGCCGCATTACACGAAATGCACAGTGTAGTACATAGTATATGAGTGAGTTGCACTGAAAAACTTAGAATATAAGAAACGCACAGTGTAGTACATAGTATATGAGTGAGTTGCACTGAAAAACTTAGAATATAAGAAACGCACAGTGTAGTAAGTAGTATATGAGTGAGTTGCACTGAAAAACTTAGAATATAAGAAACGCACAGTGTAGTACAAAGTATATGAGTGAGTTGCACTGAAAAACTTAGAATATAAGAAACGCACAGTGTAGTACATAGTATATGAGTGAGTTGCACTGAAAAACTTAGAATATAAGAAAACACAGTGTAGTACATAGTATATGAGTGAGTTGCACTGAAAAACTTAGAATATAAGAAACGCACAGTGTAGTACATAGTATATGAGTGAGTTGCATTGAAAAACTTAGAATATAAGAAACGCACAGTGTAGTGCATAGTATATGAGTGAGTTGCACTGAAAAACTTAGAATATAAGAAACGCACAGTATAGTACATAGTACATGAATGAGTTGCACTGAAAAACTTAGAATTTACTGAAAAACCCGCATTACACGAAATGCACAGTGTAGTACATAGTATATGAGTGAGTTGCACTGAAAAACTTAGAATATAAGAAACGCACAGTGTAGTGCATAGTATATGAGTGAGTTGCACTGAAAAACTTAGAATATAAGAAACGCACAGTGTAGTACATAGTATATGAGTGAGTTGCACTGAAAAACTTAGAATTTACTGAAAAACCCGCATTACACGAAATGCACAGTGTAGTACATAGTATATGAGTGAGTTGCACTGAAAAACTTAGAATATAAGAAAAGCACAGTGTAGTACATAGTATATGAGTGAGTTGCACTCAAAAACTTAGAATATAAGAAACGCACAGTGTAGTACATAGTATATGAGTGAGTTGCACTGAAAAACTTAGAATATAAGAAACGCACAGTGTAGTACATAGTATATGAGTGAGTTGCACTGAAAAACTTAGAATTTAAGAAACGCACAGTGTAGTACATAGTATATGAGTGAGTTGCACTGAAAAACTTGAATTTACTGAAAAAGCCGCATTACACGAAATGCACAGTGTAGTACATAGTATATGAGTGAGTTGCACTGAAAAACTTAGAATATAAGAAACGCACAGTGTAGTACATAGTATATGAGTGAGTTGCACTGAAAAACTTAGAATATAAGAAACGCACAGTGTAGTAAGTAGTATATGAGTGAGTTGCACTGAAAAACTTAGAATATAAGAAACGCACAGTGTAGTACAAAGTATATGAGTGAGTTGCACTGAAAAACTTAGAATATAAGAAACGCACAGTGTAGTACATAGTATATGAGTGAGTTGCACTGAAAAACTTAGAATATAAGAAAACACAGTGTAGTACATAGTATATGAGTGAGTTGCACTGAAAAACTTAGAATATAAGAAACGCACAGTGTAGTACATAGTATATGAGTGAGTTGCATTGAAAAACTTAGAATATAAGAAACGCACAGTGTAGTGCATAGTATATGAGTGAGTTGCACTGAAAAACTTAGAATATAAGAAACGCACAGTATAGTACATAGTACATGAATGAGTTGCACTGAAAAACTTAGAATTTACTGAAAAACCCGCATTACACGAAATGCACAGTGTAGTACATAGTATATGAGTGAGTTGCACTGAAAAACTTAGAATATAAGAAACGCACAGTGTAGTGCATAGTATATGAGTGAGTTGCACTGAAAAACTTAGAATATAAGAAACGCACAGTGTAGTACATAGTATATGAGTGAGTTGCACTGAAAAACTTAGAATTTACTGAAAAACCCGCATTACACGAAATGCACAGTGTAGTACATAGTATATGAGTGAGTTGCACTGAAAAACTTAGAATATAAGAAAAGCACAGTGTAGTACATAGTATATGAGTGAGTTGCACTGAAAAACTTAGAATATAAGAAACGCACAGTGTAGTACATAGTATATGAGTGAGTTGCACTGAAAAACTTAGAATATAAGAAACGCACAGTGTAGTACATAGTATATGAGTGAGTTGCACTGAAAAACTAAGAATATAAGAAACGCACAGTGTAGTACATAGTATATGAGTGAGTTGCACTGAAAAACTTAGAATATAAGAAACGCACAGTGTAGTACATAGTATATGAGTGAGATGCACTGAAAAACTTAGAATTTAAGAAACGCACAGTGTAGTACATAGTATATGAGTGAGTTGCACTGTAAAACTTAGAATATAAGAAACGCACAGTGTAGTACATAGTATATGAGTGAGATGCACTGAAAAACTTAGAATTTAAGAAACGCACAGTGTAGTACATAGTATATGAGTGAGTTGCACTGTAAAACTTAGAATTTAAGAAACGCACAGTGTAGTACATAGTATATGAGTGAGTTGCACTGAAAAACTTAGAATATAAGAAACGCACAGTGTAGTACATAGTATATGAGTGAGTTGCACTCAAAAACTTAGAATATAAGAAACGCACAGTGTAGTACATAGTTATGAGTGAGTTGCACTGAAAAACTTGAATTTACTGAAAAACACGCATTACACGAAATGCACAGTGTAGTACACAGTATATGAGTGAGTTGCACTGAAAAACTTAGAATATAAGAAACGCACAGTGTAGTACATAGTATATGAGTGAGTTGCACTGAAAAACTTAGAATATAAGAAACGCACAGTGTAGTAAGTAGTATATGAGTGAGTTGCACTGAAAAACTTAGAATATAAGAAATGCACAGTGTAGTACAAAGTATATGAGTGAGTTGCACTGAAAAACTTAGAATATAAGAAACGCACAGTGTAGTACATAGTATATGAGTGAGTTGCACTGAAAAACTTAGAATATAAGAAACGCACAGTGTAGTACATAGTATATGAGTGAGTTGCACTGAAAAACTTAGAATATAAGAAACGCACAGTGTAGTACATAGTATATGAGTGAGTTGCACTGAAAAACTTAGAATATAAGAAACGCACAGTGTAGTACATAGTATATGAGTGAGTTGCATTGAAAAACTTAGAATATAAGAAACGCACAGTGTAGTGCATAGTATATGAGTGAGTTGCCCTGAAAAACTTAGAATATAAGAAACGCACAGTATAGTACATAGTATATGAATGAGTTGCACTGAAAAACTTAGAATTTACTGAAAAACCCGCATTACACGAAATGCACAGTGTAGTACATAGTATATGAGTGAGTTGCACTGAAAAACTTAGAATATAAGAAACGCACAGTGTAGTACATAGTATATGAGTGAGTTGCACTGAAAAACTTAGAATATAAGAAACGCACAGTGTAGTAAGTAGTATATGAGTGAGTTGCACTGAAAAACTTAGAATATAAGAAACGCACAGTGTAGTACATAGTATATGAGTGAGTTGCACTGAAAAACTTAGAATATAAGAAACGCACAGTGTAGTACACAGTATATGAGTGAGTTGCACTGAAAAACTTAGAATATAAGAAACGCACAGTGTAGTACATAGTATATGAGTGAGTTGCACTGAAAAACTTAGAATTTAAGAAACGCACAGTGTAGTACATAGTATATGAGTGAGTTGCACTGAAAAACTTAGAATATAAGAAACGCACAGTGTAGTACATAGTATATGAGTGAGTTGCACTGAAAAACTTAGAATATAAGAAACGCACAGTGTAGTACATAGTATATGAGTGAGTTGCACTGAAAAACTTAGAATATAAGAAACGCACAGTGTAGTACATAGTGTATGAGTGAGTTGCACTGAAAAACTTAGAATTTACTGAAAAACCCGCATTACACGAAATGCACAGTGTAGTACATAGTATATGAGTGAGTTGCACTGAAAAACTTAGAATATCAGAAACGCACAGTGTAGTACATAGTATATGAGTGAGTTGCACTGAAAAACTTAGAATATAAGAAACGCACAGTGTAGTACATATTATATGAGTGAGTTGCACTGAAAAACTTAGAATATAAGAAACGCACAGTGTAGTACATAGTATATGAGTGAGTTGCACTGAAAAACTTAGAATATAAGAAACGCACAGTGTAGTACATAGTATATGAGTGAGTTGCACTGAAAAACTTAGAATATAGGAAACGCACAGTGTAGTACATAGTATATGAGTGAGTTGCACTGAAAAACTTAGAATATAAGAAACGCACAGTGTAGTACATAGTATATGAGTGAGTTGCACTGAAAAACTTAGAATATAAGAAACGCACAGTGTAGTACATAGTATATGACTGAGTTAAACTGAAAAACTTGAATTTACTGAAAAACCCGCATTACACGAAATGCACAGTGTAGTACATAGTATATGAGTGAGTTGCACTCAAAAACTTAGAATATAAGAAACGCACAGTGTAGTACATAGTATATGAGTGAGTTGCACTGAAAAACTTAGAATATAAGAAACGCACAGTGTAGTAAGTAGTATATGAGTGAGTTGCACTGAAAAACTTAGAATATAAGAAACGCACAGTGTAGTACAAAGTATATGAGTGAGTTGCACTGAAAAACTTAGAATATAAGAAACGCACAGTGTAGTACATAGTATATGAGTGAGTTGCACTGAAAAACTTAGAATATAAGAAACGCACAGTGTAGTACATAGTATATGAGTGAGTTGCACTGAAAAACTTAGAATATAAGAAACGCACAGTGTAGTACAAAGTATATGAGTGAGTTGCACTGAAAAACTTAGAATATAAGAAACGCACAGTGTAGTACATAGTATATGAGTGAGTTGCACTGAAAAACTTAGAATATAAGAAACGCACAGTGTAGTACATAGTATATGAGTGAGTTGCACTGAAAAACTTAGAATATAAGAAACGCACAGTGTAGTACATAGTATATGAGTGAGTTGCACTGAAAAACTTAGAATATAAGAAACGCACAGTGTAATATGAGTGAGATGCACTGAAAAACTTAGAATATAAGAAACGCACAGTGTAGTACATATTATATGAGTGAGTTGCACTGAAAAACTTAGAATATAAGAAACGCACAGTGTAGTACATAGTATATGAGTGAGTTGCACTGAAAAACTTAGAATATAAGAAACGCACAGTGTAGTATATAGTATATGAGTGAGTTGCACTGAAAAACTTAGAATATAAGAAACGCACAGTGTAGTACATAGTATATGAGTGAGTTGCACTGAAAAACTTAGAATATAAGAAACGCACAGTGTAGTACATAGTATATGAGTGAGTTGCACTGAAAAACTTAGAATATAAGAAACGCACAGTGTAGTACATAGTATATGAGTGAGTTGCACTGAAAAACTTAGAATATAAAAAACGCACAGTGTAGTACATAGTATATGAGTGAGTTGCACTGAAAAACTTAGAATATAAGAAACGCACAGTGTAGTACATAGTATATGAGTGAGTTGCGATGAAAAACTTAGAATATAAGAAACGCACAGTGTAGTACATAGTATATGAGTGAGTTGCACTGAAAAACTTAGAATATAAGAAACGCACAGTGTAGTACATAGTATATGAGTAAGTTGCACTCAAAAACTTGAATTTACTGAAAAACCAGCATTACACTAAATGCACAGTGTAGTACATAGTATATGAGTGAGTTGCACTGAAAAACTTAGAATATAAGAAACGCACAGTGTAGTACATAGTATATGAGTGAGTTGCACTGAAAAACTTAGAATATAAGAAACGCACAGTGTAGTACGTAGTATATGAGTGAGTTGCACTGAAAAACTTAGAATATAAGAAACGCACAGTGTAGTACATAGTATATGAGTGAGTTGCATTGAAAAACTTAGAATATAAGAAACGCACAGTGTAGTGCATAGTATATGAGTGAGTTGCACTGAAAAACTTAGAATATAAGAAACGCACAGTGTAGTACATAGTATATGAGTGAGTTGCACTGAAAAACTTAGAATATAAGAAACGCACAGTGTAATACATAGTATATGAGTGAGATGCACTGAAAAACTTAGAATTTAAGAAACGCACAGTGTAGTACATAGTATATGAGTGAGTTGCACTGTAAAACTTAGAATATAAGAAACGCACAGTGTAGTACATAGTATATGAGTGAGTTGCACTGAAAAACTTAGAATATAAGAAACGCACAGTGTAGTACATAGTATATGAGTGAGTTGCACTCAAAAACTTGAATTTACTGAAAAACCCGCATTACACGAAATGCACAGTGTAGTACATAGTATATGAGTGAGTTGCACTGAAAAACTTAGAATATCAGAAACGCACAGTGTAGTACATAGTATATGAGTGAGTTGCACTGAAAAACTTAGAATATAAGAAACGCACAGTGTAGTACATATTATATGAGTGAGTTGCACTGAAAAACTTAGAATATAAGAAACGCACAGTGTAGTACATATTATATGAGTGAGTTGCACTGAAAAACTTAGAATATAAGAAACGCACAGTGTAGTACATAGTATATGAGTGAGTTGCACTGAAAAACTTAGAATATAAAAAACGCACAGTGTAGTACATAGTATATGAGTGAGTTGCACTGAAAAACTTAGAATATAAGAAACGCACAGTGTAGTACAAAGTATATGAGTGAGTTGCACTGAAAAACTTAGAATATAAGAAACGCACAGTGTAGTACATAGTATATGAGTGAGTTGCACTGAAAAACTTAGAATATAAAAAACGCACAGTGTAGTACATAGTATATGACTGAGTTAAACTGAAAAACTTGAATTTACTGAAAAACCCGCATTACACGAAATGCACAGTGTAGTACATAGTATATGAGTGAGTTGCACTCAAAAACTTAGAATATAAGAAACGTACAGTGTAGTACATAGTATATGAGTGAGTTGCACTGAAAAACTTAGAATATAAGAAACGCACAGTGTAGTAAGTAGTATATGAGTGAGTTGCACTGAAAAACTTAGAATATAAGAAACGCACAGTGTAGTACAAAGTATATGAGTGAGTTGCACTGAAAAACTTAGAATATAAGAAACGCACAGTGTAGTACATAGTATATGAGTGAGTTGCACTGAAAAACTTAGAATATAAGAAACGCACAGTGTAGTACATAGTATATGAGTGAGTTGCACTGAAAAACTTAGAATATAAGAAACGCACAGTGTAGTACAAAGTATATGAGTGAGTTGCACTGAAAAACTTAGAATATAAGAAACGCACAGTGTAGTACATAGTATATGAGTGAGTTGCACTGAAAAACTTAGAATATAAGAAACGCACAGTGTAGTACATAGTATATGAGTGAGTTGCACTGAAAAACTTAGAATATAAGAAACGCACAGTGTAGTACATAGTATATGAGTGAGTTGCACTGAAAAACTTAGAATATAAGAAACGCACAGTGTAATACATAGTATATGAGTGAGATGCACTGAAAAACTTAGAATATAAGAAACGCACAGTGTAGTACATATTATATGAGTGAGTTGCACTGAAAAACTTAGAATATAAGAAACGCACAGTGTAGTACATAGTATATGAGTGAGTTGCACTGAAAAACTTAGAATATAAGAAACGCACAGTGTAGTACATAGTATATGAGTGAGTTGCACTGAAAAACTTAGAATATAAGAAACGCACAGTGTAGTACATAGTATATGAGTGAGTTGCACTGAAAAACTTAGAATATAAGAAACGCACAGTGTAGTACATAGTATATGAGTGAGTTGCACTGAAAAACTTAGAATATAAGAAACGCACAGTGTAGTACATAGTATATGAGTGAGTTGCACTGAAAAACTTAGAATATAAAAAACGCACAGTGTAGTACATAGTATATGAGTGAGTTGCACTGAAAAACTTAGAATATAAGAAACGCACAGTGTAGTACATAGTATATGAGTGAGTTGCGATGAAAAACTTAGAATATAAGAAACGCACAGTGTAGTACATAGTATATGAGTGAGTTGCACTGAAAAACTTAGAATATAAGAAACGCACAGTGTAGTACATAGTATATGAGTGAGTTGCACTCAAAAACTTGAATTTACTGAAAAACCCGCATTACACTAAATGCACAGTGTAGTACATAGTATATGAGTGAGTTGCACTGAAAAACTTAGAATATAAGAAACGCACAGTGTAGTACATAGTATATGAGTGAGTTGCACTGAAAAACTTAGAATATAAGAAACGCACAGTGTAGTACGTAGTATATGAGTGAGTTGCACTGAAAAACTTAGAATATAAGAAACGCACAGTGTAGTACATAGTATATGAGTGAGTTGCATTGAAAAACTTAGAATATAAGAAACGCACAGTGTAGTGCATAGTATATGAGTGAGTTGCACTGAAAAACTTAGAATATAAGAAACGCACAGTGTAGTACATAGTATATGAGTGAGTTGCACTGAAAAACTTAGAATATAAGAAACGCACAGTGTAATACATAGTATATGAGTGAGATGCACTGAAAAACTTAGAATTTAAGAAACGCACAGTGTAGTACATAGTATATGAGTGAGTTGCACTGTAAAACTTAGAATATAAGAAACGCACAGTGTAGTACATAGTATATGAGTGAGTTGCACTGAAAAACTTAGAATATAAGAAACGCACAGTGTAGTACATAGTATATGAGTGAGTTGCACTCAAAAACTTGAATTTACTGAAAAACCCGCCTTACACGAAATGCACAGTGTAGTACATAGTATATGAGTGAGTTGCACTGAAAAACTTAGAATATCAGAAACGCACAGTGTAGTACATAGTATATGAGTGAGTTGCACTGAAAAACTTAGAATATAAGAAACGCACAGTGTAGTACATATTATATGAGTGAGTTGCACTGAAAAACTTAGAATATAAGAAACGCACAGTGTAGTACATATTATATGAGTGAGTTGCACTGAAAAACTTAGAATATAAGAAACGCACAGTGTAGTACATAGTATATGAGTGAGTTGCACTGAAAAACTTAGAATATAAAAAACGCACAGTGTAGTACATAGTATATGAGTGAGTTGCACTGAAAAACTTAGAATATAAGAAACGCACAGTGTAGTACAAAGTATATGAGTGAGTTGCACTGAAAAACTTAGAATATAAGAAACGCACAGTGTAGTACATAGTATATGAGTGAGTTGCACTGAAAAACTTAGAATATAAAAAACGCACAGTGTAGTACATAGTATATGACTGAGTTAAAATGAAAAACTTGAATTTACTGAAAAACCCGCATTACACGAAATGCACAGTGTAGTACATAGTATATGAGTGAGTTGCACTCAAAAACTTAGAATATAAGAAACGCACAGTGTAGTACATAGTATATGAGTGAGTTGCACTGAAAAACTTAGAATATAAGAAACGCACAGTGTAGTAAGTAGTATATGAGTGAGTTGCACTGAAAAACTTAGAATATAAGAAACGCACAGTGTAGTACAAAGTATATGAGTGAGTTGCACTGAAAAACTTAGAATATAAGAAACGCACAGTGTAGTACATAGTATATGAGTGAGTTGCACTGAAAAACTTAGAATATAAGAAACGCACAGTGTAGTACATAGTATATGAGTGAGTTGCACTGAAAAACTTAGAATATAAGAAACGCACAGTGTAGTACAAAGTATATGAGTGAGTTGCACTGAAAAACTTAGAATATAAGAAACGCACAGTGTAGTACATAGTATATGAGTGAGTTGCACTGAAAAACTTAGAATATAAGAAACGCACAGTGTAGTACATAGTATATGAGTGAGTTGCACTGAAAAACTTAGAATATAAGAAACGCACAGTGTAGTACATAGTATATGAGTGAGTTGCACTGAAAAACTTAGAATATAAGAAACGCACAGTGTAGTACATAGTATATGAGTGAGTTGCACTGAAAAACTTAGAATATAAGAAACGCACAGTGTAGTACATAGTATATGAGTGAGTTGCACTGAAAAACTTAGAATATAAGAAACGCACAGTGTAATACATAGTATATGAGTGAGTTGCACTGAAAAACTTAGAATATAAGAAACGCACAGTGTAGTACATAGTATATGAGTGAGTTGCACTGAAAAACTTAGAATTTACTGAAAAACTCGCATTACACGAAATGCACAGTGTAGTACATAGTATATGAGTGAGTTGCACTGAAAAACTTAGAATATAAGAAACGCACAGTGTAGTACATAGTATATGAGTGAGTTGCACTGAAAAACTTAGAATATAAGAAACGCACAGTGTAGTACATAGTATATGAGTGAGTTGCACTGAAAAACTTAGAATATAAGAAACGCACAGTGTAGTACAAAGTATATGAGTGAGTTGCACTGAAAAACTTAGAATATAAGAAACGCACAGTGTAGTACATAGTATATGAGTGAGTTGCACTGAAAAACTTAGAATATAAGAAACGCACAGTGTAGTACATAGTATATGAGTGAGTTGCACTGAAAAACTTAGAATATAAGAAACGCACAGTGTAGTACATAGTATATGAGTGAGTTGCACTGAAAAACTTAGAATATAAGAAACGCACAGTGTAGTACATAGTATATGAGTGAGTTGCATTGAAAAACTTAGAATATAAGAAACGCACAGTGTAGTGCATAGTATATGAGTGAGTTGCCCTGAAAAACTTAGAATATAAGAAACGCACAGTATAGTACATAGTATATGAATGAGTTGCACTGAAAAACTTAGAATTTACTGAAAAACCCGCATTACACGAAATGCACAGTGTAGTACATAGTATATGAGTGAGTTGCACTGAAAAACTTAGAATATAAGAAACGCACAGTGTAGTGCATAGTATATGAGTGAGTTGCACTGAAAAACTTAGAATATAAGAAACGCACAGTGTAGTACATAGTATATGAGTGAGTTGCACTGAAAAACTTAGAATATAAGAAACGCACAGTGTAGTACATAGTATATGAGTGAGTTGCACTGAAAAACTTAGAATATAAGAAACGCACAGTGTAGTACACAGTATATGAGTGAGTTGCACTGAAAAACTTAGAATATAAGAAACGCACAGTGTAGTACATAGTATATGAGTGAGTTGCACTGAAAAACTTAGAATTTAAGAAACGCACAGTGTAGTCCATAGTATATGAGTGAGTTGCACTGAAAAACTTAGAATATAAGAAACGCACAGTGTAGTACATAGTATATGAGTGAGTTGCACTGAAAAACTTAGAATATAAGAAACGCACAGTGTAGTACATAGTATATGAGTGAGTTGCACTGAAAAACTTAGAATATAAGAAACGCACAGTGTAGTACATAGTATATGAGTGAGTTGCACTGAAAAACTTAATTTACTGAAAAACCCGCATTACACGAAATGCACAGTGTAGTACATAGTATATGAGTGAGTTGCACTGAAAAACTTAGAATATAAGAAACGCACAGTGTAGTACATAGTATATGAGTGAGTTGCGATGAAAAACTTAGAATATAAGAAACGCACAGTGTAGTACATAGTATATGAGTGAGTTGCACTGAAAAACTTAGAATATAAGAAACGCACAGTGTAGTACATAGTATATGAGTGAGTTGCACTCAAAAACTTGAATTTACTGAAAAACCCGCATTACACGAAATGCACATTGTAGTACATAGTATATGAGTGAGTTGCACTGAAAAACTTAGAATATAAGAAACGCACAGTGTAGTACATAGTATATGAGTGAGTTGCACTGAAAAACTTAGAATATAAGAAACGCACAGTGTAGTACATAGTATATGAGTGAGTTGCACTGAAAAACTTAGAATATAAGAAACGCACAGTGTAATACATAGTATATGAGTGAGATGCACTGAAAAACTTAGAATTTAAGAAACGCACAGTGTAGTACATAGTATATGAGTGAGTTGCACTGTAAAACTTAGAATATAAGAAACGCACAGTGTAGTACATAGTATATGAGTGAGTTGCACTGAAAAACTTAGAATATAAGAAACGCACAGTGTAGTACATAGTATATGAGTGAGTTGCACTCAAAAACTTAGAATATAAGAAACGCACAGTGTAGTACATAGTTATGAGTGAGTTGCACTGAAAAACTTGAATTTACTGAAAAACACGCATTACACGAAATGCACAGTGTAGTACATAGTATATGAGTGAGTTGCACTGAAAAACTTAGAATATAAGAAACGCACAGTGTAGTACATAGTATATGAGTGAGTTGCACTCAAAAACTTGAATTTACTGAAAAACCCGCCTTACACGAAATGCACAGTGTAGTACATAGTATATGAGTGAGTTGCACTGAAAAACTTAGAATATCAGAAACGCACAGTGTAGTACATAGTATATGAGTGAGTTGCACTGAAAAACTTAGAATATAAGAAACGCACAGTGTAGTACATATTATATGAGTGAGTTGCACTGAAAAACTTAGAATATAAGAAACGCACAGTGTAGTACATATTATATGAGTGAGTTGCACTGAAAAACTTAGAATATAAGAAACGCACAGTGTAGTACATAGTATATGAGTGAGTTGCACTGAAAAACTTAGAATATAAAAAACGCACAGTGTAGTACATAGTATATGAGTGAGTTGCACTGAAAAACTTAGAATATAAGAAACGCACAGTGTAGTACAAAGTATATGAGTGAGTTGCACTGAAAAACTTAGAATATAAGAAACGCACAGTGTAGTACATAGTATATGAGTGAGTTGCACTGAAAAACTTAGAATATAAAAAACGCACAGTGTAGTACATAGTATATGACTGAGTTAAACTGAAAAACTTGAATTTACTGAAAAACCCGCATTACACGAAATGCACAGTGTAGTACATAGTATATGAGTGAGTTGCACTCAAAAACTTAGAATATAAGAAACGCACAGTGTAGTACATAGTATATGAGTGAGTTGCACTGAAAAACTTAGAATATAAGAAACGCACAGTGTAGTAAGTAGTATATGAGTGAGTTGCACTGAAAAACTTAGAATATAAGAAACGCACAGTGTAGTACAAAGTATATGAGTGAGTTGCACTGAAAAACTTAGAATATAAGAAACGCACAGTGTAGTACATAGTATATGAGTGAGTTGCACTGAAAAACTTAGAATATAAGAAACGCACAGTGTAGTACATAGTATATGAGTGAGTTGCACTGAAAAACTTAGAATATAAGAAACACACAGTGTAGTACAAAGTATATGAGTGAGTTGCACTGAAAAACTTAGAATATAAGAAACGCACAGTGTAGTACATAGTATATGAGTGAGTTGCACTGAAAAACTTAGAATATAAGAAACGCACAGTGTAGTACATAGTATATGAGTGAGTTGCACTGAAAAACTTAGAATATAAGAAACGCACAGTGTAGTACATAGTATATGAGTGAGTTGCACTGAAAAACTTAGAATATAAGAAACGCACAGTGTAGTACATAGTATATGAGTGAGTTGCACTGAAAAACTTAGAATATAAGAAACGCACAGTGTAGTACATAGTATATGAGTGAGTTGCACTGAAAAACTTAGAATATAAGAAACGCACAGTGTAATACATAGTATATGAGTGAGTTGCACTGAAAAACTTAGAATATAAGAAACGCACAGTGTAGTACATAGTATATGAGTGAGTTGCACTGAAAAACTTAGAATTTACTGAAAAACTCGCATTACACGAAATGCACAGTGTAGTACATAGTATATGAGTGAGTTGCACTGAAAAACTTAGAATATAAGAAACGCACAGTGTAGTACATAGTATATGAGTGAGTTGCACTGAAAAACTTAGAATATAAGAAACGCACAGTGTAGTACATAGTATATGAGTGAGTTGCACTGAAAAACTTAGAATATAAGAAACGCACAGTGTAGTACAAAGTATATGAGTGAGTTGCACTGAAAAACTTAGAATATAAGAAACGCACAGTGTAGTACATAGTATATGAGTGAGTTGCACTGAAAAACTTAGAATATAAGAAACGCACAGTGTATACATAGTATATGAGTGAGTTGCACTGAAAAACTTAGAATATAAGAAACGCACAGTGTAGTACATAGTATATGAGTGAGTTGCACTGAAAAACTTAGAATATAAGAAACGCACAGTGTAGTACATAGTATATGAGTGAGTTGCATTGAAAAACTTAGAATATAAGAAACGCACAGTGTAGTGCATAGTATATGAGTGAGTTGCCCTGAAAAACTTAGAATATAAGAAACGCACAGTATAGTACATAGTATATGAATGAGTTGCACTGAAAAACTTAGAATTTACTGAAAAACCCGCATTACACGAAATGCACAGTGTAGTACATAGTATATGAGTGAGTTGCACTGAAAAACTTAGAATATAAGAAACGCACAGTGTAGTGCATAGTATATGAGTGAGTTGCACTGAAAAACTTAGAATATAAGAAACGCACAGTGTAGTACATAGTATATGAGTGAGTTGCACTGAAAAACTTAGAATATAAGAAACGCACAGTGTAGTACATAGTATATGAGTGAGTTGCACTGAAAAACTTAGAATATAAGAAACGCACAGTGTAGTACACAGTATATGAGTGAGTTGCACTGAAAAACTTAGAATATAAGAAACGCACAGTGTAGTACATAGTATATGAGTGAGTTGCACTGAAAAACTTAGAATTTAAGAAACGCACAGTGTAGTCCATAGTATATGAGTGAGTTGCACTGAAAAACTTAGAATATAAGAAACGCACAGTGTAGTACATAGTATATGAGTGAGTTGCACTGAAAAACTTAGAATATAAGAAACGCACAGTGTAGTACATAGTATATGAGTGAGTTGCACTGAAAAACTTAGAATATAAGAAACGCACAGTGTAGTACATAGTATATGAGTGAGTTGCACTGAAAAACTTAATTTACTGAAAAACCCGCATTACACGAAATGCACAGTGTAGTACATAGTATATGAGTGAGTTGCACTGAAAAACTTAGAATATAAGAAACGCACAGTGTAGTACATAGTATATGAGTGAGTTGCGATGAAAAACTTAGAATATAAGAAACGCACAGTGTAGTACATAGTATATGAGTGAGTTGCACTGAAAAACTTAGAATATAAGAAACGCACAGTGTAGTACATAGTATATGAGTGAGTTGCACTCAAAAACTTGAATTTACTGAAAAACCCGCATTACACGAAATGCACATTGTAGTACATAGTATATGAGTGAGTTGCACTGAAAAACTTAGAATA
Organism: Mus caroli; assembly: GCF_978045245.1. Classification (NCBI taxonomy): domain Eukaryota; kingdom Metazoa; phylum Chordata; class Mammalia; order Rodentia; family Muridae; genus Mus; species Mus caroli. The sequence goes on from NW_028227283.1 coordinate 3,360,564, forward strand.
TAAGAAACGCACAGTGTAGTACATAGTATATGAGTGAGTTGCACTGAAAAACTTAGAATATAAGAAACGCACAGTGTAGTACATAGTATATGAGTGAGTTGCACTGAAAAACTTAGAATATAAGAAACGCACAGTGTAATACATAGTATATGAGTGAGATGCACTGAAAAACTTAGAATTTAAGAAACGCACAGTGTAGTACATAGTATATGAGTGAGTTGCACTGTAAAACTTAGAATATAAGAAACGCACAGTGTAGTACATAGTATATGAGTGAGTTGCACTGAAAAACTTAGAATATAAGAAACGCACAGTGTAGTACATAGTATATGAGTGAGTTGCACTCAAAAACTTAGAATATAAGAAACGCACAGTGTAGTACATAGTTATGAGTGAGTTGCACTGAAAAACTTGAATTTACTGAAAAACACGCATTACACGAAATGCACAGTGTAGTACATAGTATATGAGTGAGTTGCACTCAAAAACTTAGAATATAAGAAACGCACAGTGTAGTACATAATATATGAGTGAGTTGCACTGAAAAACTTAGAATATAAGAAACGCACAGTGTAGTAAGTAGTATATGAGTGAGTTGCACTGAAAAACTTAGAATATAAGAAACGCACAGTGTAGTACAAAGTATATGAGTGAGTTGCACTGAAAAACTTAGAATATAAGAAACGCACAGTGTAGTACATAGTATATGAGTGAGTTGCACTGAAAAACTTAGAATATAAGAAACGCACAGTGTAGTACATAGTATATGAGTGAGTTGCACTGAAAAACTTAGAATATAAGAAACGCACAGTGTAGTACATAGTATATGAGTGAGTTGCACTGAAAAACTTAGAATATAAGAAACGCACAGTGTAGTACATAGTATATGAGTGAGTTGCATTGAAAAACTTAGAATATAAGAAACGCACAGTGTAGTGCATAGTATATGAGTGAGTTGCCCTGAAAAACTTAGAATATAAGAAACGCACAGTGTAGTAAGTAGTATATGAGTGAGTTGCACTGAAAAACTTAGAATATAAGAAACGCACAGTGTAGTACAAAGTATATGAGTGAGTTGCACTGAAAAACTTAGAATATAAGAAACGCACAGTGTAGTACATAGTATATGAGTGAGTTGCACTGAAAAACTTAGAATATAAGAAACGCACAGTGTAGTACATAGTATATGAGTGAGTTGCACTGAAAAACTTAGAATATAAGAAACGCACAGTGTAGTACTTAGTATATGAGTGAGTTGCACTGAAAAACTTAGAATATAAGAAACGCACAGTGTAATACATAGTATATGAGTGAGATGCACTGAAAAACTTAGAATTTAAGAAACGCACAGTGTAGTACATAGTATATGAGTGAGTTGCACTGTAAAACTTAGAATATAAGAAACGCACAGTGTAGTACATAGTATATGAGTGAGTTGCACTGAAAAACTTAGAATATAGGAAACGCACAGTGTAGTACATAGTATATGAGTGAGTTGCACTCAAAAACTTAGAATATAAGAAACGCACAGTGTAGTACATAGTATATGAGTGAGTTGCACTGAAAAACTTAGAATATAAGAAACGCACAGTGTAGTACATAGTATATGAGTGAGTTGCACTGAAAAACTTAGAATTTAAGAAACGCACAGTGTAGTACATAGTATATGAGTGAGTTGCACTGAAAAACTTGAATTTACTGAAAAAGCCGCATTACACGAAATGCACAGTGTAGTACATAGTATATGAGTGAGTTGCACTGAAAAACTTAGAATATAAGAAACGCACAGTGTAGTACATAGTATATGAGTGAGTTGCACTGAAAAACTTAGAATATAAGAAACGCACAGTGTAGTAAGTAGTATATGAGTGAGTTGCACTGAAAAACTTAGAATATAAGAAACGCACAGTGTAGTACAAAGTATATGAGTGAGTTGCACTGAAAAACTTAGAATATAAGAAACGCACAGTGTAGTACATAGTATATGAGTGAGTTGCACTGAAAAACTTAGAATATAAGAAAACACAGTGTAGTACATAGTATATGAGTGAGTTGCACTGAAAAACTTAGAATATAAGAAACGCACAGTGTAGTACATAGTATATGAGTGAGTTGCATTGAAAAACTTAGAATATAAGAAACGCACAGTGTAGTGCATAGTATATGAGTGAGTTGCACTGAAAAACTTAGAATATAAGAAACGCACAGTATAGTACATAGTACATGAATGAGTTGCCTGAAAAACTTAGAATTTACTGAAAAACCCGCATTACACGAAATGCACAGTGTAGTACATAGTATATGAGTGAGTTGCACTGAAAAACTTAGAATATAAGAAACGCACAGTGTAGTGCATAGTATATGAGTGAGTTGCACTGAAAAACTTAGAATATAAGAAACGCACAGTGTAGTACATAGTATATGAGTGAGTTGCACTGAAAAACTTAGAATTTACTGAAAAACCCGCATTACACGAAATGCACAGTGTAGTACATAGTATATGAGTGAGTTGCACTGAAAAACTTAGAATATAAGAAAAGCACAGTGTAGTACATAGTATATGAGTGAGTTGCACTGAAAAACTTAGAATATAAGAAACGCACAGTGTAGTACATAGTATATGAGTGAGTTGCACTGAAAAACTTAGAATATAAGAAACGCACAGTGTAGTACATAGTATATGAGTGAGTTGCACTGAAAAACTAAGAATATAAGAAACGCACAGTGTAGTACATAGTATATGAGTGAGTTGCACTGAAAAACTTAGAATATAAGAAACGCACAGTGTAGTACATAGTATATGAGTGAGTTGCACTGAAAAACTTAGAATATAAGAAACGCACAGTGTAATACATAGTATATGAGTGAGATGCACTGAAAAACTTAGAATTTAAGAAACGCACAGTGTAGTACATAGTATATGAGTGAGTTGCACTGTAAAACTTAGAATATAAGAAACGCACAGTGTAGTACATAGTATATGAGTGAGTTGCACTGAAAAACTTAGAATATAAGAAACGCACAGTGTAGTACATAGTATATGAGTGAGTTGCACTCAAAAACTTAGAATATAAGAAACGCACAGTGTAGTACATAGTTATGAGTGAGTTGCACTGAAAAACTTGAATTTACTGAAAAACACGCATTACACGAAATGCACAGTGTAGTACATTGTATATGAGTGAGTTGCACTCAAAAACTTAGAATATAAGAAACGCACAGTGTAGTACATAGTATATGAGTGAGATGCACTGAAAAACTTAGAATTTAAGAAACGCACAGTGTAGTACATAGTATATGAGTGAGTTGCACTGTAAAACTTAGAATATAAGAAACGCACAGTGTAGTACATAGTATATGAGTGAGTTGCACTGAAAAACTTAGAATATAGGAAACGCACAGTGTAGTACATAGTATATGAGTGAGTTGCACTCAAAAACTTAGAATATAAGAAACGCACAGTGTAGTACATAGTATATGAGTGAGTTGCACTGAAAAACTTAGAATATAAGAAACGCACAGTGTAGTACATAGTATATGAGTGAGTTGCACTGAAAAACTTAGAATTTAAGAAACGCACAGTGTAGTACATAGTATATGAGTGAGTTGCACTGAAAAACTTGAATTTACTGAAAAAGCCGCATTACACGAAATGCACAGTGTAGTACATAGTATATGAGTGAGTTGCACTGAAAAACTTAGAATATAAGAAACGCACAGTGTAGTACATAGTATATGAGTGAGTTGCACTGAAAAACTTAGAATATAAGAAACGCACAGTGTAGTAAGTAGTATATGAGTGAGTTGCACTGAAAAACTTAGAATATAAGAAACGCACAGTGTAGTACAAAGTATATGAGTGAGTTGCACTGAAAAACTTAGAATATAAGAAACGCACAGTGTAGTACATAGTATATGAGTGAGTTGCACTGAAAAACTTAGAATATAAGAAAACACAGTGTAGTACATAGTATATGAGTGAGTTGCACTGAAAAACTTAGAATATAAGAAACGCACAGTGTAGTACATAGTATATGAGTGAGTTGCATTGAAAAACTTAGAATATAAGAAACGCACAGTGTAGTGCATAGTATATGAGTGAGTTGCACTGAAAAACTTAGAATATAAGAATCGCACAGTATAGTACATAGTACATGAATGAGTTGCACTGAAAAACTTAGAATTTACTGAAAAACCCGCATTACACGAAATGCACAGTGTAGTACTTAGTATATGAGTGAGTTGCACTGAAAAACTTAGAATATAAGAAACGCACAGTGTAGTGCATAGTATATGAGTGAGTTGCACTGAAAAACTTAGAATATAAGAAACGCACAGTGTAGTACATAGTATATGAGTGAGTTGCACTGAAAAACTTAGAATTTACTGAAAAACCCGCATTACACGAAATGCACAGTGTAGTACATAGTATATGAGTGAGTTGCACTGAAAAACTTAGAATATAAGAAAAGCACAGTGTAGTACATAGTATATGAGTGAGTTGCACTCAAAAACTTAGAATATAAGAAACGCACAGTGTAGTACATAGTATATGAGTGAGTTGCACTGAAAAACTTAGAATATAAGAAACGCACAGTGTAGTACATAGTATATGAGTGAGTTGCACTGAAAAACTTAGAATTTAAGAAACGCACAGTGTAGTACATAGTATATGAGTGAGTTGCACTGAAAAACTTGAATTTACTGAAAAAGCCGCATTACACGAAATGCACAGTGTAGTACATAGTATATGAGTGAGTTGCACTGAAAAACTTAGAATATAAGAAACGCACAGTGTAGTACATAGTATATGAGTGAGTTGCACTGAAAAACTTAGAATATAAGAAACGCACAGTGTAGTAAGTAGTATATGAGTGAGTTGCACTGAAAAACTTAGAATATAAGAAACGCACAGTGTAGTACAAAGTATATGAGTGAGTTGCACTGAAAAACTTAGAATATAAGAAACGCACAGTGTAGTACATAGTATATGAGTGAGTTGCACTGAAAAACTTAGAATATAAGAAAACACAGTGTAGTACATAGTATATGAGTGAGTTGCACTGAAAAACTTAGAATATAAGAAACGCACAGTGTAGTACATAGTATATGAGTGAGTTGCATTGAAAAACTTAGAATATAAGAAACGCACAGTGTAGTGCATAGTATATGAGTGAGTTGCACTGAAAAACTTAGAATATAAGAAACGCACAGTATAGTACATAGTACATGAATGAGTTGCACTGAAAAACTTAGAATTTACTGAAAAACCCGCATTACACGAAATGCACAGTGTAGTACATAGTATATGAGTGAGTTGCACTGAAAAACTTAGAATATAAGAAACGCACAGTGTAGTGCATAGTATATGAGTGAGTTGCACTGAAAAACTTAGAATATAAGAAACGCACAGTGTAGTACATAGTATATGAGTGAGTTGCACTGAAAAACTTAGAATTTACTGAAAAACCCGCATTACACGAAATGCACAGTGTAGTACATAGTATATGAGTGAGTTGCACTGAAAAACTTAGAATATAAGAAAAGCACAGTGTAGTACATAGTATATGAGTGAGTTGCACTGAAAAACTTAGAATATAAGAAACGCACAGTGTAGTACATAGTATATGAGTGAGTTGCACTGAAAAACTTAGAATATAAGAAACGCACAGTGTAGTACATAGTATATGAGTGAGTTGCACTGAAAAACTAAGAATATAAGAAACGCACAGTGTAGTACATAGTATATGAGTGAGTTGCACTGAAAAACTTAGAATATAAGAAACGCACAGTGTAGTACATAGTATATGAGTGAGATGCACTGAAAAACTTAGAATTTAAGAAACGCACAGTGTAGTACATAGTATATGAGTGAGTTGCACTGTAAAACTTAGAATATAAGAAACGCACAGTGTAGTACATAGTATATGAGTGAGATGCACTGAAAAACTTAGAATTTAAGAAACGCACAGTGTAGTACATAGTATATGAGTGAGTTGCACTGTAAAACTTAGAATTTAAGAAACGCACAGTGTAGTACATAGTATATGAGTGAGTTGCACTGAAAAACTTAGAATATAAGAAACGCACAGTGTAGTACATAGTATATGAGTGAGTTGCACTCAAAAACTTAGAATATAAGAAACGCACAGTGTAGTACATAGTTATGAGTGAGTTGCACTGAAAAACTTGAATTTACTGAAAAACACGCATTACACGAAATGCACAGTGTAGTACACAGTATATGAGTGAGTTGCACTGAAAAACTTAGAATATAAGAAACGCACAGTGTAGTACATAGTATATGAGTGAGTTGCACTGAAAAACTTAGAATATAAGAAACGCACAGTGTAGTAAGTAGTATATGAGTGAGTTGCACTGAAAAACTTAGAATATAAGAAACGCACAGTGTAGTAAGTAGTATATGAGTGAGTTGCACTGAAAAACTTAGAATATAAGAAACGCACAGTGTAGTACATAGTATATGAGTGAGTTGCACTGAAAAACTTAGAATATAAGAAACGCACAGTGTAGTACATAGTATATGAGTGAGTTGCACTGAAAAACTTAGAATATAAGAAACGCACAGTGTAGTACATAGTATATGAGTGAGTTGCATTGAAAAACTTAGAATATAAGAAACGCACAGTGTAGTGCATAGTATATGAGTGAGTTGCCCTGAAAAACTTAGAATATAAGAAACGCACAGTATAGTACATAGTATATGAATGAGTTGCACTGAAAAACTTAGAATTTACTGAAAAACCCGCATTACACGAAATGCACAGTGTAGTACATAGTATATGAGTGAGTTGCACTGAAAAACTTAGAATATAAGAAACGCACAGTGTAGTACATAGTATATGAGTGAGTTGCACTGAAAAACTTAGAATATAAGAAACGCACAGTGTAGTACATAGTGTATGAGTGAGTTGCACTGAAAAACTTAGAATTTACTGAAAAACCCGCATTACACGAAATGCACAGTGTAGTACATAGTATATGAGTGAGTTGCACTGAAAAACTTAGAATATAAGAAACGCACAGTGTAGTACATAGTATATGAGTGAGTTGCACTGAAAAACTTAGAATATAAGAAACGCACAGTGTAGTACATATTATATGAGTGAGTTGCACTGAAAAACTTGAATATAAGAAACGCACAGTGTAGTACATAGTATATGAGTGAGTTGCACTGAAAAACTTAGAATATAAGAAACACACAGTGTAGTACATAGTATATGAGTGAGTTGCACTGAAAAACTTAGAATATAAGAAACGCACAGTGTAGTACATAGTATATGAGTGAGTTGCACTGAAAAACTTAGAATATAAGAAACGCACAGTGTAGTACATAGTATATGAGTGAGTTGCACTGAAAAACTTAGAATATAAGAAACGCACAGTGTAGTACATAGTATATGAGTGAGTTGCGATGAAAAACTTAGAATATAAGAAACGCACAGTGTAGTACATAGTATATGAGTGAGTTGCACTGAAAAACTTAGAATATAAGAAACGCACAGTGTAGTACATAGTATATGAGTGAGTTGCACTCAAAAACTTGAATTTACTGAAAAACCCGCATTACACGAAATGCACAGTGTAGTACATAGTATATGAGTGAGTTGCACTGAAAAACTTAGAATATAAGAAACGCACAGTGTAGTACATAGTATATGAGTGAGTTGCACTGAAAAACTTAGAATATAAGAAACGCACAGTGTAGTACGTAGTATATGAGTGAGTTGCACTGAAAAACTTAGAATATAAGAAACGCACAGTGTAGTACATAGTATATGAGTGAGTTGCATTGAAAAACTTAGAATATAAGAAACGCACAGTGTAGTGCATAGTATATGAGTGAGTTGCACTGAAAAACTTAGAATATAAGAAACGCACAGTGTAGTACATAGTATATGAGTGAGTTGCACTGAAAAACTTAGAATATAAGAAACGCACAGTGTAATACATAGTATATGAGTGAGATGCACTGAAAAACTTAGAATTTAAGAAACGCACAGTGTAGTACATAGTATATGAGTGAGTTGCACTGTAAAACTTAGAATATAAGAAACGCACAGTGTAGTACATAGTATATGAGTGAGTTGCACTGAAAAACTTAGAATATAAGAAACGCACAGTGTAGTACATAGTATATGAGTGAGTTGCACTCAAAAACTTGAATTTACTGAAAAACCCGCATTACACGAAATGCACAGTGTAGTACATAGTATATGAGTGAGTTGCACTGAAAAACTTAGAATATCAGAAACGCACAGTGTAGTACATAGTATATGAGTGAGTTGCACTGAAAAACTTAGAATATAAGAAACGCACAGTGTAGTACATATTATATGAGTGAGTTGCACTGAAAAACTTAGAATATAAGAAACGCACAGTGTAGTACATAGTATATGAGTGAGTTGCACTGAAAAACTTAGAATATAAGAAACGCACAGTGTAGTACATAGTATATGAGTGAGTTGCACTGAAAAACTTAGAATATAAAAAACGCACAGTGTAGTACATAGTATATGAGTGAGTTGCACTGAAAAACTTAGAATATAAGAAACGCACAGTGTAGTACATAGTATATGAGTGAGTTGCACTGAAAAACTTAGAATATAAGAAACGCACAGTGTAGTACATAGTATATGACTGAGTTAAACTGAAAAACTTGAATTTACTGAAAAACCCGCATTACACGAAATGCACAGTGTAGTACATAGTATATGAGTGAGTTGCACTCAAAAACTTAGAATATAAGAAACGCACAGTGTAGTACATAGTATATGAGTGAGTTGCACTGAAAAACTTAGAATATAAGAAACGCACAGTGTAGTAAGTAGTATATGAGTGAGTTGCACTGAAAAACTTAGAATATAAGAAACGCACAGTGTAGTACAAAGTATATGAGTGAGTTGCACTGAAAAACTTAGAATATAAGAAACGCACAGTGTAGTACATAGTATATGAGTGAGTTGCACTGAAAAACTTAGAATATAAGAAACGCACAGTGTAGTACATAGTATATGAGTGAGTTGCACTGAAAAACTTAGAATATAAGAAACGCACAGTGTAGTACAAAGTATATGAGTGAGTTGCACTGAAAAACTTAGAATATAAGAAACGCACAGTGTAGTACATAGTATATGAGTGAGTTGCACTGAAAAACTTAGAATATAAGAAACGCACAGTGTAGTACATAGTATATGAGTGAGTTGCACTGAAAAACTTAGAATATAAGAAACGCACAGTGTAGTACATAGTATATGAGTGAGTTGCACTGAAAAACTTAGAATATAAGAAACGCACAGTGTAATACATAGTATATGAGTGAGATGCACTGAAAAACTTAGAATATAAGAAACGCACAGTGTAGTACATATTATATGAGTGAGTTGCACTGAAAAACTTAGAATATAAGAAACGCACAGTGTAGTACATAGTATATGAGTGAGTTGCACTGAAAAACTTAGAATATAAGAAACGCACAGTGTAGTACATAGTATATGAGTGAGTTGCACTGAAAAACTTAGAATATAAAAAACGCACAGTGTAGTACATAGTATATGAGTGAGTTGCACTGAAAAACTTAGAATATAAGAAACGCACAGTGTAGTACATAGTATATGAGTGAGTTGCGATGAAAAACTTAGAATATAAGAAACGCACAGTGTAGTACATAGTATATGAGTGAGTTGCACTGAAAAACTTAGAATATAAGAAACGCACAGTGTAGTACATAGTATATGAGTGAGTTGCACTCAAAAACTTGAATTTACTGAAAAACCCGCATTACACTAAATGCACAGTGTAGTACATAGTATATGAGTGAGTTGCACTGAAAAACTTAGAATATAAGAAACGCACAGTGTAGTACATAGTATATGAGTGAGTTGCACTGAAAAACTTAGAATATAAGAAACGCACAGTGTAGTACGTAGTATATGAGTGAGTTGCACTGAAAAACTTAGAATATAAGAAACGCACAGTGTAGTACATAGTATATGAGTGAGTTGCATTGAAAAACTTAGAATATAAGAAACGCACAGTGTAGTGCATAGTATATGAGTGAGTTGCACTGAAAAACTTAGAATATAAGAAACGCACAGTGTAGTACATAGTATATGAGTGAGTTGCACTGAAAAACTTAGAATATAAGAAACGCACAGTGTAATACATAGTATATGAGTGAGATGCACTGAAAAACTTAGAATTTAAGAAACGCACAGTGTAGTACATAGTATATGAGTGAGTTGCACTGTAAAACTTAGAATATAAGAAACGCACAGTGTAGTACATAGTATATGAGTGAGTTGCACTGAAAAACTTAGAATATAAGAAACGCACAGTGTAGTACATAGTATATGAGTGAGTTGCACTCAAAAACTTGAATTTACTGAAAAACCCGCATTACACGAAATGCACAGTGTAGTACATAGTATATGAGTGAGTTGCCCTGAAAAACTTAGAATATCAGAAACGCACAGTGTAGTACATAGTATATGAGTGAGTTGCACTGAAAAACTTAGAATATAAGAAACGCACAGTGTAGTACATATTATATGAGTGAGTTGCACTGAAAAACTTAGAATATAAGAAACGCACAGTGTAGTACATATTATATGAGTGAGTTGCACTGAAAAACTTAGAATATAAGAAACGCACAGTGTAGTACATAGTATATGAGTGAGTTGCACTGAAAAACTTAGAATATAAAAAACGCACAGTGTAGTACATAGTATATGAGTGAGTTGCACTGAAAAACTTAGAATATAAGAAACGCACAGTGTAGTACAAAGTATATGAGTGAGTTGCACTGAAAAACTTAGAATATAAGAAACGCACAGTGTAGTACATAGTATATGAGTGAGTTGCACTGAAAAACTTAGAATATAAAAAACGCACAGTGTAGTACATAGTATATGACTGAGTTAAACTGAAAAACTTGAATTTACTGAAAAACCCGCATTACACGAAATGCACAGTGTAGTACATAGTATATGAGTGAGTTGCACTCAAAAACTTAGAATATAAGAAACGCACAGTGTAGTACATAGTATATGAGTGAGTTGCACTGAAAAACTTAGAATATAAGAAACGCACAGTGTAGTAAGTAGTATATGAGTGAGTTGCACTGAAAAACTTAGAATATAAGAAACGCACAGTGTAGTACAAAGTATATGAGTGAGTTGCACTGAAAAACTTAGAATATAAGAAACGCACAGTGTAGTACATAGTATATGAGTGAGTTGCACTGAAAAACTTAGAATATAAGAAACGCACAGTGTAGTACATAGTATATGAGTGAGTTGCACTGAAAAACTTAGAATATAAGAAACGCACAGTGTAGTACAAAGTATATGAGTGAGTTGCACTGAAAAACTTAGAATATAAGAAACGCACAGTGTAGTACATAGTATATGAGTGAGTTGCACTGAAAAACTTAGAATATAAGAAACGCACAGTGTAGTACATAGTATATGAGTGAGTTGCACTGAAAAACTTAGAATATAAGAAACGCACAGTGTAGTACATAGTATATGAGTGAGTTGCACTGAAAAACTTAGAATATAAGAAACGCACAGTGTAATACATAGTATATGAGTGAGATGCACTGAAAAACTTAGAATATAAGAAACGCACAGTGTAGTACATATTATATGAGTGAGTTGCACTGAAAAACTTAGAATATAAGAAACGCACAGTGTAGTACATAGTATATGAGTGAGTTGCACTGAAAAACTTAGAATATAAGAAACGCACAGTGTAGTACATAGTATATGAGTGAGTTGCACTGAAAAACTTAGAATATAAGAAACGCACAGTGTAGTACATAGTATATGAGTGAGTTGCACTGAAAAACTTAGAATATAAGAAACGCACAGTGTAGTACATAGTATATGAGTGAGTTGCACTGAAAAACTTAGAATATAAGAAACGCACAGTGTAGTACATAGTATATGAGTGAGTTGCACTGAAAAACTTAGAATATAAAAAACGCACAGTGTAGTACATAGTATATGAGTGAGTTGCACTGAAAAACTTAGAATATAAGAAACGCACAGTGTAGTACATAGTATATGAGTGAGTTGCGATGAAAAACTTAGAATATAAGAAACGCACAGTGTAGTACATAGTATATGAGTGAGTTGCACTGAAAAACTTAGAATATAAGAAACGCACAGTGTAGTACATAGTATATGAGTGAGTTGCACTCAAAAACTTGAATTTACTGAAAAACCCGCATTACACTAAATGCACAGTGTAGTACATAGTATATGAGTGAGTTGCACTGAAAAACTTAGAATATAAGAAACGCACAGTGTAGTACATAGTATATGAGTGAGTTGCACTGAAAAACTTAGAATATAAGAAACGCACAGTGTAGTACGTAGTATATGAGTGAGTTGCACTGAAAAACTTAGAATATAAGAAACGCACAGCGTAGTACATAGTATATGAGTGAGTTGCATTGAAAAACTTAGAATATAAGAAACGCACAGTGTAGTGCATAGTATATGAGTGAGTTGCACTGAAAAACTTAGAATATAAGAAACGCACAGTGTAGTACATAGTATATGAGTGAGTTGCACTGAAAAACTTAGAATATAAGAAACGCACAGTGTAATACATAGTATATGAGTGAGATGCACTGAAAAACTTAGAATTTAAGAAACGCACAGTGTAGTACATAGTATATGAGTGAGTTGCACTGTAAAACTTAGAATATAAGAAACGCACAGTGTAGTACATAGTATATGAGTGAGTTGCACTGAAAAACTTAGAATATAAGAAACGCACAGTGTAGTACATAGTATATGAGTGAGTTGCACTCAAAAACTTGAATTTACTGAAAAACCCGCATTACACGAAATGCACAGTGTAGTACATAGTATATGAGTGAGTTGCACTGAAAAACTTAGAATATCAGAAACGCACAGTGTAGTACATAGTATATGAGTGAGTTGCACTGAAAAACTTAGAATATAAGAAACGCACAGTGTAGTACATATTATATGAGTGAGTTGCACTGAAAAACTTAGAATATAAGAAACGCACAGTGTAGTACATATTATATGAGTGAGTTGCACTGAAAAACTTAGAATATAAGAAACGCACAGTGTAGTACATAGTATATGAGTGAGTTGCACTGAAAAACTTAGAATATAAAAAACGCACAGTGTAGTACATAGTATATGAGTGAGTTGCACTGAAAAACTTAGAATATAAGAAACGCACAGTGTAGTACATAGTATATGAGTGAGTTGCACTGAAAAACTTAGAATATAAGAAACGCACAGTGTAGTACATAGTATATGACTGAGTTGCACTGAAAAACTTGAATTTACTGAAAAACCCGCATTACACGAAATGCACAGTGTAGTACATAGTATATGAGTGAGTTGCACTGAAAAACTTAGAATATAAGAAACGCACAGTGTAGTACATAGTATATGAGTGAGTTGCACTGAAAAACTTAGAATATAAGAAACGCACAGTGTAGTAAGTAGTATATGAGTGAGTTGCACTGAAAAACTTAGAATATAAGAAACGCACAGTGTAGTACAAAGTATATGAGTGAGTTGCACTGAAAAACTTAGAATATAAGAAACGCACAGTGTAGTACATAGTATATGAGTGAGTTGCACTGAAAAACTTAGAATATAAGAAACGCACAGTGTAGTAAGTAGTATATGAGTGAGTTGCACTGAAAAACTTAGAATATAAGAAACGCACAGTGTAGTACAAAGTATATGAGTGAGTTGCACTGAAAAACTTAGAATATAAGAAACGCACAGTGTAGTACATAGTATATGAGTGAGTTGCACTGAAAAACTTAGAATATAAGAAACGCACAGTGTAGTACATAGTATATGAGTGAGTTGCACTGAAAAACTTAGAATATAAGAAACGCACAGTGTAGTACATAGTATATGAGTGAGTTGCACTGAAAAACTTAGAATATAAGAAACGCACAGTGTAATACATAGTATATGAGTGAGATGCACTGAAAAACTTAGAATTTAAGAAACGCACAGTGTAGTACATAGTATATGAGTGAGTTGCACTGTAAAACTTAGAATATAAGAAACGCACAGTGTAGTACATAGTATATGAGTGAGTTGCACTGAAAAACTTAGAATATAGGAAATGCACAGTGTAGTACATAGTATATGAGTGAGTTGCACTCAAAAACTTAGAATATAAGAAACGCACAGTGTAGTACATAGTATATGAGTGAGTTGCACTGAAAAACTTAGAATATAAGAAACGCACAGTGTAGTACATAGTATATGAGTGAGTTGCACTGAAAAACTTAGAATTTAAGAAACGCACAGTGTAGTACATAGTATATGAGTGAGTTGCACTGAAAAACTTGAATTTACTGAAAAACCCGCATTACACGAAATGCACAGTGTAGTACATAGTATATGAGTGAGTTGCACTCAAAAACTTAGAATATAAGAAACGCACAGTGTAGTACATAGTATATGAGTGAGTTGCACTGAAAAACTTAGAATATAAGAAACGCACAGTGTAGTAAGTAGTATATGAGTGAGTTGCACTGAAAAACTTAGAATATAAGAAACGCACAGTGTAGTACAACGTATATGAGTGAGTTGCACTGAAAAACTTAGAATATAAGAAACGCACAGTGTAGTACATAGTATATGAGTGAGTTGCACTGAAAAACTTAGAATATAAGAAACGCACAGTGTAGTACATAGTATATGAGTGAGTTGCATTGAAAAACTTAGAATATAAGAAACGCACAGTGTAGTGCATAGTACATGAGTGAGTTGCACTGAAAAACTTAGAATATAAGAAACGCACAGTATAGTACATAGTACATGAATGAGTTGCACTGAAAAACTTAGAATTTACTGAAAAACCCGCATTACACGAAATGCACAGTGTAGTACATAGTATATGAGTGAGTTGCACTGAAAAACTTAGAATATAAGAAACGCACAGTGTAGTGCATAGTATATGAGTGAGTCGCACTGAAAAACTTAGAATATAAGAAACGCACAGTGTAGTACATAGTATATGAGTGAGTTGCACTGAAAAACTTAGAATTTACTGAAAAACCCGCATTACACGAAATGCACAGTGTAGTACATAGTATATGAGTGAGTTGCACTGAAAAACTTAGAATATAAGAAACGCACAGTGTAGTACATAGTATATGAGTGAGTTGCACTGAAAAACTTAGAATATAAGAAACGCACAGTGTAGTACATAGTATATGAGTGAGTTGCACTGAAAAACTTAGAATTTACTGAAAAACCCGCATTACACGAAATGCACAGTGTAGTACATAGTATATGAGTGAGTTGCACTGAAAAACTTAGAATATAAGAAACGCACAGTGTAGTACATAGTATATGAGTGAGTTGCACTGAAAAACTTAGAATATAAGAAACGCACAGTGTAGTACATATTATATGAGTGAGTTGCACTGAAAAACTTAGAATATAAGAAACGCACAGTGTAGTACATAGTATATGAGTGAGTTGCACTGAAAAACTTAGAATATAAGAAACGCACAGTGTAGTACATAGTATATGAGTGAGTTGCACTGAAAAACTTAGAATATAAGAAAAGCACAGTGTAGTACATAGTATATGAGTGAGTTGCACTGAAAAACTTAGAATTTAAGAAACGCACAGTGTAGTACATAGTATATGAGTGAGTTGCACTGAAAAACTTAGAATATAAGAAACGCACAGTGTAGTACATAGTATATGAGTGAGTTGCACTGAAAAACTTGAATTTACTGAAAAACCCGCATTACACGAAATGCACAGTGTAGTACATAGTATATGAGTGAGTTGCACTCAAAAACTTAGAATATAAGAAACGCACAGTGTAGTACATAGTATATGAGTGAGTTGCACTGAAAAACTTGAATTTACTGAAAAACCCGCATTACACGAAATGCACAGTGTAGTACATAGTATATGAGTGAGTTGCACTCAAAAACTTAGAATATAAGAAACGCACAGTGTAGTACATAGTATATGAGTGAGTTGCACTGAAAAACTTAGAATATAAGAAACGCACAGTGTAGTAAGTAGTATATGAGTGAGTTGCACTGAAAAACTTAGAATATAAGAAACGCACAGTGTAGTACAAAGTATATGAGTGAGTTGCACTGAAAAACTTAGAATATAAGAAACGCACAGTGTAGTACATATTATATGAGTGAGTTGCACTGAAAAACTTAGAATATAAGAAACGCACAGTGTAGTAAGTAGTATATGAGTGAGTTGCACTGAAAAACTTAGAATATAAGAAACGCACAGTGTAGTACAAAGTATATGAGTGAGTTGCACTGAAAAACTTAGAATATAAGAAACGCACAGTGTAGTACATAGTATATGAGTGAGTTGCACTGAAAAACTTAGAATATAAGAAACGCACAGTGTAGTACATAGTATATGAGTGAGTTGCACTGAAAAACTTAGAATATAAGAAACGCACAGCGTAGTACATATTATATGAGTGAGTTGCACTGAAAAACTTAGAATATAAGAAACGCACAGTGTAGTACATAGTATATGAGTGAGTTGCACTGAAAAACTTAGAATATAAGAAACGCACAGTGTAGTACATAGTATATGAGTGAGTTGCACTGAAAAACTTAGAATATAAGAAACGCACAGTGTAGTACATAGTATATGAGTGAGTTGCACTGAAAAACTTAGAATATAAAAACGCACAGTGTAGTACATAGTATATGAGTGAGTTGCACTGAAAAACTTAGAATATAAGAAACGCAGAGTGTAGTACATAGTATATGAGTGAGTTGCGATGAAAAACTTAGAATATAAGAAACGCACAGTGTAGTACATAGTATATGAGTGAGTTGCACTGAAAAACTTAGAATATAAGAAACGCACAGTGTAGTACATAGCATATGAGTGAGTTGCACTGAAAAACTTAGAATATAAGAAACGCACAGTGTAGTACATAGTATATGAGTGAGTTGCACTGAAAAACTTAGAATATAAGAAACGCACAGTGTAGTACATAGTATATGAGTGAGTTGCACTGAAAAACTTAGAATATAAGAAACGCACAGTGTAGTACATAGTATATGAGTGAGTTGCACTGAAAAACTTAGAATATAAGAAACGCACAGTGTAGTACATAGTATATGAGTGAGTTGCATTGAAAAACTTAGAATATAAGAAACGCACAGTGTAGTGCATAGTATATGAGTGAGTTGCCCTGAAAAACTTAGAATATAAGAAACGTACAGTATAGTACATAGTATATGAATGAGTTGCACTGAAAAACTTAGAATTTACTGAAAAACCCGCATTACACGAAATGCACAGTGTAGTACATAGTATATGAGTGAGTTGCACTGAAAAACTTAGAATATAAGAAACGCACAGTGTAGTACATAGTATATGAGTGAGTTGCACTGAAAAACTTAGAATATAAGAAACGCACAGTGTAGTACATAGTATATGAGTGAGTTGCACTGAAAAACTTAGAATATAAGAAACGCACAGTGTAGTACATAGTATATGAGTGAGTTGCACTGAAAAACTTAGAATATAAGAAACGCACAGTGTAGTACACAGTATAAGAGTGAGTTGCACTGAAAAACTTAGAATATAAGAAACGCACAGTGTAATACATAGTATATGAGTGAGATGCACTGAAAAACTTAGAATTTAAGAAACGCACAGTGTAGTACATAGTATATGAGTGAGTTGCACTGTAAAACTTAGAATATAAGAAACGCACAGTGTAGTACATAGTATATGAGTGAGTTGCACTGAAAAACTTAGAATATAGGAAACGCACAGTGTAGTACATAGTATATGAGTGAGTTGCACTCAAAAACTTAGAATATAAGAAACGCACAGTGTAGTACATAGTATATGAGTGAGTTGCACTGAAAAACTTAGAATATAAGAAACGCACAGTGTAGTACATAGTATATGAGTGAGTTGCACTGAAAAACTTAGAATATAAGAAACGCACAGTGTAGTACATAGTATATGAGTGAGTTGCACTGAAAAACTTAGAATATAAGAAACGCACAGTGTAGTACATAGTATATGAGTGAGTTGCATTGAAAAACTTAGAATATAAGAAACGCACAGTGTAGTGCATAGTACATGAGTGAGTTGCACTGAAAAACTTAGAATTTACTGAAAAACCCGCATTACACGAAATGCACAGTGTAGTACATAGTATATGAGTGAGTTGCACTGAAAAACTTAGAATATAAGAAACGCACAGTGTAGTGCATAGTATATGAGTGAGTCGCACTGAAAAACTTAGAATATAAGAAACGCACAGTGTAGTACATAGTATATGAGTGAGTTGCACTGAAAAACTTAGAATTTACTGAAAAACCCGCATTACACGAAATGCACAGTGTAGTACATAGTATATGAGTGGGTTGCACTGAAAAACTTAGAATATAAGAAACGCACAGTGTAGTACATAGTATATGAGTGAGTTGCACTGAAAAACTTAGAATATAAGAAACGCACAGTGTAGTACATAGTATATGAGTGAGTTGCACTGAAAAACTTAGAATATAAGAAACTAACAGTGTAGTACATAGTATATGAGTGAGTTGCACTGAAAAACTTAGAATATAAGAAACGCACAGTGTAGTACATAGTATATGAATGAGTTGCACTGAAAAACTTAGAATATAAAAAACGCACAGTGTAGTACATAGTATATGAGTGAGTTGTACTGAAAAACTTAGAATATAAGAAACGCACAGTGTAGTACATAGTATATGAGTGAGTTGCACTGAAAAACTTAGAATATAAGAAACGCACAGTGTAATACATAGTATATGAGTGAGATGCACTGAAAAACTTAGAATTTAAGAAACGCACAGTGTAGTACATAGTATATGAGTGAGTTGCACTGTAAAACTTAGAATATAAGAAACGCACAGTGTAGTACATAGTATATGAGTGAGTTGCACTGAAAAACTTAGAATATAAGAAACGCACAGTGTAGTACATAGTATATGAGTGAGTTGCACTCAAAAACTTAGAATATAAGAAACGCACAGTGTAGTACATAGTATATGAGTGAGTTGCACTGAAAAACTTAGAATATAAGAAACGCACAGTGTAGTACATAGTATATGAGTGAGTTGCACTGAAAAACTTGAATTTACTGAAAAACCCGCATTACACGAAATGCACAGTGTAGTACATAGTATATGAGTGAGTTGCACTCAAAAACTTAGAATATAAGAAACGCACAGTGTAGTACATAGTATATGAGTGAGTTGCACTGAAAAACTTAGAATATAAGAAACGCACAGTGTAGTAAGTAGTATATGAGTGAGTTGCACTGAAAAACTTAGAATATAAGAAACGCACAGTGTAGTACATAGTATATGAGTGAGTTGCACTGAAAAACTTAGAATATAAGAAACGCACAGTGTAGTAAGTAGTATATGAGTGAGTTGCACTGAAAAACTTAGAATATAAGAAACGCACAGTGTAGTACAAAGTATATGAGTGAGTTGCACTGAAAAACTTAGAATATAAGAAACGCACAGTGTAGTACATATTATATGAGTGAGTTGCACTGAAAAACTTAGAATATAAGAAAAGCACAGTGTAGTAAGTAGTATATGAGTGAGTTGCACTGAAAAACTTAGAATATAAGAAACGCACAGTGTAGTACAAAGTATATGAGTGAGTTGCACTGAAAAACTTAGAATATAAGAAACGCACAGTGTAGTACATAGTATATGAGTGAGTTGCACTGAAAAACTTAGAATATAAGAAACGCACAGTGTAGTACTTAGTATATGAGTGAGTTGCACTGAAAAACTTAGAATATAAGAAACGCACAGTGTAGTACATAGTATATGAGTGAGTTGCACTGAAAAACTTAGAATATAAGAAACGCACAGTGTAATACATAGTATATGAGTGAGATGCACTGAAAAACTTAGAATTTAAGAAACGCACAGTGTAGTACATAGTATATGAGTGAGTTGCACTGTAAAACTTAGAATATAAGAAACGCACAGTGTAGTACATAGTATATGAGTGAGTTGCACTGAAAAACTTAGAATATAGGAAACGCACAGTGTAGTACATAGTATATGAGTGAGTTGCACTCAAAAACTTAGAATATAAGAAACGCACAGTGTAGTACATAGTATATGAGTGAGTTGCACTGAAAAACTTAGAATATAAGAAACGCACAGTGTAGTACATAGTATATGAGTGAGTTGCACTGAAAAACTTAGAATATAAGAAACGCACAGTGTAGTACATAGTATATGAGTGAGTTGCACTGAAAAACTTAGAATATAAGAAACGCACAGTGTAGTACATAGTATATGAGTGAGTTGCATTGAAAAACTTAGAATATAAGAAACGCACAGTGTAGTGCATAGTACATGAGTGAGTTGCACTGAAAAACTTAGAATATAAGAAACGCACAGTATAGTACATAGTACATGAATGAGTTGCACTGAAAAACTTAGAATTTACTGAAAAACCCGCATTACACGAAATGCACAGTGTAGTACATAGTATATGAGTGAGTTGCACTGAAAAACTTAGAATATAAGAAACGCACAGTGTAGTGCATAGTATATGAGTGAGTCGCACTGAAAAACTTAGAATATAAGAAACGCACAGTGTAGTACATAGTATATGAGTGAGTTGCACTGAAAAACTTAGAATTTACTGAAAAACCCGCATTACACGAAATGCACAGTGTAGTACATAGTATATGAGTGGGTTGCACTGAAAAACTTAGAATATAAGAAACGCACAGTGTAGTACATAGTATATGAGTGAGTTGCACTGAAAAACTTAGAATATAAGAAACGCACAGTGTAGTACATAGTATATGAGTGAGTTGCACTGAAAAACTTAGAATATAAGAAACGAACAGTGTAGTACATAGTATATGAGTGAGTTGCACTGAAAAACTTAGAATATAAGAAACGCACAGTGTAGTACATAGTATATGAATGAGTTGCACTGAAAAACTTAGAATATAAAAAACGCACAGTGTAGTACATAGTATATGAGTGAGTTGTACTGAAAAACTTAGAATATAAGAAACGCACAGTGTAGTACATAGTATATGAGTGAGTTGCACTGAAAAACTTAGAATATAAGAAACGCACAGTGTAATACATAGTATATGAGTGAGATGCACTGAAAAACTTAGAATTTAAGAAACGCACAGTGTAGTACATAGTATATGAGTGAGTTGCACTGTAAAACTTAGAATATAAGAAACGCACAGTGTAGTACATAGTATATGAGTGAGTTGCACTGAAAAACTTAGAATATAAGAAACGCACAGTGTAGTACATAGTATATGAGTGAGTTGCACTCAAAAACTTAGAATATAAGAAACGCACAGTGTAGTACATAGTATATGAGTGAGTTGCACTGAAAAACTTAGAATATAAGAAACGCACAGTGTAGTACATAGTATATGAGTGAGTTGCACTGAAAAACTTAGAATATAAGAAACGCACAGTGTAGTACATAGTATATGAGTGAGTTGCACTGAAAAACTTAGAATATAAGAAACGCACAGTGTAGTACATAGTATATGAGTGAGTTGCATTGAAAAACTTAGAATATAAGAAACGCACAGTGTAGTGCATAGTACATGAGTGAGTTGCACTGAAAAACTTAGAATATAAGAAACGCACAGTATAGTACATAGTACATGAATGAGTTGCACTGAAAAACTTAGAATTTACTGAAAAACCCGCATTACACGAAATGCACAGTGTAGTACATAGTATATGAGTGAGTTGCACTGAAAAACTTAGAATATAAGAAACGCACAGTGTAGTGCATAGTATATGAGTGAGTCGCACTGAAAAACTTAGAATATAAGAAACGCACAGTGTAGTACATAGTATATGAGTGAGTTGCACTGAAAAACTTAGAATTTACTGAAAAACCCGCATTACACGAAATGCACAGTGTAGTACATAGTATATGAGTGGGTTGCACTGAAAAACTTAGAATATAAGAAACGCACAGTGTAGTACATAGTATATGAGTGAGTTGCACTGAAAAACTTAGAATATAAGAAACGCACAGTGTAGTACATAGTATATGAGTGAGTTGCACTGAAAAACTTAGAATATAAGAAACGAACAGTGTAGTACATAGTATATGAGTGAGTTGCACTGAAAAACTTAGAATATAAGAAACGCACAGTGTAGTACATAGTATATGAATGAGTTGCACTGAAAAACTTAGAATATAAAAAACGCACAGTGTAGTACATAGTATATGAGTGAGTTGTACTGAAAAACTTAGAATATAAGAAACGCACAGTGTAGTACATAGTATATGAGTGAGTTGCACTGAAAAACTTAGAATATAAGAAACGCACAGTGTAATACATAGTATATGAGTGAGATGCACTGAAAAACTTAGAATTTAAGAAACGCACAGTGTAGTACATAGTATATGAGTGAGTTGCACTGTAAAACTTAGAATATAAGAAACGCACAGTGTAGTACATAGTATATGAGTGAGTTGCACTGAAAAACTTAGAATATAAGAAACGCACAGTGTAGTACATAGTATATGAGTGAGTTGCACTCAAAAACTTAGAATATAAGAAACGCACAGTGTAGTACATAGTATATGAGTGAGTTGCACTGAAAAACTTAGAATATAAGAAACGCACAGTGTAGTACATAGTATATGAGTGAGTTGCACTGAAAAACTTGAATTTACTGAAAAACCCGCATTACACGAAATGCACAGTGTAGTACATAGTATATGAGTGAGTTGCACTCAAAAACTTAGAATATAAGAAACGCACAGTGTAGTACATAGTATATGAGTGAGTTGCACTGAAAAACTTAGAATATAAGAAACGCACAGTGTAGTAAGTAGTATATGAGTGAGTTGCACTGAAAAACTTAGAATATAAGAAACGCACAGTGTAGTACATAGTATATGAGTGAGTTGCACTGAAAAACTTAGAATATAAGAAATGCACAGTGTAGTACATAGTATATGAGTGAGTTGCACTGAAAAACTTAGAATATAAGAAACGCACAGTGTAGTACACACTATATGAGTGAGTTGCACTGAAAAACTTAGAATATAAGAAACGCACAGTGTAGTACATAGTATATGAGTGAGTTGCAATGAAAAACTTAGAATTTAAGAAACGCACAGTATAGTACATAGTATATGAATGAGTTGCACTGAAAAACTTAGAATATAAGAAACGCACAGTATAGTACACAGTATATGAGTGAGTTGCACTGAAAAACTTAGAATATAAGAAACGCACAGTGTAGTACATAGTATATGAGTGAGTTGCACTGAAAAACTTAGAATATAAGAAACGCACAGTATAGTACATAGTATATGAATGAGTTGCACTGAAAAACTTAGAATTTACTGAAAAACCCGCATTACACGAAATGCACAGTGTAGTACATAGTATATGAGTGAGTTGCACTGAAAAACTTAGAATATAAGAAACGCACAGTGTAGTACATAGTATATGAGTGAGTTGCACTGAAAAAGTTAGAATATAAGAAACGCACAGTGTAGTACATAGTATATGAGTGAGTTGCACTGAAAAACTTAGAATATAAGAAACGCACAGTGTAGTACATAGTATATGAGTGAGTTGCACTGAAAAACTTAGAATATAAGAAACGCACAGTGTAGTACACAGTATATGAGTGAGTTGCACTGAAAAACTTAGAATTTAAGAAACGCAAAGTGTAGTACATAGTATATGAGTGAGTTGCACTGAAAAACTTAGAATATAAGAAACGCACAGTGTAGTACATAGTATATGAGTGAGTTGCACTGAAAAACTTAGAATATAAGAAACGCACAGTGTAGTACATAGTATATGAGTGAGTTGCACTGAAAAACTTAGAATTTACTGAAAATCCCGCATTACACGAAATGCACAGTGTAGTACATAGTATATGAGTGAGTTGCACTGAAAAACTTAGAATATAAGAAACGCACAGTGTAGTACATAGTATATGAGTGAGTTGCACTGAAAAACTTAGAATATAAGAAACGCACAGTGTAGTACATATTATATGAGTGAGTTGCACTGAAAAACTTAGAATATAAGAAACGCACAGTGTAGTACATAGTATATGAGTGAGTTGCACTGAAAAACTTAGAATATAAGAAACGCACAGTGTAGTACATAGTATATGAGTGAGTTGCACTGAAAAACTTAGAATATAAGAAACGCACAGTGTAGTACATAGTATATGAGTGAGTTGCACTGAAAAACTTAGAATATAAGAAACGCACAGTGTAGTACATAGTATATGAGTGAGTTGCACTGAAAAACTTAGAATATAAAAACGCACAGTGTAGTACATAGTATATGAGTGAGTTGCACTGAAAAACTTAGAATATAAGAAACGCACAGTGTAGTACATAGTATATGAGTGAGTTGCGATGAAAAACTTAGAATATAAGAAACGCACAGTGTAGTACATAGTATATGAGTGAGTTGCACTGAAAAACTTAGAATATAAGAAACGCACAGTGTAGTACATAGCATATGAGTGAGTTGCACTGAAAAACTTAGAATATAAGAAACGCACAGTGTAGTACATAGTATATGAGTGAGTTGCACTGAAAAACTTAGAATATAAGAAACGCACAGTGTAGTACATAGTATATGAGTGAGTTGCACTGAAAAACTTAGAATATAAGAAACGCACAGTGTAGTACATAGTATATGAGTGAGTTGCACTGAAAAACTTAGAATATAAGAAACGCACAGTGTAGTACATAGTATATGAGTGAGTTGCATTGAAAAACTTAGAATATAAGAAACGCACAGTGTAGTGCATAGTATATGAGTGAG
Organism: Mus caroli; assembly: GCF_978045245.1. NCBI lineage: Eukaryota > Metazoa > Chordata > Mammalia > Rodentia > Muridae > Mus > Mus caroli. The sequence continues at coordinate 3,385,452 of NW_028227283.1, forward strand.
TTGCCCTGAAAAACTTAGAATATAAGAAACGTACAGTATAGTACATAGTATATGAATGAGTTGCACTGAAAAACTTAGAATTTACTGAAAAACCCGCATTACACGAAATGCACAGTGTAGTACATAGTATATGAGTGAGTTGCACTGAAAAACTTAGAATATAAGAAACGCACAGTGTAGTACATAGTATATGAGTGAGTTGCACTGAAAAACTTAGAATATAAGAAACGCACAGTGTAGTACAAAGTATATGAGTGAGTTGCACTGAAAAACTTAGAATATAAGAAACGCACAGTGTAGTACATAGTATATGAGTGAGTTGCACTGAAAAACTTAGAATATAAGAAACGCACAGTGTAGTACACAGTATAAGAGTGAGTTGCACTGAAAAACTTAGAATATAAGAAACGCACAGTGTAATACATAGTATATGAGTGAGATGCACTGAAAAACTTAGAATTTAAGAAACGCACAGTGTAGTACATAGTATATGAGTGAGTTGCACTGTAAAACTTAGAATATAAGAAACGCACAGTGTAGTACATAGTATATGAGTGAGTTGCACTGAAAAACTTAGAATATAGGAAACGCACAGTGTAGTACATAGTATATGAGTGAGTTGCACTCAAAAACTTAGAATATAAGAAACGCACAGTGTAGTACATAGTATATGAGTGAGTTGCACTGAAAAACTTAGAATATAAGAAACGCACAGTGTAGTACATAGTATATGAGTGAGTTGCACTGAAAAACTTAGAATATAAGAAACGCACAGTGTAGTACATAGTATATGAGTGAGTTGCACTGAAAAACTTAGAATATAAGAAACGCACAGTGTAGTACATAGTATATGAGTGAGTTGCACTGAAAAACTTGAATTTACTGAAAAACCCGCATTACACGAAATGCACAGTGTAGTACATAGTATATGAGTGAGTTGCACTCAAAAACTTAGAATATAAGAAACGCACAGTGTAGTACATAGTATATGAGTGAGTTGCACTGAAAAACTTAGAATATAAGAAACGCACAGTGTAGTAAGTAGTATATGAGTGAGTTGCACTGAAAAACTTAGAATATAAGAAACGCACAGTGTAGTACATAGTATATGAGTGAGTTGCACTGAAAAACTTAGAATATAAGAAACGCACAGTGTAGTAAGTAGTATATGAGTGAGTTGCACTGAAAAACTTAGAATATAAGAAACGCACAGTGTAGTACATAGTATATGAGTGAGTTGCACTCAAAAACTTAGAATATAAGAAACGCACAGTGTAGTACATAGTATATGAGTGAGTTGCACTGAAAAACTTAGAATATAAGAAACGCACAGTGTAGTACATAGTATATGAGTGAGTTGCACTGAAAAACTTGAATTTACTGAAAAACCCGCATTACACGAAATGCACAGTGTAGTACATAGTATATGAGTGAGTTGCACTCAAAAACTTAGAATATAAGAAACGCACAGTGTAGTACATAGTATATGAGTGAGTTGCACTGAAAAACTTAGAATATAAGAAACGCACAGTGTAGTAAGTAGTATATGAGTGAGTTGCACTGAAAAACTTAGAATATAAGAAACGCACAGTGTAGTACATAGTATATGAGTGAGTTGCACTGAAAAACTTAGAATATAAGAAACGCACAGTGTAGTAAGTAGTATATGAGTGAGTTGCACTGAAAAACTTAGAATATAAGAAACGCACAGTGTAGTACAAAGTATATGAGTGAGTTGCACTGAAAAACTTAGAATATAAGAAACGCACAGTGTAGTACATATTATATGAGTGAGTTGCACTGAAAAACTTAGAATATAAGAAACGCACAGTGTAGTAAGTAGTATATGAGTGAGTTGCACTGAAAAACTTAGAATATAAGAAACGCACAGTGTAGTACAAAGTATATGAGTGAGTTGCACTGAAAAACTTAGAATATAAGAAACGCACAGTGTAGTACATAGTATATGAGTGAGTTGCACTGAAAAACTTAGAATATAAGAAACGCACAGTGTAGTACTTAGTATATGAGTGAGTTGCACTGAAAAACTTAGAATATAAGAAACGCACAGTGTAGTACATAGTATATGAGTGAGTTGCACTGAAAAACTTAGAATATAAGAAACGCACAGTGTAATACATAGTATATGAGTGAGATGCACTGAAAAACTTAGAATTTAAGAAACGCACAGTGTAGTACATAGTATATGAGTGAGTTGCACTGTAAAACTTAGAATATAAGAAACGCACAGTGTAGTACATAGTATATGAGTGAGTTGCACTGAAAAACTTAGAATATAGGAAACGCACAGTGTAGTACATAGTATATGAGTGAGTTGCACTCAAAAACTTAGAATATAAGAAACGCACAGTGTAGTACATAGTATATGAGTGAGTTGCACTGAAAAACTTAGAATATAAGAAACGCACAGTGTAGTACATAGTATATGAGTGAGTTGCACTGAAAAACTTAGAATATAAGAAACGCACAGTGTAGTACATAGTATATGAGTGAGTTGCACTGAAAAACTTAGAATATAAGAAACGCACAGTGTAGTACATAGTATATGAGTGAGTTGCATTGAAAAACTTAGAATATAAGAAACGCACAGTGTAGTGCATAGTACATGAGTGAGTTGCACTGAAAAACTTAGAATATAAGAAACGCACAGTATAGTACATAGTACATGAATGAGTTGCACTGAAAAACTTAGAATTTACTGAAAAACCCGCATTACACGAAATGCACAGTGTAGTACATAGTATATGAGTGAGTTGCACTGAAAAACTTAGAATATAAGAAACGCACAGTGTAGTGCATAGTATATGAGTGAGTCGCACTGAAAAACTTAGAATATAAGAAACGCACAGTGTAGTACATAGTATATGAGTGAGTTGCACTGAAAAACTTAGAATTTACTGAAAAACCCGCATTACACGAAATGCACAGTGTAGTACATAGTATATGAGTGGGTTGCACTGAAAAACTTAGAATATAAGAAACGCACAGTGTAGTACATAGTATATGAGTGAGTTGCACTGAAAAACTTAGAATATAAGAAACGCACAGTGTAGTACATAGTATATGAGTGAGTTGCACTGAAAAACTTAGAATATAAGAAACGAACAGTGTAGTACATAGTATATGAGTGAGTTGCACTGAAAAACTTAGAATATAAGAAACGCACAGTGTAGTACATAGTATATGAATGAGTTGCACTGAAAAACTTAGAATATAAAAAACGCACAGTGTAGTACATAGTATATGAGTGAGTTGTACTGAAAAACTTAGAATATAAGAAACGCACAGTGTAGTACATAGTATATGAGTGAGTTGCACTGAAAAACTTAGAATATAAGAAACGCACAGTGTAATACATAGTATATGAGTGAGATGCACTGAAAAACTTAGAATTTAAGAAACGCACAGTGTAGTACATAGTATATGAGTGAGTTGCACTGTAAAACTTAGAATATAAGAAACGCACAGTGTAGTACATAGTATATGAGTGAGTTGCACTGAAAAACTTAGAATATAAGAAACGCACAGTGTAGTACATAGTATATGAGTGAGTTGCACTCAAAAACTTAGAATATAAGAAACGCACAGTGTAGTACATAGTATATGAGTGAGTTGCACTGAAAAACTTAGAATATAAGAAACGCACAGTGTAGTACATAGTATATGAGTGAGTTGCACTGAAAAACTTGAATTTACTGAAAAACCCGCATTACACGAAATGCACAGTGTAGTACATAGTATATGAGTGAGTTGCACTCAAAAACTTAGAATATAAGAAACGCACAGTGTAGTACATAGTATATGAGTGAGTTGCACTGAAAAACTTAGAATATAAGAAACGCACAGTGTAGTAAGTAGTATATGAGTGAGTTGCACTGAAAAACTTAGAATATAAGAAACGCACAGTGTAGTACATAGTATATGAGTGAGTTGCACTGAAAAACTTAGAATATAAGAAACGCACAGTGTAGTACATAGTATATGAGTGAGTTGCACTGAAAAACTTAGAATATAAGAAACGCACAGTGTAGTACACACTATATGAGTGAGTTGCACTGAAAAACTTAGAATATAAGAAACGCACAGTGTAGTACATAGTATATGAGTGAGTTGCAATGAAAAACTTAGAATTTAAGAAACGCACAGTATAGTACATAGTATATGAATGAGTTGCACTGAAAAACTTAGAATATAAGAAACGCACAGTATAGTACACAGTATATGAGTGAGTTGCACTGAAAAACTTAGAATATAAGAAACGCACAGTGTAGTACATAGTATATGAGTGAGTTGCACTGAAAAACTTAGAATATAAGAAACGCACAGTATAGTACATAGTATATGAATGAGTTGCACTGAAAAACTTAGAATTTACTGAAAAACCCGCATTACACGAAATGCACAGTGTAGTACATAGTATATGAGTGAGTTGCACTGAAAAACTTAGAATATAAGAAACGCACAGTGTAGTACATAGTATATGAGTGAGTTGCACTGAAAAAGTTAGAATATAAGAAACGCACAGTGTAGTACATAGTATATGAGTGAGTTGCACTGAAAAACTTAGAATATAAGAAACGCACAGTGTAGTACATAGTATATGAGTGAGTTGCACTGAAAAACTTAGAATATAAGAAACGCACAGTGTAGTACACAGTATATGAGTGAGTTGCACTGAAAAACTTAGAATTTAAGAAACGCAAAGTGTAGTACATAGTATATGAGTGAGTTGCACTGAAAAACTTAGAATATAAGAAACGCACAGTGTAGTACATAGTATATGAGTGAGTTGCACTGAAAAACTTAGAATATAAGAAACGCACAGTGTAGTACATAGTATATGAGTGAGTTGCACTGAAAAACTTAGAATTTACTGAAAATCCCGCATTACACGAAATGCACAGTGTAGTACATAGTATATGAGTGAGTTGCACTGAAAAACTTAGAATATAAGAAACGCACAGTGTAGTACATAGTATATGAGTGAGTTGCACTGAAAAACTTAGAATATAAGAAACGCACAGTGTAGTACATATTATATGAGTGAGTTGCACTGAAAAACTTAGAATATAAGAAACGCACAGTGTAGTACATAGTATATGAGTGAGTTGCACTGAAAAACTTAGAATATAAGAAACGCACAGTGTAGTACATAGTATATGAGTGAGTTGCACTGAAAAACTTAGAATATAAGAAACGCACAGTGTAGTACATAGTATATGAGTGAGTTGCACTGAAAAACTTAGAATATAAAAACGCACAGTGTAGTACATAGTATATGAGTGAGTTGCACTGAAAAACTTAGAATATAAGAAACGCACAGTGTAGTACATAGTATATGAGTGAGTTGCGATGAAAAACTTAGAATATAAGAAACGCACAGTGTAGTACATAGTATATGAGTGAGTTGCACTGAAAAACTTAGAATATAAGAAACGCACAGTGTAGTACATAGTATATGAGTGAGTTGCACTGAAAAACTTAGAATATAAGAAACGCACAGTGTAGTACATAGTATATGAGTGAGTTGCACTGAAAAACTTAGAATATAAGAAACGCACAGTGTAGTACATAGTATATGAGTGAGTTGCACTGAAAAACTTAGAATATAAGAAACGCACAGTGTAGTACATAGTATATGAGTGAGTTGCACTGAAAAACTTAGAATATAAGAAACGCACAGTGTAGTACATAGTATATGAGTGAGTTGCATTGAAAAACTTAGAATATAAGAAACGCACAGTGTAGTGCATAGTATATGAGTGAGTTGCATTGAAAAACTTAGAATATAAGAAACGCACAGTATAGTACATAGTATATGAATGAGTTGCACTGAAAAACTTAGAATTTACTGAAAAACCCGCATTACACGAAATGCACAGTGTAGTACATAGTATATGAGTGAGTTGCACTGAAAAACTTAGAATATAAGAAACGCACAGTGTAGTACATAGTATATGAGTGAGTTGCACTGAAAAACTTAGAATATAAGAAACGCACAGTGTAGTACATAGTATATGAGTGAGTTGCACTGAAAAACTTAGAATATAAGAAACGCACAGTGTAGTACATAGTATATGAGTGAGTTGCACTGAAAAACTTAGAATATAAGAAACGCACAGTGTAGTACACAGTATAAGAGTGAGTTGCACTGAAAAACTTAGAATATAAGAAACGCACAGTGTAATACATAGTATATGAGTGAGATGCACTGAAAAACTTAGAATTTAAGAAACGCACAGTGTAGTACATAGTATATGAGTGAGTTGCACTGTAAAACTTAGAATATAGGAAACGCACAGTGTAGTACATAGTATATGAGTGAGTTGCACTGAAAAACTTAGAATATAGGAAACGCACAGTGTAGTACATAGTATATGAGTGAGTTGCACTCAAAAACTTAGAATATAAGAAACGCACAGTGTAGTACATAGTATATGAGTGAGTTGCACTGAAAAACTTAGAATATAAGAAACGCACAGTGTAGTACATAGTATATGAGTGAGTTGCACTGAAAAACTTAGAATATAAGAAACGCACAGTGTAGTACATAGTATATGAGTGAGTTGCATTGAAAAACTTAGAATATAAGAAACGCACAGTGTAGTGCATAGTACATGAGTGAGTTGCACTGAAAAACTTAGAATATAAGAAACGCACAGTATAGTACATAGTACATGAATGAGTTGCACTGAAAAACTTAGAATTTACTGAAAAACCCGCATTACACGAAATGCACAGTGTAGTACATAGTATATGAGTGAGTTGCACTGAAAAACTTAGAATATAAGAAACGCACAGTGTAGTGCATAGTATATGAGTGAGTCGCACTGAAAAACTTAGAATATAAGAAACGCACAGTGTAGTACATAGTATATGAGTGAGTTGCACTGAAAAACTTAGAATTTACTGAAAAACCCGCATTACACGAAATGCACAGTGTAGTACATAGTATATGAGTGGGTTGCACTGAAAAACTTAGAATATAAGAAACGCACAGTGTAGTACATAGTATATGAGTGAGTTGCACTGAAAAACTTAGAATATAAGAAACGCACAGTGTAGTACATAGTATATGAGTGAGTTGCACTGAAAAACTTAGAATATAAGAAACGAACAGTGTAGTACATAGTATATGAGTGAGTTGCACTGAAAAACTTAGAATATAAGAAACGCACAGTGTAGTACATAGTATATGAATGAGTTGCACTGAAAAACTTAGAATATAAAAAACGCACAGTGTAGTACATAGTATATGAGTGAGTTGTACTGAAAAACTTAGAATATAAGAAACGCACAGTGTAGTACATAGTATATGAGTGAGTTGCACTGAAAAACTTAGAATATAAGAAACGCACAGTGTAATACATAGTATATGAGTGAGATGCACTGAAAAACTTAGAATTTAAGAAACGCACAGTGTAGTACATAGTATATGAGTGAGTTGCACTGTAAAACTTAGAATATAAGAAACGCACAGTGTAGTACATAGTATATGAGTGAGTTGCACTGAAAAACTTAGAATATAAGAAACGCACAGTGTAGTACATAGTATATGAGTGAGTTGCACTCAAAAACTTAGAATATAAGAAACGCTCAGTGTAGTACATAGTATATGAGTGAGTTGCACTGAAAAACTTAGAATATAAGAAACGCACAGTGTAGTACATAGTATATGAGTGAGTTGCACTGAAAAACTTGAATTTACTGAAAAACCCGCATTACACGAAATGCACAGTGTAGTACATAGTATATGAGTGAGTTGCACTCAAAAACTTAGAATATAAGAAACGCACAGTGTAGTACATAGTATATGAGTGAGTTGCACTGAAAAACTTAGAATATAAGAAACGCACAGTGTAGTAAGTAGTATATGAGTGAGTTGCACTGAAAAACTTAGAATATAAGAAACGCACAGTGTAGTACATAGTATATGAGTGAGTTGCACTGAAAAACTTAGAATATAAGAAACGCACAGTGTAGTACATAGTATATGAGTGAGTTGCACTGAAAAACTTAGAATATAAGAAACGCACAGTGTAGTACACACTATATGAGTGAGTTGCACTGAAAAACTTAGAATATAAGAAACGCACAGTGTAGTACATAGTATATGAGTGAGTTGCAATGAAAAACTTAGAATTTAAGAAACGCACAGTATAGTACATAGTATATGAATGAGTTGCACTGAAAAACTTAGAATATAAGAAACGCACAGTATAGTACACAGTATATGAGTGAGTTGCACTGAAAAACTTAGAATATAAGAAACGCACAGTGTAGTACATAGTATATGAGTGAGTTGCACTGAAAAACTTAGAATATAAGAAACGCACAGTATAGTACATAGTATATGAATGAGTTGCACTGAAAAACTTAGAATTTACTGAAAAACCCGCATTACACGAAATGCACAGTGTAGTACATAGTATATGAGTGAGTTGCACTGAAAAACTTAGAATATAAGAAACGCACAGTGTAGTACATAGTATATGAGTGAGTTGCACTGAAAAATTTAGAATATAAGAAACGCACAGTGTAGTACATAGTATATGAGTGAGTTGCACTGAAAAACTTAGAATATAAGAAACGCACAGTGTAGTACATAGTATATGAGTGAGTTGCACTGAAAAACTTAGAATATAAGAAACGCACAGTGTAGTACACAGTATATGAGTGAGTTGCACTGAAAAACTTAGAATTTAAGAAACGCACAGTGTAGTACATAGTATATGAGTGAGTTGCACTGAAAAACTTAGAATATAAGAAACGCACAGTGTAGTACATAGTATATGAGTGAGTTGCACTGAAAAACTTAGAATATAAGAAACGCACAGTGTAGTACATAGTATATGAGTGAGTTGCACTGAAAAACTTAGAATTTACTGAAAATCCCGCATTACACGAAATGCACAGTGTAGTACATAGTATATGAGTGAGTTGCACTGAAAAACTTAGAATATAAGAAACGCACAGTGTAGTACATAGTATATGAGTGAGTTGCACTGAAAAACTTAGAATTTACTGAAAATCCCGCATTACACGAAATGCACAGTGTAGTACATAGTATATGAGTGAGTTGCACTGAAAAACTTAGAATATAAGAAACGCACAGTGTAGTACATAGTATATGAGTGAGTTGCACTGAAAAACTTAGAATATAAGAAACGCACAGCGTAGTACATATTATATGAGTGAGTTGCACTGAAAAACTTAGAATATAAGAAACGCACAGTGTAGTACATAGTATATGAGTGAGTTGCACTGAAAAACTTAGAATACAAGAAACGCACAGTGTAGTACATAGTATATGAGTGAGTTGCACTGAAAAACTTAGAATATAAGAAACGCACAGTGTAGTACATAGTATATGAGTGAGTTGCACTGAAAAACTTAGAATATAAGAAACGCACAGTGTAGTACATAGTATATGAGTGAGTTGCACTGAAAAACTTGAATTTACTGAAAAACCCGCATTACACGAAATGCACAGTGTAGTACATAGTATATGAGTGAGTTGCACTCAAAAACTTAGAATATAAGAAACGCACAGTGTAGTACATAGTATATGAGTGAGTTGCACTGAAAAACTTAGAATATAAGAAACGCACAGTGTAGTAAGTAGTATATGAGTGAGTTGCACTGAAAAACTTAGAATATAAGAAACGCACAGTGTAGTACATAGTATATGAGTGAGTTGCACTGAAAAACTTAGAATATAAGAAACGCACAGTGTAGTACATAGTATATGAGTGAGTTGCACTGAAAAACTTAGAATATAAGAAACGCACAGTGTAGTACACACTATATGAGTGAGTTGCACTGAAAAACTTAGAATATAAGAAACGCACAGTGTAGTACATAGTATATGAGTGAGTTGCAATGAAAAACTTAGAATTTAAGAAACGCACAGTATAGTACATAGTATATGAATGAGTTGCACTGAAAAACTTAGAATATAAGAAACGCACAGTATAGTACACAGTATATGAGTGAGTTGCACTGAAAAACTTAGAATATAAGAAACGCACAGTGTAGTACATAGTATATGAGTGAGTTGCACTGAAAAACTTAGAATATAAGAAACGCACAGTATAGTACATAGTATATGAATGAGTTGCACTGAAAAACTTAGAATTTACTGAAAAACCCGCATTACACGAAATGCACAGTGTAGTACATAGTATATGAGTGAGTTGCACTGAAAAACTTAGAATATAAGAAACGCACAGTGTAGTACATAGTATATGAGTGAGTTGCACTGAAAAATTTAGAATATAAGAAACGCACAGTGTAGTACATAGTATATGAGTGAGTTGCACTGAAAAACTTAGAATATAAGAAACGCACAGTGTAGTACATAGTATATGAGTGAGTTGCACTGAAAAACTTAGAATATAAGAAACGCACAGTGTAGTACACAGTATATGAGTGAGTTGCACTGAAAAACTTAGAATTTAAGAAACGCACAGTGTAGTACATAGTATATGAGTGAGTTGCACTGAAAAACTTAGAATATAAGAAACGCACAGTGTAGTACATAGTATATGAGTGAGTTGCACTGAAAAACTTAGAATATAAGAAACGCACAGTGTAGTACATAGTATATGAGTGAGTTGCACTGAAAAACTTAGAATTTACTGAAAATCCCGCATTACACGAAATGCACAGTGTAGTACATAGTATATGAGTGAGTTGCACTGAAAAACTTAGAATATAAGAAACGCACAGTGTAGTACATAGTATATGAGTGAGTTGCACTGAAAAACTTAGAATATAAGAAACGCACAGCGTAGTACATATTATATGAGTGAGTTGCACTGAAAAACTTAGAATATAAGAAACGCACAGTGTAGTACATAGTATATGAGTGAGTTGCACTGAAAAACTTAGAATACAAGAAACGCACAGTGTAGTACATAGTATATGAGTGAGTTGCACTGAAAAACTTAGAATATAAGAAACGCACAGTGTAGTACATAGTATATGAGTGAGTTGCACTGAAAAACTTAGAATATAAGAAACGCACAGTGTAGTACATAGTATATGAGTGAGTTGCACTGAAAAACTTGAATTTACTGAAAAACCCGCATTACACGAAATGCACAGTGTAGTACATAGTATATGAGTGAGTTGCACTCAAAAACTTAGAATATAAGAAACGCACAGTGTAGTACATAGTATATGAGTGAGTTGCACTGAAAAACTTAGAATATAAGAAACGCACAGTGTAGTAAGTAGTATATGAGTGAGTTGCACTGAAAAACTTAGAATATAAGAAACGCACAGTGTAGTACATAGTATATGAGTGAGTTGCACTGAAAAACTTAGAATATAAGAAACGCACAGTGTAGTACATAGTATATGAGTGAGTTGCACTGAAAAACTTAGAATATAAGAAACGCACAGTGTAGTACACACTATATGAGTGAGTTGCACTGAAAAACTTAGAATATAAGAAACGCACAGTGTAGTACATAGTATATGAGTGAGTTGCAATGAAAAACTTAGAATTTAAGAAACGCACAGTATAGTACATAGTATATGAATGAGTTGCACTGAAAAACTTAGAATATAAGAAACGCACAGTATAGTACACAGTATATGAGTGAGTTGCACTGAAAAACTTAGAATATAAGAAACGCACAGTGTAGTACATAGTATATGAGTGAGTTGCACTGAAAAACTTAGAATATAAGAAACGCACAGTATAGTACATAGTATATGAATGAGTTGCACTGAAAAACTTAGAATTTACTGAAAAACCCGCATTACACGAAATGCACAGTGTAGTACATAGTATATGAGTGAGTTGCACTGAAAAACTTAGAATATAAGAAACGCACAGTGTAGTACATAGTATATGAGTGAGTTGCACTGAAAAATTTAGAATATAAGAAACGCACAGTGTAGTACATAGTATATGAGTGAGTTGCACTGAAAAACTTAGAATATAAGAAACGCACAGTGTAGTACATAGTATATGAGTGAGTTGCACTGAAAAACTTAGAATATAAGAAACGCACAGTGTAGTACACAGTATATGAGTGAGTTGCACTGAAAAACTTAGAATTTAAGAAACGCACAGTGTAGTACATAGTATATGAGTGAGTTGCACTGAAAAACTTAGAATATAAGAAACGCACAGTGTAGTACATAGTATATGAGTGAGTTGCACTGAAAAACTTAGAATATAAGAAACGCACAGTGTAGTACATAGTATATGAGTGAGTTGCACTGAAAAACTTAGAATTTACTGAAAATCCCGCATTACACGAAATGCACAGTGTAGTACATAGTATATGAGTGAGTTGCACTGAAAAACTTAGAATATAAGAAACGCACAGTGTAGTACATAGTATATGAGTGAGTTGCACTGAAAAACTTAGAATATAAGAAACGCACAGCGTAGTACATATTATATGAGTGAGTTGCACTGAAAAACTTAGAATATAAGAAACGCACAGTGTAGTACATAGTATATGAGTGAGTTGCACTGAAAAACTTAGAATATAAGAAACGCACAGTGTAGTACATAGTATATGAGTGAGTTGCACTGAAAAACTTAGAATTTAAGAAACGCACAGTGTAGTACATAGTATATGAGTGAGTTGCACTGAAAAACTTAGAATATAAGAAACGCACAGTGTAGTACATAGTATATGAGTGAGTTGCACTGAAAAACTTAGAATATAAGAAACGCACAGTGTAGTACATAGTATATGAGTGAGTTGCACTGAAAAACTTAGAATTTACTGAAAATCCCGCATTACACGAAATGCACAGTGTAGTACATAGTATATGAGTGAGTTGCACTGAAAAACTTAGAATATAAGAAACGCACAGTGTAGTACATAGTATATGAGTGAGTTGCACTGAAAAACTTAGAATTTACTGAAAATCCCGCATTACACGAAATGCACAGTGTAGTACATAGTATATGAGTGAGTTGCACTGAAAAACTTAGAATATAAGAAACGCACAGTGTAGTACATAGTATATGAGTGAGTTGCACTGAAAAACTTAGAATATAAGAAACGCACAGCGTAGTACATATTATATGAGTGAGTTGCACTGAAAAACTTAGAATATAAGAAACGCACAGTGTAGTACATAGTATATGAGTGAGTTGCACTGAAAAACTTAGAATACAAGAAACGCACAGTGTAGTACATAGTATATGAGTGAGTTGCACTGAAAAACTTAGAATATAAGAAACGCACAGTGTAGTACATAGTATATGAGTGAGTTGCACTGAAAAACTTAGAATATAAGAAACGCACAGTGTAGTACATAGTATATGAGTGAGTTGCACTGAAAAACTTGAATTTACTGAAAAACCCGCATTACACGAAATGCACAGTGTAGTACATAGTATATGAGTGAGTTGCACTCAAAAACTTAGAATATAAGAAACGCACAGTGTAGTACATAGTATATGAGTGAGTTGCACTGAAAAACTTAGAATATAAGAAACGCACAGTGTAGTAAGTAGTATATGAGTGAGTTGCACTGAAAAACTTAGAATATAAGAAACGCACAGTGTAGTACATAGTATATGAGTGAGTTGCACTGAAAAACTTAGAATATAAGAAACGCACAGTGTAGTACATAGTATATGAGTGAGTTGCACTGAAAAACTTAGAATATAAGAAACGCACAGTGTAGTACACACTATATGAGTGAGTTGCACTGAAAAACTTAGAATATAAGAAACGCACAGTGTAGTACATAGTATATGAGTGAGTTGCAATGAAAAACTTAGAATTTAAGAAACGCACAGTATAGTACATAGTATATGAATGAGTTGCACTGAAAAACTTAGAATATAAGAAACGCACAGTATAGTACACAGTATATGAGTGAGTTGCACTGAAAAACTTAGAATATAAGAAACGCACAGTGTAGTACATAGTATATGAGTGAGTTGCACTGAAAAACTTAGAATATAAGAAACGCACAGTATAGTACATAGTATATGAATGAGTTGCACTGAAAAACTTAGAATTTACTGAAAAACCCGCATTACACGAAATGCACAGTGTAGTACATAGTATATGAGTGAGTTGCACTGAAAAACTTAGAATATAAGAAACGCACAGTGTAGTACATAGTATATGAGTGAGTTGCACTGAAAAATTTAGAATATAAGAAACGCACAGTGTAGTACATAGTATATGAGTGAGTTGCACTGAAAAACTTAGAATATAAGAAACGCACAGTGTAGTACATAGTATATGAGTGAGTTGCACTGAAAAACTTAGAATATAAGAAACGCACAGTGTAGTACACAGTATATGAGTGAGTTGCACTGAAAAACTTAGAATTTAAGAAACGCACAGTGTAGTACATAGTATATGAGTGAGTTGCACTGAAAAACTTAGAATATAAGAAACGCACAGTGTAGTACATAGTATATGAGTGAGTTGCACTGAAAAACTTAGAATATAAGAAACGCACAGTGTAGTACATAGTATATGAGTGAGTTGCACTGAAAAACTTAGAATTTACTGAAAATCCCGCATTACACGAAATGCACAGTGTAGTACATAGTATATGAGTGAGTTGCACTGAAAAACTTAGAATATAAGAAACGCACAGTGTAGTACATAGTATATGAGTGAGTTGCACTGAAAAACTTAGAATATAAGAAACGCACAGCGTAGTACATATTATATGAGTGAGTTGCACTGAAAAACTTAGAATATAAGAAACGCACAGTGTAGTACATAGTATATGAGTGAGTTGCACTGAAAAACTTAGAATATAAGAAACGCACAGTGTAGTACATAGTATATGAGTGAGTTGCACTGAAAAACTTAGAATATAAGAAACGCACAGTGTAGTACATAGTATATGAGTGAGTTGCACTGAAAAACTTAGAATATAAAAACGCACAGTGTAGTACATAGTATATGAGTGAGTTGCACTGAAAAACTTAGAATATAAGAAACGCACAGTGTAGTACATAGTATATGAGTGAGTTGCGATGAAAAACTTAGAATATAAGAAACGCACAGTGTAGTACATAGTATATGAGTGAGTTGCACTGAAAAACTTAGAATATAAGAAACGCACAGTGTAGTACATAGTATATGAGTGAGTTGCACTGAAAAACTTAGAATATAAGAAACGCACAGTGTAGTACATAGTATATGAGTGAGTTGCACTGAAAAACTTAGAATATAAGAAACGCACAGTGTAGTACATAGTATATGAGTGAGTTGCACTGAAAAACTTAGAATATAAAAAACGCACAGTGTAGTACATAGTATATGAGTGAGTTGCACTGAAAAACTTAGAATATAAGAAACGCACAGTGTAGTACATAGTATATGAGTGAGTTGCATTGAAAAACTTAGAATATAAGAAACGCACAGTGTAGTGCATAGTATATGAGTGAGTTGCCCTGAAAAACTTAGAATATAAGAAACGCACAGTATAGTACATATTATATGAATGAGTTGCACTGAAAAACTTAGAATTTACTGAAAAACCCGCATTACACGAAATGCACAGTGTAGTACATAGTATATGAGTGAGTTGCACTGAAAAACTTAGAATATAAGAAACGCACAGTGTAGTACATAGTATATGAGTGAGTTGCACTGAAAAACTTAGAATATAAGAAACGCACAGTGTAGTACATAGTATATGAGTGAGTTGCACTGAAAAACTTAGAATATAAGAAACGCACAGTGTAGTACATAGTATATGAGTGAGTTGCACTGAAAAACTTAGAATATAAGAAACGCACAGTGTAGTACACAGTATAAGAGTGAGTTGCACTGAAAAACTTAGAATATAAGAAACGCACAGTGTAATACATAGTATATGAGTGAGATGCACTGAAAAACTTAGAATTTAAGAAACGCACAGTGTAGTACATAGTATATGAGTGAGTTGCACTGTAAAACTTAGAATATAAGAAACGCACAGTGTAGTACATAGTATATGAGTGAGTTGCACTGAAAAACTTAGAATATAGGAAACGCACAGTGTAGTACATAGTATATGAGTGAGTTGCACTCAAAAACTTAGAATATAAGAAACGCACAGTGTAGTACATAGTATATGAGTGAGTTGCACTGAAAAACTTAGAATATAAGAAACGCACAGTGTAGTACATAGTATATGAGTGAGTTGCACTGAAAAACTTAGAATATAAGAAACGCACAGTGTAGTACATAGTATATGAGTGAGTTGCACTGAAAAACTTAGAATATAAGAAACGCACAGTGTAGTACATAGTATATGAGTGAGTTGCATTGAAAAACTTAGAATATAAGAAACGCACAGTGTAGTGCATAGTACATGAGTGAGTTGCACTGAAAAACTTAGAATATAAGAAACGCACAGTATAGTACATAGTACATGAATGAGTTGCACTGAAAAACTTAGAATTTACTGAAAAACCCGCATTACACGAAATGCACAGTGTAGTACATAGTATATGAGTGAGTTGCACTGAAAAACTTAGAATATAAGAAACGCACAGTGTAGTGCATAGTATATGAGTGAGTCGCACTGAAAAACTTAGAATATAAGAAACGCACAGTGTAGTACATAGTATATGAGTGAGTTGCACTGAAAAACTTAGAATTTACTGAAAAACCCGCATTACACGAAATGCACAGTGTAGTACATAGTATATGAGTGGGTTGCACTGAAAAACTTAGAATATAAGAAACGCACAGTGTAGTACATAGTATATGAGTGAGTTGCACTGAAAAACTTAGAATATAAGAAACGCACAGTGTAGTACATAGTATATGAGTGAGTTGCACTGAAAAACTTAGAATATAAGAAACGAACAGTGTAGTACATAGTATATGAGTGAGTTGCACTGAAAAACTTAGAATATAAGAAACGCACAGTGTAGTACATAGTATATGAATGAGTTGCACTGAAAAACTTAGAATATAAAAAACGCACAGTGTAGTACATAGTATATGAGTGAGTTGTACTGAAAAACTTAGAATATAAGAAACGCACAGTGTAGTACATAGTATATGAGTGAGTTGCACTGAAAAACTTAGAATATAAGAAACGCACAGTGTAATACATAGTATATGAGTGAGATGCACTGAAAAACTTAGAATTTAAGAAACGCACAGTGTAGTACATAGTATATGAGTGAGTTGCACTGTAAAACTTAGAATATAAGAAACGCACAGTGTAGTACATAGTATATGAGTGAGTTGCACTGAAAAACTTAGAATATAAGAAACGCACAGTGTAGTACATAGTATATGAGTGAGTTGCACTCAAAAACGTAGAATATAAGAAACGCACAGTGTAGTACATAGTATATGAGTGAGTTGCACTGAAAAACTTAGAATATAAGAAACGCACAGTGTAGTACATAGTATATGAGTGAGTTGCACTGAAAAACTTGAATTTACTGAAAAACCCGCATTACACGAAATGCACAGTGTAGTACATAGTATATGAGTGAGTTGCACTCAAAAACTTAGAATATAAGAAACGCACAGTGTAGTACATAGTATATGAGTGAGTTGCACTGAAAAACTTAGAATATAAGAAACGCACAGTGTAGTAAGTAGTATATGAGTGAGTTGCACTGAAAAACTTAGAATATAAGAAACGCACAGTGTAGTACATAGTATATGAGTGAGTTGCACTGAAAAACTTAGAATATAAGAAACGCACAGTGTAGTACATAGTATATGAGTGAGTTGCACTGAAAAACTTAGAATATAAGAAACGCACAGTGTAGTACACACTATATGAGTGAGTTGCACTGAAAAACTTAGAATATAAGAAACGCACAGTGTAGTACATAGTATATGAGTGAGTTGCAATGAAAAACTTAGAATTTAAGAAACGCACAGTATAGTACATAGTATATGAATGAGTTGCACTGAAAAACTTAGAATATAAGAAACGCACAGTATAGTACACAGTATATGAGTGAGTTGCACTGAAAAACTTAGAATATAAGAAACGCACAGTGTAGTACATAGTATATGAGTGAGTTGCACTGAAAAACTTAGAATATAAGAAACGCACAGTATAGTACATAGTATATGAATGAGTTGCACTGAAAAACTTAGAATTTACTGAAAAACCCGCATTACACGAAATGCACAGTGTAGTACATAGTATATGAGTGAGTTGCACTGAAAAACTTAGAATATAAGAAACGCACAGTGTAGTACATAGTATATGAGTGAGTTGCACTGAAAAATTTAGAATATAAGAAACGCACAGTGTAGTACATAGTATATGAGTGAGTTGCACTGAAAAACTTAGAATATAAGAAACGCACAGTGTAGTACATAGTATATGAGTGAGTTGCACTGAAAAACTTAGAATATAAGAAACGCACAGTGTAGTACACAGTATATGAGTGAGTTGCACTGAAAAACTTAGAATTTAAGAAACGCACAGTGTAGTACATAGTATATGAGTGAGTTGCACTGAAAAACTTAGAATATAAGAAACGCACAGTGTAGTACATAGTATATGAGTGAGTTGCACTGAAAAACTTAGAATATAAGAAACGCACAGTGTAGTACATAGTATATGAGTGAGTTGCACTGAAAAACTTAGAATTTACTGAAAATCCCGCATTACACGAAATGCACAGTGTAGTATATAGTATATGAGTGAGTTGCACTGAAAAACTTAGAATATAAGAAACGCACAGTGTAGTACATAGTATATGAGTGAGTTGCACTGAAAAACTTAGAATATAAGAAACGCACAGCGTAGTACATATTATATGAGTGAGTTGCACTGAAAAACTTAGAATATAAGAAACGCACAGTGTAGTACATAGTATATGAGTGAGTTGCACTGAAAAACTTAGAATATAAGAAACGCACAGTGTAGTACATAGTATATGAGTGAGTTGCACTGAAAAACTTAGAATATAAGAAACGCACAGTGTAGTACATAGTATATGAGTGAGTTGCACTGAAAAACTTAGAATATAAAAACGCACAGTGTAGTACATAGTATATGAGTGAGTTGCACTGAAAAACTTAGAATATAAGAAACGCACAGTGTAGTACATAGTATATGAGTGAGTTGCGATGAAAAACTTAGAATATAAGAAACGCACAGTGTAGTACATAGTATATGAGTGAGTTGCACTGAAAAACTTAGAATATAAGAAACGCACAGTGTAGTACATAGTATATGAGTGAGTTGCACTGAAAAACTTAGAATATAAGAAACGCACAGTGTAGTACATAGTATATGAGTGAGTTGCACTGAAAAACTAAGAATATAAGAAACGCACAGTGTAGTACATAGTATATGAGTGAGTTGCACTGAAAAACTTAGAATTTACTGAAAAACCCGCGTTACACGAAATGCACAGTGTAGTACATAGTATATGAGTGAGTTGCACTGAAAAACTTAGAATATAAGAAACGCACAGTGTAGTACATAGTATATGAGTGAGTTGCACTGAAAAACTTAGAATATAAGAAACGCACAGTGTAGTGCATAGTATATGAGTGAGTTGCACTGAAAAACTTAGAATATAAGAAACGCACAGTGTAATACATAGTATATGAGTGAGATGCACTGAAAAACTTAGAATATAAGAAACGCACAGTGTAGTACATAGTATATGAGTGAGTTGCACTGAAAAACTTAGAATATAAGAAACGCACAGTGTAGTACATAGTATATGAGTGAGTTGCACTCAAAAACTTAGAATATAAGAAACGCACAGTGTAGTACATAGTATATGAGTGAGTTGCACTGAAAAACTTAGAATATAAGAAACGCACAGTGTAGTACATAGTATATGAGTGAGTTGCACTGAAAAACTTGAATTTACTGAAAAACCCGCATTACACGAAATGCACAGTGTAGTACATAGTATATGAGTGAGTTGCACTCAAAAACTTAGAATATAAGAAACGCACAGTGTAGTACATAGTATATGAGTGAGTTGCACTGAAAAACTTAGAATATAAGAAACGCACAGTGTAGTAAGTAGTATATGAGTGAGTTGCACTGAAAAACTTAGAATATAAGAAACGCACAGTGTAGTACATAGTATATGAGTGAGTTGCACTGAAAAACTTAGAATATAAGAAACGCACAGTGTAGTACATAGTATATGAGTGAGTTGCACTGAAAAACTTAGAATATAAGAAACGCACAGTGTAGTACACACTATATGAGTGAGTTGCACTGAAAAACTTAGAATATAAGAAACGCACAGTGTAGTACATAGTATATGAGTGAGTTGCAATGAAAAACTTAGAATTTAAGAAACGCACAGTATAGTACATAGTATATGAATGAGTTGCACTGAAAAACTTAGAATATAAGAAACGCACAGTATAGTACACAGTATATGAGTGAGTTGCACTGAAAAACTTAGAATATAAGAAACGCACAGTGTAGTACATAGTATATGAGTGAGTTGCACTGAAAAACTTAGAATATAAGAAACGCACAGTATAGTACATAGTATATGAATGAGTTGCACTGAAAAACTTAGAATTTACTGAAAAACCCGCATTACACGAAATGCACAGTGTAGTACATAGTATATGAGTGAGTTGCACTGAAAAACTTAGAATATAAGAAACGCACAGTGTAGTACATAGTATATGAGTGAGTTGCACTGAAAAAGTTAGAATATAAGAAACGCACAGTGTAGTACATAGTATATGAGTGAGTTGCACTGAAAAACTTAGAATATAAGAAACGCACAGTGTAGTACATAGTATATGAGTGAGTTGCACTGAAAAACTTAGAATATAAGAAACGCACAGTGTAGTACACAGTATATGAGTGAGTTGCACTGAAAAACTTAGAATTTAAGAAACGCACAGTGTAGTACATAGTATATGAGTGAGTTGCACTGAAAAACTTAGAATATAAGAAACGCACAGTGTAGTACATAGTATATGAGTGAGTTGCACTGAAAAACTTAGAATATAAGAAACGCACAGTGTAGTACATAGTATATGAGTGAGTTGCACTGAAAAACTTAGAATTTACTGAAAATCCCGCATTACACGAAATGCACAGTGTAGTACATAGTATATGAGTGAGTTGCACTGAAAAACTTAGAATATAAGAAACGCACAGTGTAGTACATAGTATATGAGTGAGTTGCACTGAAAAACTTAGAATATAAGAAACGCACAGTGTAGTACATATTATATGAGTGAGT
Organism: Mus caroli; assembly: GCF_978045245.1. Lineage (NCBI taxonomy): Eukaryota > Metazoa > Chordata > Mammalia > Rodentia > Muridae > Mus > Mus caroli. Next base: position 3,406,645 of record NW_028227283.1, read on the forward strand.
TGCACTGAAAAACTTAGAATATAAGAAACGCACAGTGTAGTACATAGTATATGAGTGAGTTGCACTGAAAAACTTAGAATATAAGAAACGCACAGTGTAGTACATAGTATATGAGTGAGTTGCACTGAAAAACTTAGAATATAAGAAACGCACAGTGTAGTACATAGTATATGAGTGAGTTGCACTGAAAAACTTAGAATATAAAAACGCACAGTGTAGTACATAGTATATGAGTGAGTTGCACTGAAAAACTTAGAATATAAGAAACGCACAGTGTAGTACATAGTATATGAGTGAGTTGCGATGAAAAACTTAGAATATAAGAAACGCACAGTGTAGTACATAGTATATGAGTGAGTTGCACTGAAAAACTTAGAATATAAGAAACGCACAGTGTAGTACATAGTATATGAGTGAGTTGCACTGAAAAACTTAGAATATAAGAAACGCACAGTGTAGTACATAGTATATGAGTGAGTTGCACTGAAAAACTTAGAATATAAGAAACGCACAGTGTAGTACATAGTATATGAGTGAGTTGCACTGAAAAACTTAGAATATAAGAAACGCACAGTGTAGTACATAGTATATGAGTGAGTTGCACTGAAAAACTTAGAATATAAGAAACGCACAGTGTAGTACATAGTATATGAGTGAGTTGCATTGAAAAACTTAGAATATAAGAAACGCACAGTGTAGTGCATAGTATATGAGTGAGTTGCCCTGAAAAACTTAGAATATAAGAAACGCACAGTATAGTACATAGTATATGAATGAGTTGCACTGAAAAACTTAGAATTTACTGAAAAACCCGCATTACACGAAATGCACAGTGTAGTACATAGTATATGAGTGAGTTGCACTGAAAAACTTAGAATATAAGAAACGCACAGTGTAGTACATAGTATATGAGTGAGTTGCACTGAAAAACTTAGAATATAAGAAACGCACAGTGTAGTACATAGTATATGAGTGAGTTGCACTGAAAAACTTAGAATATAAGAAACGCACAGTGTAGTACATAGTATATGAGTGAGTTGCACTGAAAAACTTAGAATATAAGAAACGCACAGTGTAGTACACAGTATAAGAGTGAGTTGCACTGAAAAACTTAGAATATAAGAAACGCACAGTGTAATACATAGTATATGAGTGAGATGCACTGAAAAACTTAGAATTTAAGAAACGCACAGTGTAGTACATAGTATATGAGTGAGTTGCACTGTAAAACTTAGAATATAGGAAACGCACAGTGTAGTACATAGTATATGAGTGAGTTGCACTGAAAAACTTAGAATATAGGAAACGCACAGTGTAGTACATAGTATATGAGTGAGTTGCACTCAAAAACTTAGAATATAAGAAACGCACAGTGTAGTACATAGTATATGAGTGAGTTGCACTGAAAAACTTAGAATATAAGAAACGCACAGTGTAGTACATAGTATATGAGTGAGTTGCACTGAAAAACTTAGAATATAAGAAACGCACAGTGTAGTACATAGTATATGAGTGAGTTGCATTGAAAAACTTAGAATATAAGAAACGCACAGTGTAGTGCATAGTACATGAGTGAGTTGCACTGAAAAACTTAGAATATAAGAAACGCACAGTATAGTACATAGTACATGAATGAGTTGCACTGAAAAACTTAGAATTTACTGAAAAACCCGCATTACACGAAATGCACAGTGTAGTACATAGTATATGAGTGAGTTGCACTGAAAAACTTAGAATATAAGAAACGCACAGTGTAGTGCATAGTATATGAGTGAGTCGCACTGAAAAACTTAGAATATAAGAAACGCACAGTGTAGTACATAGTATATGAGTGAGTTGCACTGAAAAACTTAGAATTTACTGAAAAACCCGCATTACACGAAATGCACAGTGTAGTACATAGTATATGAGTGGGTTGCACTGAAAAACTTAGAATATAAGAAACGCACAGTGTAGTACATAGTATATGAGTGAGTTGCACTGAAAAACTTAGAATATAAGAAACGCACAGTGTAGTACATAGTATATGAGTGAGTTGCACTGAAAAACTTAGAATATAAGAAACGAACAGTGTAGTACATAGTATATGAGTGAGTTGCACTGAAAAACTTAGAATATAAGAAACGCACAGTGTAGTACATAGTATATGAATGAGTTGCACTGAAAAACTTAGAATATAAAAAACGCACAGTGTAGTACATAGTATATGAGTGAGTTGTACTGAAAAACTTAGAATATAAGAAACGCACAGTGTAGTACATAGTATATGAGTGAGTTGCACTGAAAAACTTAGAATATAAGAAACGCACAGTGTAATACATAGTATATGAGTGAGATGCACTGAAAAACTTAGAATTTAAGAAACGCACAGTGTAGTACATAGTATATGAGTGAGTTGCACTGTAAAACTTAGAATATAAGAAACGCACAGTGTAGTACATAGTATATGAGTGAGTTGCACTGAAAAACTTAGAATATAAGAAACGCACAGTGTAGTACATAGTATATGAGTGAGTTGCACTCAAAAACTTAGAATATAAGAAACGCTCAGTGTAGTACATAGTATATGAGTGAGTTGCACTGAAAAACTTAGAATATAAGAAACGCACAGTGTAGTACATAGTATATGAGTGAGTTGCACTGAAAAACTTGAATTTACTGAAAAACCCGCATTACACGAAATGCACAGTGTAGTACATAGTATATGAGTGAGTTGCACTCAAAAACTTAGAATATAAGAAACGCACAGTGTAGTACATAGTATATGAGTGAGTTGCACTGAAAAACTTAGAATATAAGAAACGCACAGTGTAGTAAGTAGTATATGAGTGAGTTGCACTGAAAAACTTAGAATATAAGAAACGCACAGTGTAGTACATAGTATATGAGTGAGTTGCACTGAAAAACTTAGAATATAAGAAACGCACAGTGTAGTACATAGTATATGAGTGAGTTGCACTGAAAAACTTAGAATATAAGAAACGCACAGTGTAGTACACACTATATGAGTGAGTTGCACTGAAAAACTTAGAATATAAGAAACGCACAGTGTAGTACATAGTATATGAGTGAGTTGCAATGAAAAACTTAGAATTTAAGAAACGCACAGTATAGTACATAGTATATGAATGAGTTGCACTGAAAAACTTAGAATATAAGAAACGCACAGTATAGTACACAGTATATGAGTGAGTTGCACTGAAAAACTTAGAATATAAGAAACGCACAGTGTAGTACATAGTATATGAGTGAGTTGCACTGAAAAACTTAGAATATAAGAAACGCACAGTATAGTACATAGTATATGAATGAGTTGCACTGAAAAACTTAGAATTTACTGAAAAACCCGCATTACACGAAATGCACAGTGTAGTACATAGTATATGAGTGAGTTGCACTGAAAAACTTAGAATATAAGAAACGCACAGTGTAGTACATAGTATATGAGTGAGTTGCACTGAAAAATTTAGAATATAAGAAACGCACAGTGTAGTACATAGTATATGAGTGAGTTGCACTGAAAAACTTAGAATATAAGAAACGCACAGTGTAGTACATAGTATATGAGTGAGTTGCACTGAAAAACTTAATATAAGAAACGCACAGTGTAGTACACAGTATATGAGTGAGTTGCACTGAAAAACTTAGAATTTAAGAAACGCACAGTGTAGTACATAGTATATGAGTGAGTTGCACTGAAAAACTTAGAATATAAGAAACGCACAGTGTAGTACATAGTATATGAGTGAGTTGCACTGAAAAACTTAGAATATAAGAAACGCACAGTGTAGTACATAGTATATGAGTGAGTTGCACTGAAAAACTTAGAATTTACTGAAAATCCCGCATTACACGAAATGCACAGTGTAGTACATAGTATATGAGTGAGTTGCACTGAAAAACTTAGAATATAAGAAACGCACAGTGTAGTACATAGTATATGAGTGAGTTGCACTGAAAAACTTAGAATTTACTGAAAATCCCGCATTACACGAAATGCACAGTGTAGTACATAGTATATGAGTGAGTTGCACTGAAAAACTTAGAATATAAGAAACGCACAGTGTAGTACATAGTATATGAGTGAGTTGCACTGAAAAACTTAGAATATAAGAAACGCACAGCGTAGTACATATTATATGAGTGAGTTGCACTGAAAAACTTAGAATATAAGAAACGCACAGTGTAGTACATAGTATATGAGTGAGTTGCACTGAAAAACTTAGAATACAAGAAACGCACAGTGTAGTACATAGTATATGAGTGAGTTGCACTGAAAAACTTAGAATATAAGAAACGCACAGTGTAGTACATAGTATATGAGTGAGTTGCACTGAAAAACTTAGAATATAAGAAACGCACAGTGTAGTACATAGTATATGAGTGAGTTGCACTGAAAAACTTGAATTTACTGAAAAACCCGCATTACACGAAATGCACAGTGTAGTACATAGTATATGAGTGAGTTGCACTCAAAAACTTAGAATATAAGAAACGCACAGTGTAGTACATAATATATGAGTGAGTTGCACTGAAAAACTTAGAATATAAGAAACGCACAGTGTAGTAAGTAGTATATGAGTGAGTTGCACTGAAAAACTTAGAATATAAGAAACGCACAGTGTAGTACATAGTATATGAGTGAGTTGCACTGAAAAACTTAGAATATAAGAAACGCACAGTGTAGTACATAGTATATGAGTGAGTTGCACTGAAAAACTTAGAATATAAGAAACGCACAGTGTAGTACACACTATATGAGTGAGTTGCACTGAAAAACTTAGAATATAAGAAACGCACAGTGTAGTACATAGTATATGAGTGAGTTGCAATGAAAAACTTAGAATTTAAGAAACGCACAGTATAGTACATAGTATATGAATGAGTTGCACTGAAAAACTTAGAATATAAGAAACGCACAGTATAGTACACAGTATATGAGTGAGTTGCACTGAAAAACTTAGAATATAAGAAACGCACAGTGTAGTACATAGTATATGAGTGAGTTGCACTGAAAAACTTAGAATATAAGAAACGCACAGTATAGTACATAGTATATGAATGAGTTGCACTGAAAAACTTAGAATTTACTGAAAAACCCGCATTACACGAAATGCACAGTGTAGTACATAGTATATGAGTGAGTTGCACTGAAAAACTTAGAATATAAGAAACGCACAGTGTAGTACATAGTATATGAGTGAGTTGCACTGAAAAATTTAGAATATAAGAAACGCACAGTGTAGTACATAGTATATGAGTGAGTTGCACTGAAAAACTTAGAATATAAGAAACGCACAGTGTAGTACATAGTATATGAGTGAGTTGCACTGAAAAACTTAGAATATAAGAAACGCACAGTGTAGTACACAGTATATGAGTGAGTTGCACTGAAAAACTTAGAATTTAAGAAACGCACAGTGTAGTACATAGTATATGAGTGAGTTGCACTGAAAAACTTAGAATATAAGAAACGCACAGTGTAGTACATAGTATATGAGTGAGTTGCACTGAAAAACTTAGAATATAAGAAACGCACAGTGTAGTACATAGTATATGAGTGAGTTGCACTGAAAAACTTAGAATTTACTGAAAATCCCGCATTACACGAAATGCACAGTGTAGTACATAGTATATGAGTGAGTTGCACTGAAAAACTTAGAATATAAGAAACGCACAGTGTAGTACATAGTATATGAGTGAGTTGCACTGAAAAACTTAGAATATAAGAAACGCACAGCGTAGTACATATTATATGAGTGAGTTGCACTGAAAAACTTAGAATATAAGAAACGCACAGTGTAGTACATAGTATATGAGTGAGTTGCACTGAAAAACTTAGAATATAAGAAACGCACAGTGTAGTACATAGTATATGAGTGAGTTGCACTGAAAAACTTAGAATATAAGAAACGCACAGTGTAGTACATAGTATATGAGTGAGTTGCACTGAAAAACTTAGAATATAAAAACGCACAGTGTAGTACATAGTATATGAGTGAGTTGCACTGAAAAACTTAGAATATAAGAAACGCACAGTGTAGTACATAGTATATGAGTGAGTTGCGATGAAAAACTTAGAATATAAGAAACGCACAGTGTAGTACATAGTATATGAGTGAGTTGCACTGAAAAACTTAGAATATAAGAAACGCACAGTGTAGTACATAGTATATGAGTGAGTTGCACTGAAAAACTTAGAATATAAGAAACGCACAGTGTAGTACATAGTATATGAGTGAGTTGCACTGAAAAACTTAGAATATAAGAAACGCACAGTGTAGTACATAGTATATGAGTGAGTTGCACTGAAAAACTTAGAATATAAGAAACGCACAGTGTAGTACATAGTATATGAGTGAGTTGCACTGAAAAACTTAGAATATAAGAAACGCACAGTGTAGTACATAGTATATGAGTGAGTTGCATTGAAAAACTTAGAATATAAGAAACGCACAGTGTAGTGCATAGTATATGAGTGAGTTGCCCTGAAAAACTTAGAATATAAGAAACGCACAGTATAGTACATATTATATGAATGAGTTGCACTGAAAAACTTAGAATTTACTGAAAAACCCGCATTACACGAAATGCACAGTGTAGTACATAGTATATGAGTGAGTTGCACTGAAAAACTTAGAATATAAGAAACGCACAGTGTAGTACATAGTATATGAGTGAGTTGCACTGAAAAACTTAGAATATAAGAAACGCACAGTGTAGTACATAGTATATGAGTGAGTTGCACTGAAAAACTTAGAATATAAGAAACGCACAGTGTAGTACATAGTATATGAGTGAGTTGCACTGAAAAACTTAGAATATAAGAAACGCACAGTGTAGTACACAGTATAAGAGTGAGTTGCACTGAAAAACTTAGAATATAAGAAACGCACAGTGTAATACATAGTATATGAGTGAGATGCACTGAAAAACTTAGAATTTAAGAAACGCACAGTGTAGTACATAGTATATGAGTGAGTTGCACTGTAAAACTTAGAATATAAGAAACGCACAGTGTAGTACATAGTATATGAGTGAGTTGCACTGAAAAACTTAGAATATAGGAAACGCACAGTGTAGTACATAGTATATGAGTGAGTTGCACTCAAAAACTTAGAATATAAGAAACGCACAGTGTAGTACATAGTATATGAGTGAGTTGCACTGAAAAACTTAGAATATAAGAAACGCACAGTGTAGTACATAGTATATGAGTGAGTTGCACTGAAAAACTTAGAATATAAGAAACGCACAGTGTAGTACATAGTATATGAGTGAGTTGCACTGAAAAACTTAGAATATAAGAAACGCACAGTGTAGTACATAGTATATGAGTGAGTTGCATTGAAAAACTTAGAATATAAGAAACGCACAGTGTAGTGCATAGTACATGAGTGAGTTGCACTGAAAAACTTAGAATATAAGAAACGCACAGTATAGTACATAGTACATGAATGAGTTGCACTGAAAAACTTAGAATTTACTGAAAAACCCGCATTACACGAAATGCACAGTGTAGTACATAGTATATGAGTGAGTTGCACTGAAAAACTTAGAATATAAGAAACGCACAGTGTAGTGCATAGTATATGAGTGAGTCGCACTGAAAAACTTAGAATATAAGAAACGCACAGTGTAGTACATAGTATATGAGTGAGTTGCACTGAAAAACTTAGAATTTACTGAAAAACCCGCATTACACGAAATGCACAGTGTAGTACATAGTATATGAGTGGGTTGCACTGAAAAACTTAGAATATAAGAAACGCACAGTGTAGTACATAGTATATGAGTGAGTTGCACTGAAAAACTTAGAATATAAGAAACGCACAGTGTAGTACATAGTATATGAGTGAGTTGCACTGAAAAACTTAGAATATAAGAAACGAACAGTGTAGTACATAGTATATGAGTGAGTTGCACTGAAAAACTTAGAATATAAGAAACGCACAGTGTAGTACATAGTATATGAATGAGTTGCACTGAAAAACTTAGAATATAAAAAACGCACAGTGTAGTACATAGTATATGAGTGAGTTGTACTGAAAAACTTAGAATATAAGAAACGCACAGTGTAGTACATAGTATATGAGTGAGTTGCACTGAAAAACTTAGAATATAAGAAACGCACAGTGTAATACATAGTATATGAGTGAGATGCACTGAAAAACTTAGAATTTAAGAAACGCACAGTGTAGTACATAGTATATGAGTGAGTTGCACTGTAAAACTTAGAATATAAGAAACGCACAGTGTAGTACATAGTATATGAGTGAGTTGCACTGAAAAACTTAGAATATAAGAAACGCACAGTGTAGTACATAGTATATGAGTGAGTTGCACTCAAAAACTTAGAATATAAGAAACGCACAGTGTAGTACATAGTATATGAGTGAGTTGCACTGAAAAACTTAGAATATAAGAAACGCACAGTGTAGTACATAGTATATGAGTGAGTTGCACTGAAAAACTTGAATTTACTGAAAAACCCGCATTACACGAAATGCACAGTGTAGTACATAGTATATGAGTGAGTTGCACTCAAAAACTTAGAATATAAGAAACGCACAGTGTAGTACATAGTATATGAGTGAGTTGCACTGAAAAACTTAGAATATAAGAAACGCACAGTGTAGTAAGTAGTATATGAGTGAGTTGCACTGAAAAACTTAGAATATAAGAAACGCACAGTGTAGTACATAGTATATGAGTGAGTTGCACTGAAAAACTTAGAATATAAGAAACGCACAGTGTAGTACATAGTATATGAGTGAGTTGCACTGAAAAACTTAGAATATAAGAAACGCACAGTGTAGTACACACTATATGAGTGAGTTGCACTGAAAAACTTAGAATATAAGAAACGCACAGTGTAGTACATAGTATATGAGTGAGTTGCAATGAAAAACTTAGAATTTAAGAAACGCACAGTATAGTACATAGTATATGAATGAGTTGCACTGAAAAACTTAGAATATAAGAAACGCACAGTATAGTACACAGTATATGAGTGAGTTGCACTGAAAAACTTAGAATATAAGAAACGCACAGTGTAGTACATAGTATATGAGTGAGTTGCACTGAAAAACTTAGAATATAAGAAACGCACAGTATAGTACATAGTATATGAATGAGTTGCACTGAAAAACTTAGAATTTACTGAAAAACCCGCATTACACGAAATGCACAGTGTAGTACATAGTATATGAGTGAGTTGCACTGAAAAACTTAGAATATAAGAAACGCACAGTGTAGTACATAGTATATGAGTGAGTTGCACTGAAAAATTTAGAATATAAGAAACGCACAGTGTAGTACATAGTATATGAGTGAGTTGCACTGAAAAACTTAGAATATAAGAAACGCACAGTGTAGTACATAGTATATGAGTGAGTTGCACTGAAAAACTTAGAATATAAGAAACGCACAGTGTAGTACACAGTATATGAGTGAGTTGCACTGAAAAACTTAGAATTTAAGAAACGCACAGTGTAGTACATAGTATATGAGTGAGTTGCACTGAAAAACTTAGAATATAAGAAACGCACAGTGTAGTACATAGTATATGAGTGAGTTGCACTGAAAAACTTAGAATATAAGAAACGCACAGTGTAGTACATAGTATATGAGTGAGTTGCACTGAAAAACTTAGAATTTACTGAAAATCCCGCATTACACGAAATGCACAGTGTAGTATATAGTATATGAGTGAGTTGCACTGAAAAACTTAGAATATAAGAAACGCACAGTGTAGTACATAGTATATGAGTGAGTTGCACTGAAAAACTTAGAATATAAGAAACGCACAGCGTAGTACATAGTATATGAGTGAGTTGCACTGAAAAACTTAGAATATAAGAAACGCACAGTGTAGTACATAGTATATGAGTGAGTTGCACTGAAAAACTTAGAATATAAGAAACGCACAGTGTAGTACATAGTATATGAGTGAGTTGCACTGAAAAACTTAGAATATAAGAAACGCACAGTGTAGTACATAGTATATGAGTGAGTTGCACTGAAAAACTTAGAATATAAAAACGCACAGTGTAGTACATAGTATATGAGTGAGTTGCACTGAAAAACTTAGAATATAAGAAACGCACAGTGTAGTACATAGTATATGAGTGAGTTGCGATGAAAAACTTAGAATATAAGAAACGCACAGTGTAGTACATAGTATATGAGTGAGTTGCACTGAAAAACTTAGAATATAAGAAACGCACAGTGTAGTACATAGTATATGAGTGAGTTGCACTGAAAAACTTAGAATATAAGAAACGCACAGTGTAGTACATAGTATATGAGTGAGTTGCACTGAAAAACTTAGAATATAAGAAACGCACAGTGTAGTACATAGTATATGAGTGAGTTGCACTGAAAAACTTAGAATATAAGAAACGCACAGTGTAGTACATAGTATATGAGTGAGTTGCACTGAAAAACTTAGAATATAAGAAACGCACAGTGTAGTACATAGTATATGAGTGAGTTGCACTGAAAAACTTAGAATATAAGAAACGCACAGTGTAGTACACAGTATAAGAGTGAGTTGCACTGAAAAACTTAGAATATAAGAAACGCACAGTGTAGTACATAGTATATGAGTGAGTTGCACTGAAAAACTTAGAATTTAAGAAACGCACAGTGTAGTACATAGTATATGAGTGAGTTGCACTGAAAAACTTAGAATATAAGAAACGCACAGTGTAGTACATAGTATATGAGTGAGTTGCACTGAAAAACTTAGAATATAGGAAACGCACAGTGTAGTACATAGTATATGAGTGAGTTGCACTGAAAAACTTAGAATATAAGAAACGCACAGTGTAGTACATAGTATATGAGTGAGTTGCACTGAAAAACTTAGAATTTACTGAAAAACCCGCATTACACGAAATGCACAGTGTAGTACATAGTATATGAGTGAGTTGCACTGAAAAACTTAGAATATAAGAAACGCACAGTGTAGTACATAGTATATGAGTGAGTTGCACTGAAAAACTTAGAATTTACTGAAAAACCCGCATTACACGAAATGCACAGTGTAGTACATAGTATATGAGTGAGTTGCACTGAAAAACTTAGAATATAAGAAACGCACAGTGTAGTACATAGTATATGAGTGAGTTGCACTGAAAAACTTAGAATATAAGAAACGCACAGCGTAGTACATATTATATGAGTGAGTTGCACTGAAAAACTTAGAATATAAGAAACGCACAGTGTAGTACATAGTATATGAGTGAGTTGCACTGAAAAACTTAGAATATAAGAAACGCACAGTGTCGTACATAGTATATGAGTGAGTTGCACTGAAAAACTTAGAATATAAGAAACGCACAGTGTAGTACATAGTATATGAGTGAGTTGCACTGAAAAACTTAGAATATAAAAAACGCACAGTGTAGTACATAGTATATGAGTGAGTTGCACTGAAAAACTTAGAATATAAGAAACGCACAGTGTAGTACATAGTATATGAGTGAGTTGCGATGAAAAACTTAGAATATAAGAAACGCACAGTGTAGTACATAGTATATGAGTGAGTTGCACTGAAAAACTTAGAATATAAGAAACGCACAGTGTAGTACATAGTATATGAGTGAGTTGCACTGAAAAACTTAGAATATAAGAAACGCACAGTGTAGTACATAGTATATGAGTGAGTTGCACTGAAAAACTTAGAATATAAGAAACGCACAGTGTAATACATAGTATATGAGTGAGATGCACTGAAAAACTTAGAATTTAAGAAACGCACAGTGTAGTACATAGTATATGAGTGAGTTGCACTGTAAAACTTAGAATATAAGAAACGCACAGTGTAGTACATAGTATATGAGTGAGTTGCACTGAAAAACTTAGAATATAAGAAACGCACAGTGTAGTACATAGTATATGAGTGAGTTGCACTCAAAAACTTGAATTTACTGAAAAACCCGCATTACACGAAATGCACAGTGTAGTACATAGTATATGAGTGAGTTGCACTGAAAAACTTAGAATATAAGAAACGCACAGTGTAGTACATAGTATATGAGTGAGTTGCACTGAAAAACTTAGAATATAAGAAACGCACAGTGTAGTAAGTAGTATATGAGTGAGTTGCACTGAAAAACTTAGAATATAAGAAACGCACAGTGTAGTACATAGTATATGAGTGAGTTGCACTGAAAAACTTAGAATATAAGACGCACAGTGTAGTACATAGTATATGAGTGAGTTGCACTGAAAAACTTAGAATATAAGAAACGCACAGTGTAGTACATAGTATATGAGTGAGTTGCACTGAAAAACTTAGAATTTACTGAAAAACCCGCATTACACGAAATGCACAGTGTAGTACATAGTATATGAGTGAGTTGCACTGAAAAACTTAGAATATAAGAAACGCACAGTGTAGTACATAGTATATGAGTGAGTTGCACTGAAAAACTTAGAATATAAGAAACGCACAGCGTAGTACATATTATATGAGTGAGTTGCACTGAAAAACTTAGAATATAAGAAACGCACAGTGTAGTACATAGTATATGAGTGAGTTGCACTGAAAAACTTAGAATATAAGAAACGCACAGTGTCGTACATAGTATATGAGTGAGTTGCACTGAAAAACTTAGAATATAAGAAACGCACAGTGTAGTACATAGTATATGAGTGAGTTGCACTGAAAAACTTAGAATATAAAAAACGCACAGTGTAGTACATAGTATATGAGTGAGTTGCACTGAAAAACTTAGAATATAAGAAACGCACAGTGTAGTACATAGTATATGAGTGAGTTGCGATGAAAAACTTAGAATATAAGAAACGCACAGTGTAGTACATAGTATATGAGTGAGTTGCACTGAAAAACTTAGAATATAAGAAACGCACAGTGTAGTACATAGTATATGAGTGAGTTGCACTGAAAAATTTAGAATATAAGAAACGCACAGTGTAGTACATAGTATATGAGTGAGTTGCACTGAAAAACTTAGAATATAAGAAACGCACAGTGTAATACATAGTATATGAGTGAGATGCACTGAAAAACTTAGAATTTAAGAAACGCACAGTGTAGTACATAGTATATGAGTGAGTTGCACTGTAAAACTTAGAATATAAGAAACGCACAGTGTAGTACATAGTATATGAGTGAGTTGCACTGAAAAACTTAGAATATAAGAAACGCACAGTGTAGTACATAGTATATGAGTGAGTTGCACTCAAAAACTTGAATTTACTGAAAAACCCGCATTACACGAAATGCACAGTGTAGTACATAGTATATGAGTGAGTTGCACTGAAAAACTTAGAATATAAGAAACGCACAGTGTAGTACATAGTATATGAGTGAGTTGCACTGAAAAACTTAGAATATAAGAAACGCACAGTGTAGTAAGTAGTATATGAGTGAGTTGCACTGAAAAACTTAGAATATAAGAAACGCACAGTGTAGTACATAGTATATGAGTGAGTTGCACTGAAAAACTTAGAATATAAGAAACGCACAGTGTAGTACATAGTATATGAGTGAGTTGCACTGAAAAACTTAGAATATAAGAAACGCACAGTGTAGTACATAGTATATGAGTGAGTTGCACTGAAAAACTTAGAATATAAGAAACGCACAGTGTATTACATAGTATATGAGTGAGTTGCATTGAAAAACTTAGAATATAAGAAACGCACAGTGTAGTGCATAATATATGAGTGAGTTGCCCTGAAAAACTTAGAATATAAGAAACGCACAGTATAGTACATAGTATATGAATGAGTTGCACTGAAAAACTTAGAATTTACTGAAAAACCCGCATTACACGAAATGCACAGTGTAGTACATAGTATATGAGTGAGTTGCACTGAAAAACTTAGAATATAAGAAACGCACAGTGTAGTACATAGTATATGAGTGAGTTGCACTGAAAAACTTAGAATATAAGAAACGCACAGTGTAGTACATAGTATATGAGTGAGTTGCACTGAAAAACTTAGAATATAAGAAACGCACAGTGTAGTACATAGTATATGAGTGAGTTGCACTGAAAAACTTAGAATATAAGAAACGCACAGTGTAGTACACAGTATATGAGTGAGTTGCACTGAAAAACTTAGAATTTAAGAAACGCACAGTGTAGTACATAGTATATGAGTGAGTTGCACTGAAAAACTTAGAATATAAGAAACGCACAGTGTAGTAAGTAGTATATGAGTGAGTTGCACTGAAAAACTTAGAATATAAGAAACGCACAGTGTAGTACATAGTATATGAGTGAGTTGCGATGAAAATCTTAGAATATAAGAAACGCACAGTGTAGTAATTAGTATATGAGTGAGTTGCACTGAAAAACTTAGAATATAAGAAACGCACAGTGTAGTACATAGTATATGAGTGAGTTGCACTGAAAAACTTAGAATATAGGAAACGCACAGTGTAGTACATAGTATATGAGTGAGTTGCACTCAAAAACTTAGAATATAAGAAACGCACAGTGTAGTACATAGTATATGAGTGAGTTGCACTGAAAAACTTAGAATATAAGAAACGCAAAGTGTAGTACATAGTATATGAGTGAGTTGCACTGAAAAACTTAGAATTTAAGAAACGCACAGTGTAGTACATAGTATATGAGTGAGTTGCACTGAAAAACTTGAATTTACTGAAAAACCCGCATTACACGAAATGCACAGTGTAGTACATAGTATATGAGTGAGTTGCACTCAAAAACTTAGAATATAAGAAACGCACAGTGTAGTACATAGTATATGAGTGAGTTGCACTGTAAAACTTAGAATATAAGAAACGCACAGTGTAGTAAGTAGTATATGAGTGAGTTGCACTGAAAAACTTAGAATATAAGAAACGCACAGTGTAGTACAAAGTATATGAGTGAGTTGCACTGAAAAACTTAGAATATAAGAAACGCACAGTGTAGTACATAGTATATGAGTGAATTGCTCTGAAAAACTTAGAATATAAGAAACGCACAGTGTAGTACATAGTATATGAGTGAGTTGCACTGAAAAACTTAGAATATAAGAAACGCACAGTGTAGTACATAGTATATGAGTGAGTTGCATTGAAAAACTTAGAATATAAGAAACGCACAGTGTAGTGCATAGTACATGAGTGAGTTGCACTGAAAAACTTAGAATATAAGAAACGCACAGTATAGTACATAGTACATGAATGAGTTGCACTGAAAAACTTAGAATTTACTGAAAAACCCGCATTACACGAAATGCACAGTGTAGTACATAGTATATGAGTGAGTTGCACTGAAAAACTTAGAATATAAAAAACGCACAGTGTAGTACATAGTATATGAGTGAGTTGCACTGAAAAACTTAGAATATAAGAAACGCACAGTGTAGTACATAGTATATGAGTGAGTTGCGATGAAAAACTTAGAATATAAGAAACGCACAGTGTAGTACATAGTATATGAGTGAGTTGCACTGAAAAACTTAGAATATAAGAAACGCACAGTGTAGTATATAGTATATGAGTGAGTTGCACTGAAAAACTTAGAATATAAGAAACGCACAGTGTAGTACATAGTATATGAGTGAGTTGCACTGAAAAACTTAGAATATAAGAAACGCACAGTGTAATACATATTATATGAGTGAGATGCACTGAAAAACTTAGAATTTAAGAAACGCACAGTGTAGTACATAGTATATGAGTGAGTTGCACTGTAAAACTTAGAATATAAGAAACGCACAGTGTAGTACATAGTATATGAGTGAGTTGCACTGAAAAACTTAGAATATAAGAAACGCACAGTGTAGTACATAGTATATGAGTGAGTTGCACTCAAAAACTTGAATTTACTGAAAAACCCGCATTACACGAAATGCACAGTGTAGTACATAGTATATGAGTGAGTTGCACTGAAAAACTTAGAATATAAGAAACGCACAGTGTAGTACATAGTATATGAGTGAGTTGCACTGAAAAACTTAGAATATAAGAAACGCACAGTGTAGTAAGTAGTATATGAGTGAGTTGCACTGAAAAACTTAGAATATAAGAAACGCACAGTGTAGTACATAGTATATGAGTGAGTTGCACTGAAAAACTTAGAATATAAGAAACGCACAGTGTAGTACATAGTATATGAGTGAGTTGCACTGAAAAACTTAGAATATAAGAAACGCACAGTGTAGTACATAGTATATGAGTGAGTTGCACTGAAAAACTTAGAATATAAGAAACGCACAGTGTATTACATAGTATATGAGTGAGTTGCATTGAAAAACTTAGAATATAAGAAACGCACAGTGTAGTGCATAATATATGAGTGAGTTGCCCTGAAAAACATAGAATATAAGAAACGCACAGTATAGTACATAGTATATGAATGAGTTGCACTGAAAAACTTAGAATTTACTGAAAAACCCGCATTACACGAAATGCACAGTGTAGTACATAGTATATGAGTGAGTTGCACTGAAAAACTTAGAATATAAGAAACGCACAGTGTAGTACATAGTATATGAGTGAGTTGCACTGAAAAACTTAGAATATAAGAAACGCACAGTGTAGTACATAGTATATGAGTGAGTTGCACTGAAAAACTTAGAATATAAGAAACGCACAGTGTAGTACATAGTATATGAGTGAGTTGCACTGAAAAACTTAGAATATAAGAAACGCACAGTGTAGTACACAGTATATGAGTGAGTTGCACTGAAAAACTTAGAATTTAAGAAACGCACAGTGTAGTACATAGTATATGAGTGAGTTGCACTGAAAAACTTAGAATATAAGAAACGCACAGTGTAGTAAGTAGTATATGAGTGAGTTGCACTGAAAAACTTAGAATATAAGAAACGCACAGTGTAGTACATAGTATATGAGTGAGTTGCACTGAAAAACTTAGAATATAAGAAACGCACAGTGTAGTACATAGTATATGAGTGAGTTGCACTGAAAAACTTAGAATATAAGAAACGCACAGTGTAGTACATAGTATATGAGTGAGTTGCACTGAAAAACTTAGAATATAGGAAACGCACAGTGTAGTACATAGTATATGAGTGAGTTGCACTCAAAAACTTAGAATATAAGAAACGCACAGTGTAGTACATAGTATATGAGTGAGTTGCACTGAAAAACTTAGAATATAAGAAACGCACAGTGTAGTACATAGTATATGAGTGAGTTGCACTGAAAAACTTAGAATTTAAGAAACGCACAGTGTAGTACATAGTATATGAGTGAGTTGCACTGAAAAACTTGAATTTACTGAAAAACCCGCATTACACGAAATGCACAGTGTAGTACATAGTATATGAGTGAGTTGCACTCAAAAACTTAGAATATAAGAAACGCACAGTGTAGTACATAGTATATGAGTGAGTTGCACTGAAAAACTTAGAATATAAGAAACGCACAGTGTAGTAAGTAGTTTATGAGTGAGTTGCACTGAAAAACTTAGAATATAAGAAACGCACAGTGTAGTACAAAGTATATGAGTGAGTTGCACTGAAAAACTTAGAATATAAGAAACGCACAGTGTAGTACATAGTATATGAGTGAATTGCACTGAAAAACTTAGAATATAAGAAAAGCACAGTGTAGTACATAGTATATGAGTGAGTTGCACTGAAAAACTTAGAATATAAGAAACGCACAGTGTAGTACATAGTATATGAGTGAGTTGCATTGAAAAACTTAGAATATAAGAAACGCACAGTGTAGTGCATAGTACATGAGTGAGTTGCACTGAAAAACTTAGAATATAAGAAACGCACAGTATAGTACATAGTACATGAATGAGTTGCACTGAAAAACTTAGAATTTACTGAAAAACCCGCATTACACGAAATGCACAGTGTAGTACATAGTATATGAGTGAGTTGCACTGAAAAACTTAGAATATAAGAAACGCACAGTGTAGTGCATAGTATATGAGTGAGTCGCACTGAAAAACTTAGAATATAAGAAACGCACAGTGTAGTACATAGTATATGAGTGAGTTGCACTGAAAAACTTAGAATATAAGAAACGCACAGTGTAGTACATAGTATATGAGTGAGTTGCACTGAAAAACTTAGAATATAAGAAACGCACAGTGTAGTACATAGTATATGAGTGAGTTGCACTGAATAACTTAGAATATAAGAAACGCACAGTGTAGTACATAGTATATGAGTGAGTTGCACTGAAAAACTTAGAATATAAGAAACGCACAGTGTAGTACATAGTATATGAGTGAGTTGCACTCAAAAACTTGAATTTACTGAAAAACCCGCATTACACGAAATGCACAGTGTAGTACATAGTATATGAGTGAGTTGCACTGAAAAACTTAGAATATAAGAAACGCACAGTGTAGTACATAGTATATGAGTGAGTTGCACTGAAAAACTTAGAATATAAGAAACGCACAGTGTAGTAAGTAGTATATGAGTGAGTTGCACTGAAAAACTTAGAATATAAGAAACGCACAGTGTAGTACATAGTATATGAGTGAGTTGCACTGAAAAACTTAGAATATAAGAAACGCACAGTGTAGTACATAGTATATGAGTGAGTTGCACTGAAAAACTTAGAATTTACTGAAAAACCCGCATTACACGAAATGCACAGTGTAGTACATAGTATATGAGTGAGTTGCACTGAAAAACTTAGAATATAAGAAACGCACAGTGTAGTACATAGTATATGAGTGAGTTGCACTGAAAAACTTAGAATATAAGAAACGCACAGTGTAGTACATAATATATGAGTGAGTTGCACTGAAAAACTTAGAATATAAGAAACGCACAGTGTAGTACATAGTATATGAGTGAGTTGCGATGAAAAACTTAGAATATAAGAAACGCACAGTGTAGTACATAGTATATGAGTGAGTTGCACTGAAAAACTTAGAATATAAGAAACGCACAGTGTAGTACATAGTATATGAGTGAGTTGCACTGAAAAACTTAGAATTTAAGAAACGCACAGTGTAGTACATAGTATATGAGTGAGTTGCACTGAAAAACTTAGAATATAAGAAACGCACAGTGTAGTACATAGTATATGAGTGAGTTGCACGGAAAAACTTAGAATTTAAGAAACGCACAGTGTAGTACATAGTATATGAGTGAGTTGCACTGAAAAACTTAGAATATAAGAAACGCACAGTGTAGTACATAGTATATGAGTGAGTTGCACTGAAAAACTTAGAATATAAGAAACGCACAGTGTAGTGCATAGTACATGAGTGAGTTGCACTGAAAAACTTAGAATATAAGAAACGCACAGTATAGTACATAGTACATGAATGAGTTGCACTGAAAAACTTAGAATTTACTGAAAAACCCGCATTACACGAAATGCACAGTGTAGTACATAGTATATGAGTGAGTTGCACTGAAAAACTTAGAATATAAAAAACGCACAGTGTAGTACATAGTATATGAGTGAGTTGCACTGAAAAACTTAGAATATAAGAAACGTACAGTGTAGTACATAGTATATTAGTGAGTTGCGATGAAAAACTTAGAATATAAGAAACGCACAGTGTAGTACATAGTATATGAGTGAGTTGCACTGAAAAACTTAGAATTTAAGAAACGCACAGTGTAGTACATAGTATATGAGTGAGTTGCACTGAAAAACTTGAATTTACTGAAAAACCCGCATTACACGAAATGCACAGTGTAGTACATAGTATATGAGTGAGTTGCACTCAAAAACTTAGAATATAAGAAACGCACAGTGTAGTACAAAGTATATGAGTGAGTTGCACTGAAAAACTTAGAATATAAGAAACGCACAGTGTAGTACATAGTATATGAGTGAATTGCACTGAAAAACTTAGAATATAAGAAACGCACAGTGTAGTACATAGTATATGAGTGAGTTGCACTGAAAAACTTAGAATATAAGAAACGCACAGTGTAGTACATAGTATATGAGTGAGTTGCATTGAAAAACTTAGAATATAAGAAACGCACAGTGTAGTGCATAGTACATGAGTGAGTTGCACTGAAAAACTTAGAATATAAGAAACGCACAGTATAGTACATAGTACATGAATGAGTTGCACTGAAAAACTTAGAATTTACTGAAAAACCCGCATTACACGAAATGCACAGTGTAGTACATAGTATATGAGTGAGTTGCACTGAAAAACTTAGAATATAAAAAACGCACAGTGTAGTACATAGTATATGAGTGAGTTGCACTGAAAAACTTAGAATATAAGAAACGCACAGTGTAGTACATAGTATATGAGTGAGTTGCGATGAAAAACTTAGAATATAAGAAACGCACAGTGTAGTACATAGTATATGAGTGAGTTGCACTGAAAAACTTAGAATATAAGAAACGCACAGTGTAGTACATAGTATATGAGTGAGTTGCACTGAAAAACTTAGAATATAAGAAACGCACAGTGTAGTACATAATATATGAGTGAGTTGCACTGAAAAACTTAGAATATAAGAAACGCACAGTGTAGTACATAGTATATGAGTGAGTTGCGATGAAAAACTTAGAATATAAGAAACGCACAGTGTAGTACATAGTATATGAGTGAGTTGCACTGAAAAACTTAGAATATAAGAAACGCACAGTGTAGTACATAGTATATGAGTGAGTTGCACTGAAAAACTTAGAATATAAGAAACGCACAGTGTAGTACATAGTATATGAGTGAGTTGCACTGAAAAACTTAGAATATAAGAAACGCACAGTGTAGTACATAGTATATGAGTGAGTTGCACGGAAAAACTTAGAATTTAAGAAACGCACAGTGTAGTACATAGTATATGAGTGAGTTGCACTGAAAAACTTGAATTTACTGAAAAACCCGCATTACACGAAATGCACAGTGTAGTACATAGTATATGAGTGAGTTGCACTCAAAAACTTAGAATATAAGAAACGCACAGTGTAGTACATAGTATATGAGTGAGTTGCACTGAAAAACTTAGAATATAAGAAACGCACAGTGTAGTAAGTAGTATATGAGTGAGTTGCACTGAAAAACTTAGAATATAAGAAACGCACAGTGTAGTACAAAGTATATGAGTGAGTTGCACTGAAAAACTTAGAATATAAGAAACGCACAGTGTAGTACATAGTATATGAGTGAATTGCACTGAAAAACTTAGAATATAAGAAACGCACAGTGTAGTACATAGTATATGAGTGAGTTGCACTGAAAAACTTAGAATATAAGAAACGCACAGTGTAGTACATAGTATATGAGTGAGTTGCATTGAAAAACTTAGAATATAAGAAACGCACAGTGTAGTGCATAGTACATGAGTGAGTTGCACTGAAAAACTTAGAATATAAGAAACGCACAGTATAGTACATAGTACATGAATGAGTTGCACTGAAAAACTTAGAATTTACTGAAAAACCCGCATTACACGAAATGCACAGTGTAGTACATAGTATATGAGTGAGTTGCACTGAAAAACTTAGAATATAAGAAACGCACAGTGTAGTACATAGTATATGAGTGAGTTGCGATGAAAATCTTAGAATATAAGAAACGCACAGTGTAGTAATTAGTATATGAGTGAGTTGCACTGAAAAACTTAGAATTTAAGAAACGCACAGTGTAGTACATAGTATATGAGTGAGTTGCACTGAAAAACTTGAATTTACTGAAAAACCCGCATTACACGAAATGCACAGTGTAGTACATAGTATATGAGTGAGTTGCACTCAAAAACATAGAATATAAGAAACGCACAGTGTAGTACATAGTATATGAGTGAGTTGCACTGAAAAACTTAGAATATAAGAAACGCACAGTGTAGTAAGTAGTATATGAGTGAGTTGCACTGAAAAACTTAGAATATAAGAAACGCACAGTGTAGTACAAAGTATATGAGTGAGTTGCACTGAAAAACTTAGAATATAAGAAACGCACAGTGTAGTACATAGTATATGAGTGAGTTGCACTGAAAAACTTAGAATATAAGAAACGCACAGTGTAGTACATAGTATATGAGTGAGTTGCACTGAAAAACTTAGAATATAAGAAACGCACAGTGTAGTACATAGTATATGAGTGAGTTGCACTGAAAAACTTAGAATATAAGAAACGCACAGTGTAGTGCATATTTCATGAGTGAGTTGCACTGAAAAACTTAGAATATAAGAAACGCACAGTATAGTACATAGTACATGAATGAGTTGCACTGAATAACTTAGAATTTACTGAAAAACCCGCATTACACGAAATGCACAGTGTAGTACATAGTATATGAGTGAGTTGCACTGAAAAACTTAGAATATAAAAAACGCACAGTGTAGTACATAGTATATGAGTGAGTTGCACTGAAAAACTTAGAATATAAGAAACGCACAGTGTAGTACATAGTATATGAGTGAGTTGCGATGAAAAACTTAGAATATAAGAAACGCACAGTGTAGTACATAGTATATGAGTGAGTTGCACTGAAAAACTTAGAATATAAGAAACGCACAGTGTAGTACATAGTATATGAGTGAGTTGCACTGAAAAACTTAGAATATAAGAAACGCACAGTGTAGTACATAGTATATGAGTGAGTTGCACTGAAAAACTTAGAATATAAGAAACGCACAGTGTAATACATAGTATATGAGTGAGATGCACTGAAAAACTTAGAATTTAAGAAACGCACAGTGTAGTACATAGTATATGAGTGAGTTGCACTGTAAAACTTAGAATATAAGAAACGCACAGTGTAGTACATAGTATATGAGTGAGTTGCACTGAAAAACTTAGAATATAAGAAACGCACAGTGTAGTACATAGTATATGAGTGAGTTGCACTCAAAACTTGAATTTACTGAAAAACCCGCATTACACAAAATGCACAGTGTAGTACATAGTATATGAGTGAGTTGCACTGAAAAACTTAGAATATAAGAAACGCACAGTGTAGTACATAGTATATGAGTGAGTTGCACTGAAAAACTTAGAATATAAGAAACGCACAGTGTAGTAAGTAGTATATGAGTGAGTTGCACTGAAAAACTTAGAATATAAGAAACGCACAGTGTAGTACATAGTATATGAGTGAGTTGCACTGAAAAACTTAGAATATAAGAAACACACAGTGTAGTACATAGTATATGAGTGAGTTGCACTGAAAAACTTAGAATATAAGAAACGCACAGTGTAGTACATAGTATATGAGTGAGTTGCACTGAAAAACTTAGAATATAAGAAACGCACAGTGTATTACATAGTATATGAGTGAGTTGCATTGAAAAACTTAGAATATAAGAAACGCACAGTGTAATGCATAATATATGAGTGAGTTGCCCTGAAAAACATAGAATATAAGAAACGCACAGTATAGTACATAGTATATGAATGAGTTGCACTGAAAAACTTAGAATTTACTGAAAAACCCGCATTACACGAAATGCACAGTGTAGTACATAGTATATGAGTGAGTTGCACTGAAAAACTTAGAATATAAGAAACGCACAGTGTAGTACATAGTATATGAGTGAGTTGCACTGAAAATCTTAGAATATAAGAAACGCACAGTGTAGTACATAGTATATGAGTGAGTTGCACTGAAAAACTTAGAATATAAGAAACGCACAGTGTAGTACATAGTATATGAGTGAGTTGCACTGAAAAACTTAGAATATAAGAAACGCACAGTGTAGTACACAGTATATGAGTGAGTTGCACTGAAAAACTTAGAATTTAAGAAACGCACAGTGTAGTACATAGTATATGAGTGAGTTGCACTGAAAAACTTAGAATATAAGAAACGCACAGTGTAGTAAGTAGTATATGAGTGAGTTGCACTGAAAAACTTAGAATATAAGAAACGCACAGTGTAGTACATAGTATATGAGTGAGTTGCACTGAAAAACTTAGAATATAAGAAACACACAGTGTAGTACATAGTATATGAGTGAGTTGCACTGAAAAACTTAGAATATAAGAAACGCACAGTGTAGTACATAGTATATGAGTGAGTTGCACTGAAAAACTTAGAATATAGGAAACGCACAGTGTAGTACATAGTATATGAGTGAGTTGCACTCAAAAACTTAGAATATAAGAAACGCACAGTGTAGTACATAGTATATGAGTGAGTTGCACTGAAAAACTTAGAATATAAGAAACGCACAGTGTAGTACATAGTATATGAGTGAGTTGCACTGAAAAACTTAGAATTTAAGAAACGCACAGTGTAGTACATAGTATATGAGTGAGTTGCACTGAAAAACTTGAATTTACTGAAAAACCCGCATTACACGAAATGCACAGTGTAGTACATAGTATATGAGTGAGTTGCACTCAAAAACTTAGAATATAAGAAACGCACAGTGTAGTACATAGTATATGAGTGAGTTGCACTGAAAAACTTAGAATATAAGAAACGCACAGTGTAGTACATAGTATATGAGTGAATTGCACTGAAAAACTTAGAATATAAGAAACGCACAGTGTAGTACATAGTATATGAGTGAGTTGCACTGAAAAACTTAGAATATAAGAAACGCACAGTGTAGTACATAGTATATGAGTGAGTTGCATTGAAAAACTTAGAATATAAGAAACGCACAGTGTAGTGCATAGTACATGAGTGAGTTGCACTGAAAAACTTAGAATATAAGAAACGCACAGTATAGTACATAGTACATGAATGAGTTGCACTGAAAAACTTAGAATTTACTGAAAAACCCGCATTACACGAAATGCACAGTGTAGTACATAGTATATGAGTGAGTTGCACTGAAAAACTTAGAATATAAGAAACGCACATTGTAGTGCATAGTATATGAGTGAGTCGCACTGAAAAACTTAGAATATAAGAAACGCACAGTGTAGTACATAGTATATGAGTGAGTTGCACTGAAAAACTTAGAATTTACTGAAAAACCCGCATTACACGAAATGCACAGTGTAGTACATAGTATATGAGTGAGTTGCACTGAAAAACTTAGAATATAAGAAACACACAGTGTAGTACATAGTATATGAGTGAGTTGCACTGAAAAACTTAGAATATAAGAAACGCACAGTGTAGTACATAGTATATAAGTGAGTTGCACTGAAAAACTTAGAATATAAGAAACGCACAGTGTAGTACATAGTATATGAGTGAGTTGCACTGAAAAACTTAGAATATAAGAAACGCACAGTGTAGTACATAGTATATGAGTGAGTTGCACTCAAAAACTTGAATTTACTGAAAAACCCGCATTACACGAAATGCACAGTGTAGTACATAGTATATGAGTGAGTTGCACTGAAAAACTTAGAATATAAGAAATGCACAGTGTAGTACATAGTATATGAGTGAGTTGCACTGAAAAACTTAGAATATAAGAAACGCACAGTGTAGTAAGTAGTATATGAGTGAGTTGCACTGAAAAACTTAGAATATAAGAAACGCACAGTGTAGTACATAGTATATGAGTGAGTTGCACTGAAAAACTTAGAATATAAGAAACGCACAGTGTAGTACATAGTATATGAGTGAGTTGCACTGAAAAACTTAGAATTTACTGAAAAACCCGCATTACACGAAATGCACAGTGTAGTACATAGTATATGAGTGAGTTGCACTGAAAAACTTAGAATATAAGAAACGCACAGTGTAGTACATAGTATATGAGTGAGTTGCACTGAAAAACTTAGAATATAAGAAACGCACAGTGTAGTACATAATATATGAGTGAGTTGCACTGAAAAACTTAGAATATAAGAAACGCACAGTGTAGTACATAGTATATGAGTGAGTTGCGATGAAAAACTTAGAATATAAGAAACGCACAGTGTAGTACATAGTATATGAGTGAGTTGCACTGAAAAACTTAGAATAAAAGAAACGCACAGTGTAGTACATAGTATATGAGTGAGTTGCACTGAAAAACTTAGAATATAAGAAACGCACAGTGTAGTACATAGTATATGAGTGAGTTGCACTGAAAAACTTAGAATATAAGAAACGCACAGTGTAATACATAGTATATGAGTGAGATGCACTGAAAAACTTAGAATTTAAGAAACGCACAGTGTAGTACATAGTATATGAGTGAGTTGCACTGTAAAACTTAGAATATAAGAAACGCACAGTGTAGTACATAGTATATGAGTGAGTTGCACTGAAAAACTTAGAATATAAGAAACGCACAGTGTAGTACATAGTATATGAGTGAGTTGCACTCAAAAACTTGAATTTACTGAAAAACCCGCATTACACGAAATGCACAGTGTAGTACATAGTATATGAGTGAGTTGCACTGAAAAACTTAGAATATAAGAAACGCACAGTGTAGTACATAGTATATGAGTGAGTTGCACTGAAAAACTTAGAATATAAGAAACGCACAGTGTAGTAAGTAGTATATGAGTGAGTTGCACTGAAAAACTTAGAATATAAGAAACGCACAGTGTAGTACATAGTATATGAGTGAGTTGCACTGAAAAATTAGAATATAAGAAACGCACAGTGTATTACATAGTATATGAGTGAGTTGCATTGAAAAACTTAGAATATAAGAAACGCACAGTGTAGTGCATAATATATGAGTGAGTTGCCCTGAAAAACTTAGAATATAAGAAACGCACAGTATAGTACATAGTATATGAATGAGTTGCACTGAAAAACTTAGAATTTACTGAAAAACCCGCATTACACGAAATGCACAGTGTAGTACATAGTATATGAGTGAGTTGCACTGAAAAACTTAGAATATAAGAAACGCACAGTGTAGTACATAGTATATGAGTGAGTTGCACTGAAAAACTTAGAATATAAGAAACGCACAGTGTAGTACATAGTATATGAGTGAGTTGCACTGAAAAACTTAGAATATAAGAAACGCACAGTGTAGTACATAGTATATGAGTGAGTTGCACTGAAAAACTTAGAATATAAGAAACGCACAGTGTAGTACACAGTATATGAGTGAGTTGCACTGAAAAACTTAGAATTTAAGAAACGCACAGTGTAGTACATAGTATATGAGTGAGTTGCACTGAAAAACTTAGAATATAAGAAACGCACAGTGTAGTAAGTAGTATATGAGTGAGTTGCACTGAAAAACTTAGAATATAAGAAACGCACAGTGTAGTACATAGTATATGAGTGAGTTGCACTGAAAAACTTAGAATATAAGAAACGCACAGTGTAGTACATAGTATATGAGTGAGTTGCACTGAAAAACTTAGAATATAGGAAACGCACAGTGTAGTACATAGTATATGAGTGAGTTGCACTCAAAAACTTAGAATATAAGAAACGCACAGTGTAGTACATAGTATATGAGTGAGTTGCACTGAAAAACTTAGAATATAAGAAACGCACAGTGTAGTACATAGTATATGAGTGAGTTGCACTGAAAAACTTAGAATTTAAGAAACGCACAGTGTAGTACATAGTATATGAGTGAGTTGCACTGAAAAACTTGAATTTACTGAAAAACCCGCATTACACGAAATGCACAGTGTAGTACATAGTATATGAGTGAGTTGCACTCAAAAACTTAGAATATAAGAAACGCACAGTGTAGTACATAGTATATGAGTGAGTTGCACTGAAAAACTTAGAATATAAGAAACGCACAGTGTAGTAAGTAGTATATGAGTGAGTTGCACTGAAAAACTTAGAATATAAGAAACGCACAGTGTAGTACAAAGTATATGAGTGAGTTGCACTGAAAAACTTAGAATATAAGAAACGCACAGTGTAGTACATAGTATATGAGTGAGTTGCACTGAAAAACTTAGAATATAAGAAACGCACAGTGTAGTACATAGTATATGAGTGAGTTGCACTGAAAAACTTAGAATATAAGAAACGCACAGTGTAGTACATAGTATATGAGTGAGTTGCATTGAAAAACTTAGAATATAAGAAACGCACAGTGTAGTGCATAGTACATGAGTGAGTTGCACTGAAAAACTTAGAATATAAGAAACGCACAGTATAGTACATAGTACATGAATGAGTTGCACTGAAAAACTTAGAATTTACTGAAAAACCCGCATTACACGAAATGCACAGTGTAGTACATAGTATATGAGTGAGTTGCACTGAAAAACTTAGAATATAAGAAACGCACAGTGTAGTGCATAGTATATGAGTGAGTCGCACTGAAAAACTTAGAATATAAGAAACGCACAGTGTAGTACATAGTATATGAGTGAGTTGCACTGAAAAACTTAGAATTTACTGAAAAACCCGCATTACAGGAAATGCACAGTGTAGTACATAGTATATGAGTGAGTTGCACTGAAAAACTTAGAATATAAGAAACGCACAGTGTAGTACATAGTATATGAGTGAGTTGCACTGAAAAACTTAGAATATAAGAAACGCACAGTGTAGTACATAGTATATGAGTGAGTTGCACTGAAAAACTTAGAATATAAGAAACGCACAGTGTAGTACATAGTATATGAGTGAGTTGCACTGAAAAACTTAGAATATAAGAAACGCACAGTGTAGTACATAGTATATGAGTGAGTTGCACTCAAAAACTTGAATTTACTGAAAAACCCGCATTACACGAAATGCACAGTGTAGTACATAGTATATGAGTGAGTTGCACTGAAAAACTTAGAATATAAGAAACGCAAAGTGTAGTACATAGTATATGAGTGAGTTGCACTGAAAAACTTAGAATATAAGAAACGCACAGTGTAGTAAGTAGTATATGAGTGAGTTGCACTGAAAAACTTAGAATATAAGAAACGCACAGTGTAGTACATAGTATATGAGTGAGTTGCACTGAAAAACTTAGAATATAAGAAACGCACAGTGTAGTACATAGTATATGAGTGAGTTGCACTGAAAAACTTAGAATATAAGAAACGCACAGTGTAGTACATAGTATATGAGTGAGTTGCACTGAAAAACTTAGAATATAAGAAACGCACAGTGTAGTACATAGTATATGAGTGAGTTGCATTGAAAAACTTAGAATATAAGAAACGCACAGTGTAGTGCATAATATATGAGTGAGTTGCCCTGAAAAACTTAGAATATAAGAAACGCACAGTGTAGTACATAGTATATGAGTGAGTTGCACTGAAAAACTTAGAATATAAGAAACGCACAGTGTAGTACACAGTATATGAGTGAGTTGCACTGAAAAACTTAGAATATAAGAAACGCACAGTGTAGTACATAGTATATGAGTGAGTTGCACTGAAAAACTTAGAATTTAAGAAACGCACAGTGTAGTACATAGTATATGAGTGAGTTGCACTGAAAAACTTAGAATATAAGAAACGCACAGTGTAGTAAGTAGTATATGAGTGAGTTGCACTGAAAAACTTAGAATATAAGAAACGCACAGTGTAGTACATAGTATATGAGTGAGTTGCACTGAAAAACTTAGAATATAAGAAACGCACAGTGTAGTACATAGTATATGAGTGAGTTGCACTGAAAAACTTAGAATATAAGAAACGCACAGTGTAGTACATAGTATATGAGTGAGTTGCACTGAAAAACTTAGAATATAGGAAACGCACAGTGTAGTACATAGTATATGAGTGAGTTGCACTCAAAAACTTAGAATATAAGAAACGCACAGTGTAGTACATAGTATATGAGTGAGTTGCACTGAAAAACTTAGAATATAAGAAACGCACAGTGTAGTACATAGTATATGAGTGAGTTGCACTGAAAAACTTAGAATTTAAGAAACGCACAGTGTAGTACATAGTATATGAGTGAGTTGCACTGAAAAACTTGAATTTACTGAAAAACCCGCATTACACGAAATGCACAGTGTAGTACATAGTATATGAGTGAGTTGCACTCAAAAACTTAGAATATAAGAAACACACAGTGTAGTACATAGTATATGAGTGAGTTGCACTGAAAAACTTAGAATATAAGAAACGCCCAGTGTAGTAAGTAGTATATGAGTGAGTTGCACTGAAAAACTTAGAATATAAGAAACGCACAGTGTAGTACAAAGTATATGAGTGAGTTGCACTGAAAAACTTAGAATATAAGAAACGCACAGTGTAGTACATAGTATATGAGTGAGTTGCACTGAAAAACTTAGAATATAAGAAACGCACAGTGTAGTACAAAGTATATGAGTGAGTTGCACTGAAAAACTTAGAATATAAGAAACGCACGGTGTAGTACATAGTATATGAGTGAGTTGCATTGAAAAACTTAGAATATAAGAAACGCACAGTGTAGTGCATAGTACATGAGTGAGTTGCACTGAAAAACTTAGAATATAAGAAACGCACAGTATAGTACATAGTACATGAATGAGTTGCACTGAAAAACTTAGAATTTACTGAAAAACCCGCATTACACGAAATGCACAGTGTAGTACATAGTATATGAGTGAGTTGCACTGAAAAACTTAGAATATAAGAAACGCACAGTGTAGTGCATAGTATATGAGTGAGTCGCACTGAAAAACTTAGAATATAAGAAACGCACAGTGTAGTACATAGTATATGAGTGAGTTGCACTGAAAAACTTAGAATTTAAGAAACGCACAGTGTAGTAAGTAGTATATGAGTGAGTTGCATTGAAAAACTTAGAATATAAGAAACGCACAGTGTAGTGCATAGTATATGAGTGAGTCGCACTGAAAAACTTAGAATATAAGAAACGCACAGTATAGTACATAGTACATGAATGAGTTGCACTGAAAAACTTAGAATTTACTGAAAAACCCGCATTACACGAAATGCACAGTGTAGTACATAGTATATGAGTGAGTTGCACTGAAAAACTTAGAATATAAGAAACGCACAGTGTAGTACATAGTATATGAGTGAGTTGCACTGAAAAACTTAGAATATAAGAAACGCACAGTGTAGTACATAGTATATGAGTGAGTTGCACTGAAAAACTTAGAATATAAGAAACGCACAGTGTAGTACATAGTATATGAGTGAGTTGCACTGAAAAACTTAGAATATAAGAAACGCACAGTGTAGTACATAGTATATGAGTGAGTTGCACTCAAAAACTTGAATTTACTGAAAAACCCGCATTACACGAAATGCACAGTGTAGTACATAGTATATGAGTGAGTTGCACTGAAAAACTTAGAATATAAGAAACGCAAAGTGTAGTACATAGTATATGAGTGAGTTGCACTGAAAAACTTAGAATATAAGAAACGCACAGTGTAGTAAGTAGTATATGAGTGAGTTGCACTGAAAAACTTAGAATATAAGAAACGCACAGTGTAGTACATAGTATATGAGTGAGTTGCACTGAAAAACTTAGAATATAAGAAACGCACAGTGTAGTACATAGTATATGAGTGAGTTGCACTGAAAAACTTAGAATATAAGAAACGCACAGTGTAGTACATAGTATATGAGTGAGTTGCACTGAAAAACTTAGAATATAAGAAACGCACAGTGTAGTACATAGTATATGAGTAAGTTGCATTGAAAAACTTAGAATATAAGAAACGCACAGTGTAGTGCATAATATATGAGTGAGTTGCCCTGAAAAACTTAGAATATAAGAAACGCACAGTATAGTACATAGTATATGAATGAGTTGCACTGAAAAACTTAGAATTTACTGAAAAACCCGCATTACACGAAATGCACAGTGTAGTACATAGTATATGAGTGAGTTGCACTGAAAAACTTAGAATATAAGAAACGCACAGTGTAGTACATAGTATATGAGTGAGTTGCACTGAAAAACTTAGAATATAAGAAACGCACAGTGTAGTACATAGTATATGAGTGAGTTGCACTGAAAAACTTAGAATATAAGAAACGCACAGTGTAGTACATAGTATATGAGTGAGTTGCACTGAAAAACTTAGAATATAAGAAACGCACAGTGTAGTACATAGTATATGAGTGAGTTGCACTCAAAAACTTGAATTTACTGAAAAACCCGCATTACACGAAATGCACAGTGTAGTACATAGTATATGAGTGAGTTGCACTGAAAAACTTAGAATATAAGAAACGCAAAGTGTAGTACATAGTATATGAGTGAGTTGCACTGAAAAACTTAGAATATAAGAAACGCACAGTGTAGTAAGTAGTATATGAGTGAGTTGCACTGAAAAACTTAGAATATAAGAAACGCACAGTGTAGTACATAGTATATGAGTGAGTTGCACTGAAAAACTTAGAATATAAGAAACGCACAGTGTAGTACATAGTATATGAGTGAGTTGCACTGAAAAACTTAGAATATAAGAAACGCACAGTGTAGTACATAGTATATGAGTGAGTTGCACTGAAAAACTTAGAATATAAGAAACGCACAGTGTAGTACATAGTATATGAGTAAGTTGCATTGAAAAACTTAGAATATAAGAAACGCACAGTGTAGTGCATAATATATGAGTGAGTTGCCCTGAAAAACTTAGAATATAAGAAACGCACAGTATAGTACATAGTATATGAATGAGTTGCACTGAAAAACTTAGAATTTACTGAAAAACCCGCATTACACGAAATGCACAGTGTAGTACATAGTATATGAGTGAGTTGCACTGAAAAACTTAGAATATAAGAAACGCACAGTGTAGTACATAGTATATGAGTGAGTTGCACTGAAAAACTTAGAATATAAGAAACGCACAGTGTAGTACATAATATATGAGTGAGTTGCACTGAAAAACTTAGAATATAAGAAACGCACAGTGTAGTACATAGTATATGAGTGAGTTGCACTGAAAAACTTAGAATATAAGAAACGCACAGTGTAGTACACAGTATATGAGTGAGTTGCACTGAAAAACTTAGAATATAAGAAACGCACAGTGTAGTACATAGTATATGAGTGAGTTGCACTGAAAAACTTAGAATTTAAGAAACGCACAGTGTAGTACATAGTATATGTGAGTTGCACTGAAAAACTTAGAATATAAGAAACGCACAGTGTAGTAAGTAGTATATGAGTGAGTTGCACTGAAAAACTTAGAATATAAGAAACGCACAGTGTAGTACATAGTATATGAGTGAGTTGCACTGAAAAACTTAGAATATAAGAAACGCACAGTGTAGTACATAGTATATGAGTGAGTTGCACTGAAAAACTTAGAATATAAGAAACGCACAGTGTAGTACATAGTATATGAGTGAGTTGCACTGAAAAACTTAGAATATAGGAAACGCACAGTGTAGTACATAGTATATGAGTGAGTTGCACTCAAAAACTTAGAATATAAGAAACGCACAGTGTAGTACATAGTATATGAGTGAGTTGCACTGAAAAACTTAGAATATAAGAAACGCACAGTGTAGTACATAGTATATGAGTGAGTTGCACTGAAAAACTTAGAATTTAAGAAACACACAGTGTAGTACATAGTATATGAGTGAGTTGCACTGAAAAACTTGAATTTACTGAAAAACCCGCATTACACGAAATGCACAGTGTAGTACATAGTATATGAGTGAGTTGCACTCAAAAACTTAGAATATAAGAAACACACAGTGTAGTACATAGTATATGAGTGAGTTGCACTGAAAAACTTAGAATATAAGAAACGCACAGTGTAGGAAGTAGTATATGAGTGAGTTGCACTGAAAAACTTAGAATATAAGAAACGCACAGTGTAGTACATAGTATATGAGTGAGTTGCACTGAAAAACTTAGAATATAAGAAACGCACAGTGTAGTACAAAGTATATGAGTGAGTTGCACTGAAAAACTTAGAATATAAGAAACGCACAGTGTAGTACATAGTATATGAGTGAGTTGCATTGAAAAACTTAGAATATAAGAAACGCACAGTGTAGTGCATAGTACATGAGTGAGTTGCACTGAAAAACTTAGAATATAAGAAACGCACAGTATAGTACATAGTACATGAATGAGTTGCACTGAAAAACTTAGAATTTACTGAAAAACCCGCATTACACGAAATGCACAGTGTAGTACATAGTATATGAGTGAGTTGCACTGAAAAACTTAGAATATAAGAAACGCACAGTGTAGTGCATAGTATATGAGTGAGTCGCACTGAAAAACTTAGAATATAAGAAACGCACAGTGTAGTACATAGTATATGAGTGAGTTGCACTGAAAAACTTAGAATTTACTGAAAAACCCGCATTACACGAAATGCACAGGGTAGTACATAGTATATGAGTGAGTTGCACTGAAAAACTTAGAATATAAGAAACGCACAGTGTAGTACATAGTATATGAGTGAGTTGCACTGAAAAACTTAGAATTTAAGAAACGCACAGTGTAGTACATAGTATATGAGTGAGTTGCACTGAAAAACTTAGAATATAAGAAACGCACAGTGTAGTACATAGTATATGAGTGAGTTGCACTGAAAAACTTAGAATATAAGAAACGCACAGTGTAGTACATAGTATATGAGTGAGTTGCACTGAAAAACTTAGAATATAAGAAACGCACAGTGTAGTACATAGTATATGAGTGAGTTGCACTGAAAAACTTACAATATAAGAAACGCACAGTGTAGTACATAGTATATGAATGAGTTGCACTGAAAAACTTAGAATATAAAAAACGCACAGTGTAGTACATAGTATATGAGTGAGTTGCACTGAAAAACTTAGAATATAAGAAACGCACAGTGTAGTACATAGTATATGAGTGAGTTGCACTGAAAAACTTGAATTTACTGAAAAACGCGCATTACACGAAATGCACAGTGTAGTACATAGTATATGAGTGAGTTGCACTGAAAAACTTAGAATATAAGAAATGCACAGTGTAGTACATATTATATGAGTGAGTTGCACTGAAAAACTTAGAATATAAGAAACGCACAGTGTAGTACACAGTATATGAGTGAGTTGCACTGAAAAACTTAGAATATAAGAAACGCACAGTGTAGTACATAGTATATGAATGAGTTGCACTGAAAAACTTAGAATATAAAAAACGCACAGTGTAGTACATAGTATATGAGTGAGTTGCACTGAAAAACTTAGAATATAAGAAACGCACAGTGTAGTACATAGTATATGAGTGAGTTGCACTGAAAAACTTAGAATATAAGAAACGCACAGTGTAATACATAGTATATGAGTGAGATGCACTGAAAAACTTAGAATTTAAGAAACGCACAGTGTAGTACATAGTATATGATTGAGTTGCACTGTAAAACTTAGAATATAAGAAACGCACAGTGTAGTACATAGTATATGAGTGAGTTGCACTGAAAAACTTAGAATATAAGAAACGCACAGTGTAGTACATAGTATATGAGTGAGTTGCACTCAAAAACTTAGAATATAAGAAACGCACAGTGTAGTACATAGTATATGAGTGAGTTGCACTGAAAAACTTAGAATATAAGAAACGCACAGTGTAGTACATAGTATATGAGTGAGTTGCACTCAAAAACTTAGAATATAAGAAACGCACAGTGTAGTACATAGTATATGAGTGAGTTGCACTGAAAAACTTGAATTTACTGAAAAACCCGCATTACACGAAATGCACAGAGTAGTACATAGTATATGAGTGAGTTGCACTCAAAAACTTAGAATATAAGAAACGCACAGTGTAGTACATAGTATATGAGTGAGTTGCACTGAAAAACTTAGAATATAAGAAACGCACAGTGTAGTAAGTAGTATATGAGTGAGTTGCACTGAAAAACTTAGAATATAAGAAACGCACAGTGTAGTACATAGTATATGAGTGAGTTGCACTGAAAAACTTAGAATATAAGAAACACACAGTGTAGTACATAGTATATGAGTGAGTTGCACTGAAAAACTTAAAATATAAGAAACGCACAGTGTAGTACATAGTATATGAGTGAGT
This sequence comes from Mus caroli, assembly GCF_978045245.1. NCBI lineage: Eukaryota > Metazoa > Chordata > Mammalia > Rodentia > Muridae > Mus > Mus caroli. The sequence goes on from NW_028227283.1 coordinate 3,442,348, forward strand.
TGCATTGAAAAACTTAGAATATAAGAAACGCACAGTGTAGTGCATAGTATATGAGTGAGTTGCCCTGAAAAACTTAGAATATAAGAAACGCACAGTATAGTACATAGTATATGAATGAGTTGCACTGAAAAACTTAGAATTTACTGAAAAACCCGCATTACACGAAATGCACAGTGTAGTACATAGTATATGAGTGAGTTGCACTGAAAAACTTAGAATATAAGAAACGCACAGTGTAGTAAATAGTATATGAGTGAGTTGCACTGAAAAACTTAGAATATAAGAAACGCACAGTGTAGTACATAGTATATGAGTGAGTTGCACTGAAAAACTTAGAATATAAGAAACGCACAGTGTAGTACATAGTATATGAGTGAGTTGCACTGAAAAACTTAGAATATAAGAAACGCACAGTGTAGTACACAGTATATGAGTGAGTTGCACTGAAAAACTTAGAATATAAGAAACGCACAGTGTAGTACACAGTATATGAGTGAGTTGCACTGAAAAACTTAGAATTTAAGAAACGCACAGTGTAGTACATAGTATATGAGTGAGTTGCACTGAAAAACTTAGAATATAAGAAACGCACAGTGTAGTACATAGTATATGAGTGAGTTGCACTGAAAAACTTAGAATATAAGAAACGCACAGTGTAGTACATAGTATATGAGTGAGTTGCACTGAAAAACTTAGAATATAAGAAACGCACAGTGTAGTACATAGTATATGAGTGAGTTGCACTGAAAAACTTAGAATTTATGGAAAAACCCGCATTACACGAAATGCACAGTGTAGTACATAGTATATGAGTGAGTTGCACTGAAAAACTTAGAATATAAGAAACGCACAGTGTAGTACATAGTATATGAGTGAGTTGCACTGAAAAACTTAGAATATAAGAAACGCACAGCGTAGTACATATTATATGAGTGAGTTGCACTGAAAAACTTAGAATATAAGAAACGCACAGTGTAGTACATAGTATATGAGTGAGTTGCACTGAAAAACTTAGAATATAAGAAACGCACAGTGTAGTACATAGTATATGAGTGAGTTGCACTCAAAAACTTAGAATATAAGAAACGCACAGTGTAGTACATAGTATATGAGTGAGTTGCACTGAAAAACTTAGAATATAAAAAACGCACAGTGTAGTACATAGTATATGAGTGAGTTGCACTGAAAAACTTAGAATATAAGAAACGCACAGTGTAGTACATAGTATATGAGTGAGTTGCGATGAAAAACTTAGAATATAAGAAACGCACAGTGTAGTACATAGTATATGAGTGAGTTGCACTGAAAAACTTAGAATATAAGAAACGCACAGTGTAGTACATAATATATGAGTGAGTTGCACTGAAAAACTTAGAATATAAGAAACGCACAGTGTAGTACATAATATATGAGTGAGTTGCACTGAAAAACTTAGAATATAAGAAACGCACAGTGTAGTACATAGTATATGAGTGAGTTGCACTGAAAAACTTAGAATATAAGAAACGCACAGTGTAGTACACAGTATATGAGTGAGTTGCACTGAAAAACTTAGAATATAAGAAACGCACAGTGTAGTACATAGTATATGAGTGAGTTGCACTGAAAAACTTAGAATTTAAGAAACGCACAGTGTAGTACATAGTATATGAGTGAGTTGCACTGAAAAACTTAGAATATAAGAAACGCACAGTGTAGTAAGTAGTATATGAGTGAGTTGCACTGAAAAACTTAGAATATAAGAAACGCACAGTGTAGTACATAGTATATGAGTGAGTTGCACTGAAAAACTTAGAATATAAGAAACGCACAGTGTAGTACATAGTATATGAGTGAGTTGCACTGAAAAACTTAGAATATAAGAAACGCACAGTGTAGTACATAGTATATGAGTGAGTTGCACTGAAAAACTTAGAATATAGGAAACGCACAGTGTAGTACATAGTATATGAGTGAGTTGCACTCAAAAACTTAGAATATAAGAAACGCACAGTGTAGTACATAGTATATGAGTGAGTTGCACTGAAAAACTTAGAATATAAGAAACGCACAGTGTAGTACATAGTATATGAGTGAGTTGCACTGAAAAACTTAGAATTTAAGAAACGCACAGTGTAGTACATAGTATATGAGTGAGTTGCACTGAAAAACTTGAATTTACTGAAAAACCCGCATTACACGAAATGCACAGTGTAGTACATACTATATGAGTGAGTTGCACTTAAAAACTTAGAATATAAGAAACACACAGTGTAGTACATAGTATATGAGTGAGTTGCACTGAAAAACTTAGAATATAAGAAACGCACAGTGTAGGAAGTAGTATATGAGTGAGTTGCACTGAAAAACTTAGAATATAAGAAACGCACAGTGTAGTACAAAGTATATGAGTGAGTTGCACTGAAAAACTTAGAATATAAGAAACGCACAGTGTAGTACATAGTATATGAGTGAGTTGCACTGAAAAACTTAGAATATAAGAAACGCACAGTGTAGTACAAAGTATATGAGTGAGTTGCACTGAAAAACTTAGAATATAAGAAACGCACAGTGTAGTACATAGTATATGAGTGAGTTGCATTGAAAAACTTAGAATATAAGAAACGCACAGTGTAGTGCATAGTACATGAGTGAGTTGCACTGAAAAACTTAGAATATAAGAAACGCACAGTATAGTACATAGTACATGAATGAGTTGCACTGAAAAACTTAGAATTTACTGAAAAACCCGCATTACACGAAATGCACAGTGTAGTACATAGTATATGAGTGAGTTGCACTGAAAAACTTAGAATATAAGAAACGCACAGTGTAGTGCATAGTATATGAGTGAGTCGCACTGAAAAACTTAGAATATAAGAAACGCACAGTGTAGTACATAGTATATGAGTGAGTTGCACTGAAAAACTTAGAATTTACTGAAAAACCCGCATTACACGAAATGCACAGTGTAGTACATAGTATATGAGTGAGTTGCACTGAAAAACTTAGAATATAAGAAACGCACAGTGTAGTACATAGTATATGAGTGAGTTGCACTGAAAAACTTAGAATTTAAGAAACGCACAGTGTAGTACATAGTATATGAGTGAGTTGCACTGAAAAACTTAGAATATAAGAAACGCACAGTGTAGTACATAGTATATGAGTGAGTTGCACTGAAAAACTTAGAATATAAGAAACGCACAGTGTAATACATAGTATATGAGTGAGATGCACTGAAAAACTTAGAATTTAAGAAACGCACAGTGTAGTACATAGTATATGATTGAGTTGCACTGTAAAACTTAGAATATAAGAAACGCACAGTGTAGTACATAGTATATGAGTGAGTTGCACTGAAAAACTTAGAATATAAGAAACGCACAGTGTAGTACATAGTATATGAGTGAGTTGCACTCAAAAACTTAGAATATAAGAAACGCACAGTGTAGTACATAGTATATGAGTGAGTTGCACTGAAAAACTTAGAATATAAGAAACGCACAGTGTAGTACATAGTATATGAGTGAGTTGCACTCAAAAACTTAGAATATAAGAAACGCACAGTGTAGTACATAGTATATGAGTGAGTTGCACTGAAAAACTTGAATTTACTGAAAAACCCGCATTACACGAAATGCACAGTGTAGTACATAGTATATGAGTGAGTTGCACTCAAAAACTTATATATATGAAACGCACAGTGTAGTACATAGTATATGAGTGAGTTGCACTGAAAAACTTAGAATATAAGAAACGCACAGTGTAGTACATAGTATATGAGTGAGTTGCACTGAAAAACTTAGAATATAAGAAACGCACAGTGTAGTACATAGTATATGAGTGAGTTGCACTGAAAAACTTAGAATATAAGAAACGCACAGTGTAGTACACAGTATATGAGTGAGTTGCACTGAAAAACTTAGAATATAAGAAACGCACAGTGTAGTACACAGTATATGAGTGAGTTGCACTGAAAAACTTAGAATATAAGAAACGCACAGTGTAGTACATAGTATATGAGTGAGTTGCACTGAAAAACTTAGAATATAAGAAACGCACAGTGTAGTACATTGTATATGAGTGAGTTGCACTGAAAAACTTAGAATATAAGAAACGCACAGTGTAGTACATAGTATATGAGTGAGTTGCACTGAAAAACTTAGAATTTACTGAAAAACCCGCATTACACGAAATGCACAGTGTAGTACATAGTATACGAGTGAGTTGCACTGAAAAACTTAGAATATAAGAAACGCACAGTGTAGTACATAGTATATGAGTGAGTTGCACTGAAAAACTTAGAATATAAGAAACGCACAGCGTAGTACATATTATATGAGTGAGTTGCACTGAAAAACTTAGAATATAAGAAACGCACAGTGTAGTACATAGTATATGAGTGAGTTGCACTGAAAAACTTAGAATATAAGAAACGCACAGTGTAGTACATAGTATATGAGTGAGTTGCACTGAAAAACTTAGAATATAAGAAACGCACAGTGTAGTACATAGTATATGAGTGAGTTGCACTGAAAAACTTAGAATATAAAAAACGCACAGTGTAGTACATAGTATATGAGTGAGTTGCACTGAAAAACTTAGAATATAAGAAACGCACAGTGTAGTACATAGTATATGAGTGAGTTGCGATGAAAAACTTAGAATATAAGAAACGCACAGTGTAGTACATAGTATATGAGTGAGTTGCACTGAAAAACTTAGAATATAAGAAACGCACAGTGTAGTACATAATATATGAGTGAGTTGCACTGAAAAACTTAGAATATAAGAAACGCACAGTGTAGTACATAATATATGAGTGAGTTGCACTGAAAAACTTAGAATATAAGAAACGCACAGTGTAGTACATAGTATATGAGTGAGTTGCACTGAAAAACTTAGAATATAAGAAACGCACAGTGTAGTACACAGTATATGAGTGAGTTGCACTGAAAAACTTAGAATATAAGAAACGCACAGTGTAGTACATAGTATATGAGTGAGTTGCACTGAAAAACTTAGAATTTAAGAAACGCACAGTGTAGTACATAGTATATGAGTGAGTTGCACTGAAAAACTTAGAATATAAGAAACGCACAGTGTAGTAAGTAGTATATGAGTGAGTTGCACTGAAAAACTTAGAATATAAGAAACGCACAGTGTAGTACATAGTATATGAGTGAGTTGCACTGAAAAACTTAGAATATAAGAAACGCACAGTGTAGTACATAGTATATGAGTGAGTTGCACTGAAAAACTTAGAATATAAGAAACGCACAGTGTAGTACATAGTATATGAGTGAGTTGCACTGAAAAACTTAGAATATAGGAAACGCACAGTGTAGTACATAGTATATGAGTGAGTTGCACTCAAAAACTTAGAATATAAGAAACGCACAGTGTAGTACATAGTATATGAGTGAGTTGCACTGAAAAACTTAGAATATAAGAAACGCACAGTGTAGTACATAGTATATGAGTGAGTTGCACTGAAAAACTTAGAATTTAAGAAACGCACAGTGTAGTACATAGTATATGAGTGAGTTGCACTGAAAAACTTGAATTTACTGAAAAACCCGCATTACACGAAATGCACAGTGTAGTACATAGTATATGAGTGAGTTGCACTCAAAAACTTAGAATATAAGAAACACACAGTGTAGTACATAGTATATGAGTGAGTTGCACTGAAAAACTTAGAATATAAGAAACGCACAGTGTAGGAAGTAGTATATGAGTGAGTTGCACTGAAAAACTTAGAATATAAGAAACGCACAGTGTAGTACATAGTATATGAGTGAGTTGCACTGAAAAACTTAGAATATAAGAAACGCACAGTGTAGTACATAGTATATGAGTGAGTTGCACTGAAAAACTTAGAATATAAGAAACGCACAGTGTAGTACAAAGTATATGAGTGAGTTGCACTGAAAAACTTAGAATATAAGAAACGCACAGTGTAGTACATAGTATATGAGTGAGTTGCATTGAAAAACTTAGAATATAAGAAACGCACAGTGTAGTGCATAGTACATGAGTGAGTTGCACTGAAAAACTTAGAATATAAGAAACGCACAGTATAGTACATAGTACATGAATGAGTTGCACTGAAAAACTTAGAATTTACTGAAAAACCCGCATTACACGAAATGCACAGTGTAGTACATAGTATATGAGTGAGTTGCACTGAAAAACTTAGAATATAAGAAACGCACAGTGTAGTGCATAGTATATGAGTGAGTCGCACTGAAAAACTTAGAATATAAGAAACGCACAGTGTAGTACATAGTATATGAGTGAGTTGCACTGAAAAACTTAGAATTTACTGAAAAACCCGCATTACACGAAATGCACAGTGTAGTACATAGTATATGAGTGAGTTGCACTGAAAAACTTAGAATATAAGAAACGCACAGTGTAGTAATAGTATATGAGTGAGTTGCACTGAAAAACTTAGAATATAAGAAACGCACAGTGTAATACATAGTATATGAGTGAGATGCACTGAAAAACTTAGAATTTAAGAAACGCACAGTGTAGTACATAGTATATGATTGAGTTGCACTGTAAAACTTAGAATATAAGAAACGCACAGTGTAGTACATAGTATATGAGTGAGTTGCACTGAAAAACTTAGAATATAAGAAACGCACAGTGTAGTACATAGTATATGAGTGAGTTGCACTCAAAAACTTAGAATATAAGAAACGCACAGTGTAGTACATAGTATATGAGTGAGTTGCACTGAAACACTTAGAATATAAGAAACGCACAGTGTAGTACATAGTATATGAGTGAGTTGCACTGAAAAACTTAGAATTTAAGAAACGCACAGTGTAGTACATAGTATATGAGTGAGTTGCACTGAAAAACTTGAATTTACTGAAAAACCCGCATTACACGAAATGCACAGTGTAGTACATAGTATATGAGTGAGTTGCACTGAAAAACTTAGAATATAAGAAACGCACAGTGTAGTACATAGTATATGAGTGAGTTGCACTGAAAAACTTAGAATATAAGAAACGCACAGTGTAATACATAGTATATGAGTGAGATGCACTGAAAAACTTAGAATTTAAGAAACGCACAGTGTAGTACATAGTATATGATTGAGTTGCACTGTAAAACTTAGAATATAAGAAACGCACAGTGTAGTACATAGTATATGAGTGAGTTGCACTGAAAAACTTAGAATATAAGAAACGCACAGTGTAGTACATAGTATATGAGTGAGTTGCACTCAAAAACTTAGAATATAAGAAACGCACAGTGTAGTACATAGTATATGAGTGAGTTGCACTGAAAAACTTAGAATATAAGAAACACACAGTGTAGTACATAGTATATGAGTGAGTTGCACTCAAAAACTTAGAATATAAGAAACGCACAGTGTAGTACATAGTATATGAGTGAGTTGCACTGAAAAACTTGAATTTACTGAAAAACCCGCATTACACGAAATGCACAGTGTAGTACATAGTATATGAGTGAGTTGCACTCAAAAACTTAGAATATAAGAAACGCACAGTGTAGTACATAGTATATGAGTGAGTTGCACTGAAAAACTTAGAATATAAGAAACGCACAGTGTAGTAAGTAGTATATGAGTGAGTTGCACTGAAAAACTTAGAATATAAGAAACGCACAGTGTAGTACATAGTATATGAGTGAGTTGCACTGAAAAACTTAGAATATAAGAAACACACAGTGTAGTACATAGTATATGAGTGAGTTGCACTGAAAAACTTAAAATATAAGAAACGCACAGTGTAGTACATAGTATATGAGTGAGTTGCATTGAAAAACTTAGAATATAAGAAACGCACAGTGTAGTGCATAGTATATGAGTGAGTTGCCCTGAAAAACTTAGAATATAAGAAACGCACAGTATAGTACATAGTATATGAATGAGTTGCACTGAAAAACTTAGAATTTACTGAAAAACCCGCATTACACGAAATGCACAGTGTAGTACATAGTATATGAGTGAGTTGCACTGAAAAACTTAGAATATAAGAAACGCACAGTGTAGTAAATAGTATATGAGTGAGTTGCACTGAAAAACTTAGAATATAAGAAACGCACAGTGTAGTACATAGTATATGAGTGAGTTGCACTGAAAAACTTAGAATATAAGAAACGCACAGTGTAGTACATAGTATATGAGTGAGTTGCACTGAAAAACTTAGAATATAAGAAACGCACAGTGTAGTACACAGTATATGAGTGAGTTGCACTGAAAAACTTAGAATATAAGAAACGCACAGTGTAGTACACAGTATATGAGTGAGTTGCACTGAAAAACTTAGAATTTAAGAAACGCACAGTGTAGTACATAGTATATGAGTGAGTTGCACTGAAAAACTTAGAATATAAGAAACGCACAGTGTAGTACATAGTATATGAGTGAGTTGCACTGAAAAACTTAGAATATAAGAAACGCACAGTGTAGTACATAGTATATGAGTGAGTTGCACTGAAAAACTTAGAATATAAGAAACGCACAGTGTAGTACATAGTATATGAGTGAGTTGCACTGAAAAACTTAGAATTTACTGAAAAACCCGCATTACACGAAATGCACAGTGTAGTACATAGTATATGAGTGAGTTGCACTGAAAAACTTAGAATATAAGAAACGCACAGTGTAGTACATAGTATATGAGTGAGTTGCACTGAAAAACTTAGAATATAAGAAACGCACAGTGTAGTAAGTAGTATATGAGTGAGTTGCACTGAAAAACTTAGAATATAAGAAACGCACAGTGTAGTACATAGTATATGAGTGAGTTGCACTGAAAAACTTAGAATATAAGAAACGCACAGTGTAGTACATAGTATATGAGTGAGTTGCACTGAAAAACTTAGAATATAAGAAACGCACAGTGTAGTACATAGTATATGAGTGAGTTGCACTGAAAAACTTAGAATATAAAAAACGCACAGTGTAGTACATAGTATATGAGTGAGTTGCACTGAAAAACTTAGAATATAAGAAACGCACAGTGTAGTACATAGTATATGAGTGAGTTGCACTGAAAAACTTAGAATATAAGAAACGCACAGTGTAGTACATAGTATATGAGTGAGTTGCACTGAAAAACTTAGAATATAAAAAACGCACAGTGTAGTACATAGTATATGAGTGAGTTGCACTGAAAAACTTAGAATATAAGAAACGCACAGTGTAGTACATAGTATATGAGTGAGTTGCGATGAAAAACTTAGAATATAAGAAACGCACAGTGTAGTACATAGTATATGAGTGAGTTGCACTGAAAAACTTAGAATATAAGAAACGCACAGTGTAGTACATAATATATGAGTGAGTTGCACTGAAAAACTTAGAATATAAGAAACGCACAGTGTAGTACATAATATATGAGTGAGTTGCACTGAAAAACTTAGAATATAAGAAACGCACAGTGTAGTACATAGTATATGAGTGAGTTGCACTGAAAAACTTAGAATATAAGAAACGCACAGTGTAGTACACAGTATATGAGTGAGTTGCACTGAAAAACTTAGAATATAAGAAACGCACAGTGTAGTACATAGTATATGAGTGAGTTGCACTGAAAAACTTAGAATTTAAGAAACGCACAGTGTAGTACATAGTATATGAGTGAGTTGCACTGAAAAACTTAGAATATAAGAAACGCACAGTGTAGTAAGTAGTATATGAGTGAGTTGCACTGAAAAACTTAGAATATAAGAAACGCACAGTGTAGTACATAGTATATGAGTGAGTTGCACTGAAAAACTTAGAATATAAGAAACGCACAGTGTAGTACATAGTATATGAGTGAGTTGCACTGAAAAACTTAGAATATAAGAAACGCACAGTGTAGTACATAGTATATGAGTGAGTTGCACTGAAAAACTTAGAATATAGGAAACGCACAGTGTAGTACATAGTATATGAGTGAGTTGCACTCAAAAACTTAGAATATAAGAAACGCACAGTGTAGTACATAGTATATGAGTGAGTTGCACTGAAAAACTTAGAATATAAGAAACGCACAGTGTAGTACATAGTATATGAGTGAGTTGCACTGAAAAACTTAGAATTTAAGAAACGCACAGTGTAGTACATAGTATATGAGTGAGTTGCACTGAAAAACTTGAATTTACTGAAAAACCCGCATTACACGAAATGCACAGTGTAGTACATAGTATATGAGTGAGTTGCACTCAAAAACTTAGAATATAAGAAACACACAGTGTAGTACATAGTATATGAGTGAGTTGCACTGAAAAACTTAGAATATAAGAAACGCACAGTGTAGGAAGTAGTATATGAGTGAGTTGCACTGAAAAACTTAGAATATAAGAAACGCACAGTGTAGTACATAGTATATGAGTGAGTTGCACTGAAAAACTTAGAATATAAGAAACGCACAGTGTAGTACATAGTATATGAGTGAGTTGCACTGAAAAACTTAGAATATAAGAAACGCACAGTGTAGTACAAAGTATATGAGTGAGTTGCACTGAAAAACTTAGAATATAAGAAACGCACAGTGTAGTACATAGTATATGAGTGAGTTGCATTGAAAAACTTAGAATATAAGAAACGCACAGTGTAGTGCATAGTACATGAGTGAGTTGCACTGAAAAACTTAGAATATAAGAAACGCACAGTATAGTACATAGTACATGAATGAGTTGCACTGAAAAACTTAGAATTTACTGAAAAACCCGCATTACACGAAATGCACAGTGTAGTACATAGTATATGAGTGAGTTGCACTGAAAAACTTAGAATATAAGAAACGCACAGTGTAGTGCATAGTATATGAGTGAGTCGCACTGAAAAACTTAGAATATAAGAAACGCACAGTGTAGTACATAGTATATGAGTGAGTTGCACTGAAAAACTTAGAATTTACTGAAAAACCCGCATTACACGAAATGCACAGTGTAGTACATAGTATATGAGTGAGTTGCACTGAAAAACTTAGAATATAAGAAACGCACAGTGTAGTAATAGTATATGAGTGAGTTGCACTGAAAAACTTAGAATATAAGAAACGCACAGTGTAATACATAGTATATGAGTGAGATGCACTGAAAAACTTAGAATTTAAGAAACGCACAGTGTAGTACATAGTATATGATTGAGTTGCACTGTAAAACTTAGAATATAAGAAACGCACAGTGTAGTACATAGTATATGAGTGAGTTGCACTGAAAAACTTAGAATATAAGAAACGCACAGTGTAGTACATAGTATATGAGTGAGTTGCACTCAAAAACTTAGAATATAAGAAACGCACAGTGTAGTACATAGTATATGAGTGAGTTGCACTGAAACACTTAGAATATAAGAAACGCACAGTGTAGTACATAGTATATGAGTGAGTTGCACTGAAAAACTTAGAATTTAAGAAACGCACAGTGTAGTACATAGTATATGAGTGAGTTGCACTGAAAAACTTGAATTTACTGAAAAACCCGCATTACACGAAATGCACAGTGTAGTACATAGTATATGAGTGAGTTGCACTGAAAAACTTAGAATATAAGAAACGCACAGTGTAGTACATAGTATATGAGTGAGTTGCACTGAAAAACTTAGAATATAAGAAACGCACAGTGTAATACATAGTATATGAGTGAGATGCACTGAAAAAGTTAGAATTTAAGAAACGCACAGTGTAGTACATAGTATATGATTGAGTTGCACTGTAAAACTTAGAATATAAGAAACGCACAGTGTAGTACATAGTATATGAGTGAGTTGCACTGAAAAACTTAGAATATAAGAAACGCACAGTGTAGTACATAGTATATGAGTGAGTTGCACTCAAAAACTTAGAATATAAGAAACGCACAGTGTAGTACATAGTATATGAGTGAGTTGCACTGAAAAACTTAGAATATAAGAAACGCACAGTGTAGTACATAGTATATGAGTGAGTTGCACTCAAAAACTTAGAATATAAGAAACGCACAGTGTAGTACATAGTATATGAGTGAGTTGCACTGAAAAACTTGAATTTACTGAAAAACCCGCATTACACGAAATGCACAGTGTAGTACATAGTATATGAGTGAGTTGCACTCAAAAACTTAGAATATAAGAAACGCACAGTGTAGTACATAGTATATGAGTGAGTTGCACTGAAAAACTTAGAATATAAGAAACGCACAGTGTAGTAAGTAGTATATGAGTGAGTTGCACTGAAAAACTTAGAATATAAGAAACGCACAGTGTAGTACATAGTATATGAGTGAGTTGCACTGAAAAACTTAGAATATAAGAAACACACAGTGTAGTACATAGTATATGAGTGAGTTGCACTGAAAAACTTAAAATATAAGAAACGCACAGTGTAGTACATAGTATATGAGTGAGTTGCATTGAAAAACTTAGAATATAAGAAACGCACAGTGTAGTGCATAGTATATGAGTGAGTTGCCCTGAAAAACTTAGAATATAAGAAACGCACAGTATAGTACATAGTATATGAATGAGTTGCACTGAAAAACTTAGAATTTACTGAAAAACCCGCATTACACGAAATGCACAGTGTAGTACATAGTATATGAGTGAGTTGCACTGAAAAACTTAGAATATAAGAAACGCACAGTGTAGTAAATAGTATATGAGTGAGTTGCACTGAAAAACTTAGAATATAAGAAACGCACAGTGTAGTACATAGTATATGAGTGAGTTGCACTGAAAAACTTAGAATATAAGAAACGCACAGTGTAGTACATAGTATATGAGTGAGTTGCACTGAAAAACTTAGAATATAAGAAACGCACAGTGTAGTACACAGTATATGAGTGAGTTGCACTGAAAAACTTAGAATATAAGAAACGCACAGTGTAGTACACAGTATATGAGTGAGTTGCACTGAAAAACTTAGAATTTAAGAAACGCACAGTGTAGTACATAGTATATGAGTGAGTTGCACTGAAAAACTTAGAATATAAGAAACGCACAGTGTAGTACATAGTATATGAGTGAGTTGCACTGAAAAACTTAGAATATAAGAAACGCACAGTGTAGTACATAGTATATGAGTGAGTTGCACTGAAAAACTTAGAATATAAGAAACGCACAGTGTAGTACATAGTATATGAGTGAGTTGCACTGAAAAACTTAGAATTTACTGAAAAACCCGCATTACACGAAATGCACAGTGTAGTACATAGTATATGAGTGAGTTGCACTGAAAAACTTAGAATATAAGAAACGCACAGTGTAGTACATAGTATATGAGTGAGTTGCACTGAAAAACTTAGAATATAAGAAACGCACAGTGTAGTAAGTAGTATATGAGTGAGTTGCACTGAAAAACTTAGAATATAAGAAACGCACAGTGTAGTACATAGTATATGAGTGAGTTGCACTGAAAAACTTAGAATATAAGAAACGCACAGTGTAGTACATAGTATATGAGTGAGTTGCACTGAAAAACTTAGAATATAAGAAACGCACAGTGTAGTACATAGTATATGAGTGAGTTGCACTGAAAAACTTAGAATATAAAAAACGCACAGTGTAGTACATAGTATATGAGTGAGTTGCACTGAAAAACTTAGAATATAAGAAACGCACAGTGTAGTACATAGTATATGAGTGAGTTGCGATGAAAAACTTAGAATATAAGAAACGCACAGTGTAGTACATAGTATATGAGTGAGTTGCACTGAAAAACTTAGAATATAAGAAACGCACAGTGTAGTACATAGTATATGAGTGAGTTGCACTGAAAAACTTAGAATATAAGAAACGCACAGTGTAGTACATAGTATATGAGTGAGTTGCACTGAAAAACTTAGAATATAAGAAACGCACAGTGTAATACATAGTATATGAGTGAGATGCACTGAAAAACTTAGAATTTAAGAAACGCACAGTGTAGTACATAGTATATGAGTGAGTTGCACTGTAAAACTTAGAATATAAGAAACGCACAGTGTAGTACATAGTATATGAGTGAGTTGCACTGAAAAACTTAGAATATAAGAAACGCACAGTGTAGTTCATAGTATATGAGTGAGTTGCACTCAAAAAATTGAATTTACTGAAAAACCTGCATTACACGAAATGCACAGTGTAGTACATAGTATATGAGTGAGTTGCACTGAAAAACTTAGAATATAAGAAACGCACAGTGTAGTACATAGTATATGAGTGAGTTGCACTGAAAAACTTAGAATATAAGAAACGCACAGTGTAGTAAGTAGTATATGAGTGAGTTGCACTGAAAAACTTAGAATATAAGAAACGCACAGTGTAGTACATAGTATATGAGTGAGTTGCACTGAAAAACTTAGAATATAAGAAACGCACAGTGTAGTACATAGTATATGAGTGAGTTGCACTGAAAAACTTAGAATATAAGAAACGCACAGTGTAGTACATAGTATATGAGTGAGTTGCACTGAAAAACTTAGAATATAAGAAACGCACAGTATAGTACATAGTATATGAATGAGTTGCACTGAAAAACTTATAATTTACTGAAAAACCCGCATTACACGAAATGCACAGTGTAGTACATAGTATATGAGTGAGTTGCACTGAAAAACTTAGAATATTAGAAACGCACAGTGTAGTACATAGTATATGAGTGAGTTGCACTGAAAAACTTAGAATATAAGAAACGCACAGTGTAGTACATAGTATATGAGTGAGTTGCACTGAAAAACTTAGAATATAAGAAACGCACAGTGTAGTACATAGTATATGAGTGAGTTGCACTGAAAAACTTAGAATATAAGAAACGCACAGTGTAGTACATAGTATATGAGTGAGTTGCACAGAAAAACTTAGAATATAAGAAACGCAAAGTGTAGTACATAGTATATGAGTGAGTTGCACTGAAAAACTTAGAATTTAAGAAACGCACAGTGTAGTACATAGTATATGAGTGAGTTGCACTGAAAAACTTAGAATATAAGAAACGCACAGTGTAGTACATAGTATATGAGTGAGTTGCACTGAAAAACTTAGAATATAAGAAACGCACAGTGTAGTACATAGTATATGAGTGAGTTGCATTGAAAAACTTAGAATATAAGAAACGCACAGTGTAGTGCATAGTACATGAGTGAGTTGCACTGAAAAACTTAGAATATAAGAAACGCACAGTATAGTACATAGTACATGAATGAGTTGCACTGAAAAACTTAGAATTTACTGAAAAACCCGCATTACACGAAATGCACAGTGTAGTACATAGTATATGAGTGAGTTGCACTGAAAAACTTAGAATATAAGAAACGCACAGTGTAGTACATAGTATATGAGTGAGTTGCACTGAAAAACTTAGAATATAAGAAACGCACAGTGTAGTACATAGTATATGAGTGAGTTGCACTGAAAAACTTAGAATATAAGAAACGCACAGTGTAGTACATAGTATATGAGTGAGTTGCACTGAAAAACTTAGAATATAAGAAACGCACAGTGTAGTACATAGTATATGAGTGAGTTGCACTCAAAAACTTGAATTTACGGAAAAACCCGCATTACACGAAATGCACAGTGTAGTACATAGTATATGAGTGAGTTGCACTGAAAAACTTAGAATATAAGAAACGCACAGTGTAGTACATAGTATATGAGTGAGTTGCACTGAAAAACTTAGAATATAAGAAACGCACAGTGTAGTAAGTAGTATATGAGTGAGTTGCACTGAAAAACTTAGAATATAAGAAACGCACAGTGTAGTACATAGTATATGAGTGAGTTGCACTGAAAAACTTAGAATATAAGAAACGCACAGTGTAGTACATAGTATATGAGTGAGTTGCACTGAAAAACTTAGAATATAAGAAACGCACAGTGTAGTACATAGTATATGAGTGAGTTGCACTGAAAAACTTAGAATATAAGAAACGCACAGTGTAGTACATAGTATATGAGTGAGTTGCATTGAAAAACTTAGAATATAAGAAACGCACAGTGTAGTGCATAATATATGAGTGAGTTGCCCTGAAAAACTTAGAATATAAGAAACGCACAGTATAGTACATAGTATATGAATGAGTTGCACTGAAAAACTTAGAATTTACTGAAAAACCCGCATTACACGAAATGCACAGTGTAGTACATAGTATATGAGTGAGTTGCACTGAAAAACTTAGAATATAAGAAACGCACAGTGTAGTACATAGTATATGAGTGAGTTGCACTGAAAAACTTAGAATATAAGAAACGCACAGTGTAGTACATAGTATATGAGTGAGTTGCACTGAAAAACTTAGAATATAAGAAACGCACAGTGTAGTACATAGTATATGAGTGAGTTGCACTCAAAAACTTGAATTTACGGAAAAACCCGCATTACACGAAATGCACAGTGTAGTACATAGTATATGAGTGAGTTGCACTGAAAAACTTAGAATATAAGAAACGCACAGTGTAGTACATAGTATATGAGTGAGTTGCACTGAAAAACTTAGAATATAAGAAACGCACAGTGTAGTAAGTAGTATATGAGTGAGTTGCACTGAAAAACTTAGAATATAAGAAACGCACAGTGTAGTACATAGTATATGAGTGAGTTGCACTGAAAAACTTAGAATATAAGAAACGCACAGTGTAGTACATAGTATATGAGTGAGTTGCACTGAAAAACTTAGAATATAAGAAACGCACAGTGTAGTACATAGTATATGAGTGAGTTGCACTGAAAAACTTAGAATATAAGAAACGCACAGTGTAGTACATAGTATATGAGTGAGTTGCATTGAAAAACTTAGAATATAAGAAACGCACAGTGTAGTGCATAATATATGAGTGAGTTGCCCTGAAAAACTTAGAATATAAGAAACGCACAGTATAGTACATAGTATATGAATGAGTTGCACTGAAAAACTTAGAATTTACTGAAAAACCCGCATTACACGAAATGCACAGTGTAGTACATAGTATATGAGTGAGTTGCACTGAAAAACTTAGAATATAAGAAACGCACAGTGTAGTACATAGTATATGAGTGAGTTGCACTGAAAAACTTAGAATATAAGAAACGCACAGTGTAGTACATAATATATGAGTGAGTTGCACTGAAAAACTTAGAATATAAGAAACGCACAGTGTAGTACATAGTATATGAGTGAGTTGCACTGAAAAACTTAGAATATAAGAAACGCACAGTGTAGTACACAGTATATGAGTGAGTTGCACTGAAAAACTTAGAATATAAGAAACGCACAGTGTAGTACATAGTATATGAGTGAGTTGCACTGAAAAACTTAGAATTTAAGAAACGCACAGTGTAGTACATAGTATATGAGTGAGTTGCACTGAAAAACTTAGAATATAAGAAACGCACAGTGTAGTAAGTAGTATATGAGTGAGTTGCACTGAAAAACTTAGAATATAAGAAACGCACAGTGTAGTACATAGTATATGAGTGAGTTGCACTGAAAAACTTAGAATATAAGAAACGCACAGTGTAGTACATAGTATATGAGTGAGTTGCACTGAAAAACTTAGAATATAAGAAACGCACAGTGTAGTACATAGTATATGAGTGAGTTGCACTGAAAAACTTAGAATATAGGAAACGCACAGTGTAGTACATAGTATATGAGTGAGTTGCACTCAAAAACTTAGAATATAAGAAACGCACAGTGTAGTACATAGTATATGAGTGAGTTGCACTGAAAAACTTAGAATATAAGAAACGCACAGTGTAGTACATAGTATATGAGTGAGTTGCACTGAAAAACTTAGAATTTAAGAAACGCACAGTGTAGTACATAGTATATGAGTGAGTTGCACTGAAAAACTTGAATTTACTGAAAAACCCGCATTACACGAAATGCACAGTGTAGTACATAGTATATGAGTGAGTTGCACTCAAAAACTTAGAATATAAGAAACACACAGTGTAGTACATAGTATATGAGTGAGTTGCACTGAAAAACTTAGAATATAAGAAACGCACAGTGTAGTAAGTAGTATATGAGTGAGTTGCACTGAAAAACTTAGAATATAAGAAACGCACAGTGTAGTACAAAGTATATGAGTGAGTTGCACTGAAAAACTTAGAATATAAGAAACGCACAGTGTAGTACATAGTATATGAGTGAGTTGCACTGAAAAACTTAGAATATAAGAAACGCACAGTGTAGTACATAGTATATGAGTGAGTTGCACTGTAAAACTTAGAATATAAGAAACGCACAGTGTAGTGCATAGTACATGAGTGAGTTGCACTGAAAAACTTAGAATATAAGAAACGCACAGTATAGTACATAGTACATGAATGAGTTGCACTGAAAAACTTAGAATTTACTGAAAAACCCGCATTACACGAAATGAACAGTGTAGTACATAGTATATGAGTGAGTTGCACTGAAAAACTTAGAATATAAGAAACGCACAGTGTAGTGCATAGTATATGAGTGAGTCGCACTGAAAAACTTAGAATTTACTGAAAAACCCGCATTACACGAAATGCACAGTGTAGTACATAGTATATGAGTGAGTTGCACTGAAAAACTTAGAATATAAGAAACGCACAGTGTAGTACATAGTATATGAGTGAGTTGCACTAAAAAACTTAGAATATAAGAAACGCACAGTGTAGTACATAGTATATGAGTGAGTTGCACTGAAAAACTTAGAATATAAGAAACGAACAGTGTAGTACATAGTATATGAGTGAGTTGCACTGAAAAACTTAGAATATAAGAAACGCACAGTGTAGTACATAGTATATGAGTGAGTTGCACTGAAAAACTTAGAATATAAGAAACGAACAGTGTAGTACATAGTATATGAGTGAGTTGCACTGAAAAACTTAGAATATAAGAAACGCACAGTGTAGTACATAGTATATGAGTGAGTTGCACTGAAAAACTTAGAATATAAGAAACGCACAGTGTAATACATAGTATATGAGTGAGATGCACTGAAAAACTTAGAATTTAAGAAACGCACAGTGTAGTACATAGTATATGAGTGAGTTGCACTGTAAAACTTAGAATATAAGAAACGCACAGTGTAGTACATAGTATATGAGTGAGTTGCACTGAAAAACTTAGAATATAAGAAACGCACAGTGTAGTACATAGTATATGAGTGAGTTGCACTCAAAAACTTAGAATATAAGAAACGCACAGTGTAGTACATAGTATATGAGTGAGTTGCACTGAAAAACTTAGAATATAAGAAACGCACAGTGTAGTACATAGTATATGAGTGAGTTGCACTCAAAAACTTAGAATATAAGAAACGCACAGTGTAGTACATAGTATATGAGTGAGTTGCACTGAAAAACTTGAATTTACTGAAAAACCCGCATTACACGAAATGCACAGTGTAGTACATAGTATATGAGTGAGTTGCACTCAAAAACTTAGAATATAAGAAACGCACAGTGTAGTACATAGTATATGAGTGAGTTGCACTGAAAAACTTAGAATATAAGAAACGCACAGTGTAGTAAGTAGTATATGAGTGAGTTGCACTGAAAAACTTAGAATATAAGAAACGCACAGTGTAGTACATAGTATATGAGTGAGTTGCACTGAAAAACTTAGAATATAAGAAACGCACAGTGTAGTACATAGTATATGAGTGAGTTGCACTGAAAAACTTAGAATATAAGAAACGCACAGTGTAGTACATAGTATATGAGTGAGTTGCACTGAAAAACTTAGAATATAAGAAACGCACAGTGTAGTACATAGTATATGAGTGAGTTGCATTGAAAAACTTAGAATATAAGAAACGCACAGTGTAGTGCATAGTATATGAGTGAGTTGCCCTGAAAAACTTAGAATATAAGAAACGCACAGTATAGTACATAGTATATGAATGAGTTGCACTGAAAAACTTAGAATTTACTGAAAAACCCGCATTACACGAAATGCACAGTGTAGTACATAGTATATGAGTGAGTTGCACTGAAAAACTTAGAATATAAGAAACGCACAGTGTAGTAAATAGTATATGAGTGAGTTGCACTGAACAACTTAGAATATAAGAAACGCACAGTGTAGTACATAGTATATGAGTGAGTTGCACTGAAAAACTTAGAATATAAGAAACGCACAGTGTAGTACATAGTATATGAGTGAGTTGCACTGAAAAACTTAGAATATAAGAAACGCACAGTGTAGTACATAGTATATGAGTGAGTTGCACTGAAAAACTTAGAAAATAAAAAACGCACAGTGTAGTACATAGTATATGAGTGAGTTGCACTGAAAAACTTAGAATATAAAAAACGCACAGTGTAGTACATAGTATATGAGTGAGTTGCACTGAAAAACTTAGAATATAAGAAACGCACAGTGTAGTACATAGTATATGAGTGAGTTGCGATGAAAAACTTAGAATATAAGAAACGCACAGTGTAGTACATAGTATATGAGTGAGTTGCACTGAAAAACTTAGAATATAAGAAACGCACAGTGTAGTACATAGTATATGAGTGAGTTGCACTGAAAAACTTAGAATATAAGAAACGCACAGTGTAGTACATAGTATATGAGTGAGTTGCACTGAAAAACTTAGAATATAAGAAACGCACAGTGTAATACATAGTATATGAGTGAGATGCACTGAAAAACTTAGAATTTAAGAAACGCACAGTGTAGTACATAGTATATGAGTGAGTTGCACTGTAAAACTTAGAATATAAGAAACGCACAGTGTAGTACATAGTATATGAGTGAGTTGCACTGAAAAACTTAGAATATAAGAAACGCACAGTGTAGTACATAGTATATGAGTGAGTTGCACTCAAAAACTTGAATTTACTGAAAAACCCGCATTACACGAAATGCACAGTGTAGTACATAGTATATGAGTGAGTTGCACTGAAAAACTTAGAATACAAGAAACGCACAGTGTAGTACATAGTATATGAGTGAGTTGCACTGAAAAACTTAGAATATAAGAAACGCACAGTGTAGTAAGTAGTATATGAGTGAGTTGCACTGAAAAACTTAGAATATAAGAAACGCACAGTGTAGTACATAGTATATGAGTGAGTTGCACTGAAAAACTTAGAATATAAGAAACGCACAGTGTAGTACATAGTATATGAGTGAGTTGCACTGAAAAACTTAGAATATAAGAAACGCACAGTGTAGTACATAGTATATGAGTGAGTTGCACTGAAAAACTTAGAATATAAGAAACGCACAGTGTAGTACATAGTATATGAGTGAGTTGCATTGAAAAACTTAGAATATAAGAAATGCACAGTGTAGTGCATAGTATATGAGTGAGTTGTCCTGAAAAACTTAGAATATAAGAAACGCACAGTATAGTACATAGTATATGAATGAGTTGCACTGAAAAACTTATAATTTACTGAAAAACCCGCATTACACGAAATGCACAGTGTAGTACATAGTATATGAGTGAGTTGCACTGAAAAACTTAGAATATAAGAAACGCACAGTGTAGTACATAGTATATGAGTGAGTTGCACTGAAAAACTTAGAATATAAGAAAGGCACAGTGTAGTACATAGTATATGAGTGAGTTGCACTGAAAAACTTAGAATATAAGAAACGCACAGTGTAGTACATAGTATATGAGTGAGTTGCACTGAAAAACTTAGAATTTACTGAAAAACCCGCATTACACGAAATGCACAGTATAGTACATAGTATATGAGTGAGTTGCACTGAAAAAATTAGAATATAAGAAACGCACAGTGTAGTACATAGTATATGAGTGAGTTGCACTGAAAAACTTAGAATATAAGAAACGCACAGCGTAGTACATATTATATGAGTGAGTTGCACTGAAAAACTTAGAATATAAGAAACGCACAGTGTAGTACATAGTATATGAGTGAGTTGCACTGAAAAACTTAGAATATAAGAAACGCACAGTGTAGTACATAGTATATGAGTGAGTTGCACTGAAAAACTTAGAATATAAGAAACGCACAGTGTAGTACATAGTATATGAGTGAGTTGCACTGAAAAACTTAGAATATAAAAAAACGCACAGTGTAGTACATAGTATATGAGTGAGTTGCACTGAAAAACTTAGAATATAAGAAATGCACAGTGTAGTACATAGTATATGAGTGAGTTGCGATGAAAAACTTAGAATATAAGAAACGCACAGTGTAGTACATAGTATATGAGTGAGTTGCACTGAAAAACTTAGAATATAAGAAACGCACAGTGTAGTACATAGTATATGAGTGAGTTGCACTGAAAAACTTAGAATATAAGAAACGCACAGTGTAGTACATAGTATATGAGTGAGTTGCACTGAAAAACTTAGAATATAAGAAACGCACAGTGTAATACATAGTATATGAGTGAGATGCACTGAAAAACTTAGAATTTAAGAAACGCACAGTGTAGTACATAGTATATGAGTGAGTTGCACTGTAAAACTTAGAATATAAGAAACGCACAGTGTAGTACATAGTATATGAGTGAGTTGCACTGAAAAACTTAGAATATAAGAAACGCACAGTGTAGTACATAGTATATGAGTGGGTTGCACTCAAAAACTTGAATTTACTGAAAAACCCGCATTACACGAAATGCACAGTGTAGTACATAGTATATGAGTGAGTTGCACTGAAAAACTTAGAATATAAGAAACGCACAGTGTAGTACATAGTATATGAGTGAGTTAACTGAAAAACTTAGAATATAAGAAACGCACAGTGTAGTACGTAGTATATGAGTGAGTTGCACTGAAAAACTTAGAATATAAGAAACGCACAGTGTAGTACATAGTATATGAGTGAGTTAACTGAAAAACTTAGAATATAAGAAACGCACAGTGTAATACATAGTATATGAGTGAGATGCACTGAAAAACTTAGAATTTAAGAAACGCACAGTGTAGTACATAGTATATGAGTGAGTTGCACTGTAAAACTTAGAATATAAGAAACGCACAGTGTAGTACATAGTATATGAGTGAGTTGCACTGAAAAACTTAGAATATAAGAAACGCACAGTGTAGTACATAGTATATGAGTGAGTTGCACTCAAAAACTTGAATTTACTGAAAAACCCGCATTACACGAAATGCACAGTGTAGTACATAGTATATGAGTGAGTTGCACTGAAAAACTTAGAATATAAGAAACGCACAGTGTAGTACATAGTATATGAGTGAGTTGCACTGAAAAACTTAGAATATAAGAAACGCACAGTGTAGTACATATTATATGAGTGAGTTGCACAGAAAAACTTAGAATATAAGAAACGCACAGTGTAGTACATAGTATATGAGTGAGTTGCACTGAAAAACTTAGAATATAAGAAACGCACAGTGTAGTACATAGTATATGAGTGAGTTGCACTGAAAAACTTAGAATATAAAAAACGCACAGTGTAGTACATAGTATATGAGTGAGTTGCACTGAAAAACTTAGAATATAAGAAACGCACAGTGTAGTACATAGTATATGAGTGAGTTGCGATGAAAAACTTAGAATATAAGAAACGCACAGTGTAGTACATAGTATATGAGTGAGTTGCACTGAAAAACTTAGAATATAAGAAACGCACAGTGTAGTACAAAGTATATGAGTGAGTTGCACTGAAAAACTTAGAATATAAGAAACGCACAGTGTAGTACATAGTATATGAGTGAGTTGCACTGAAAAACTTAGAATATAAGAAACGCACAGTGTAGTACATAGTATCTGAGTGAGTTGCACTGAAAAACTTAGAATATAAGAAACGCACAGTGTAGTACATAGTATATGAGTGAGTTGCACTGAAAAACTTAGAATATAAGAAACGCACAGTGTAGTACATAGTATATGAGTGAGTTGCATTGAAAAACTTAGAATATAAGAAACGCACAGTGTAGTGCATAGTATATGAGTGAGTTGCCCTGAAAAACTTAGAATATAAGAAACGCACAGTATAGTACATAGTATATGAATGAGTTGCACTGAAAAACTTAGAATTTACTGAACAACCCGCATTACACGAAATGCACAGTGTAGTACATAGTATATGAGTGAGTTGCACTGAAAAACTTAGAATATAAGAAACGCACAGTGTAGTACATAGTATATGAGTGAGTTGCACTGAAAAACTTAGAATATAAGAAACGCACAGTGTAGTACATAGTATATGAGTGAGTTGCACTGAAAAACTTAGAATATAAGAAACGCACAGTGTAGTACATAGTATATGAGTGAGTTGCACTGAAAAACTTAGAATATAAGAAACGCACAGTGTAGTACATAGTATATGAGTGAGTTGCACTGAAAAACTTAGAATTTAAGAAACGCACAGTGTAGTACATAGTATATGAGTGAGTTGCACTGAAAAACTTAGAATATAAGAAACGCACAGTGTAGTACATAGTATATGAGTGAGTTGCACTGAAAAACTTAGAATATAAGAAACGCACAGTGTAGTACATAGTATATGAGTGAGTTGCACTGAAAAACTTAGAATATAAGAAACGCACAGTGTAGTACATAGTATATGAGTGAGTTGCACTGAAAAACTTACAATATAAGAAACGCACAGTGTAGTACATAGTATATGAATGAGTTGCACTGAAAAACTTAGAATATAAAAAACGCACAGTGTAGTACATAGTATATGAGTGAGTTGCACTGAAAAACTTAGAATATAAGAAACGCACAGTGTAGTACATAGTATATGAGTGAGTTGCACTGAAAAACTTGAATTTACTGAAAAACGCGCATTACACGAAATGCACAGTGTAGTACATAGTATATGAGTGAGTTGCACTCAAAAACTTAGAATATAAGAAACGCACAGTGTAGTACATAGTATATGAGTGAGTTGCACTGAAAAACTTAGAATATAAGAAACGCACAGTGTAGTAAGTAGTATATGAGTGAGTTGCACTGAAAAATTTAGAATATAAGAAACGCACAGTGTAGTACAA
Organism: Mus caroli; assembly: GCF_978045245.1. Taxonomy (NCBI): domain Eukaryota; kingdom Metazoa; phylum Chordata; class Mammalia; order Rodentia; family Muridae; genus Mus; species Mus caroli. The sequence goes on from NW_028227283.1 coordinate 3,467,192, forward strand.
AGTATATGAGTGAGTTGCACTGAAAAACTTAGAATATAAGAAACGCACAGTGTAGTACATAGTATATGAGTGAGTTGCACTGAAAAACTTAGAATATAAGAAACGCACAGTGTAGTACATAGTATATGAGTGAGTTGCACTGAAAAACTTAGAATATAAGAAACGCACAGTGTAGTACATAGTATATGAGTGAGTTGCACTGAAAAACTTAGAATATAAGAAACGCACAGTGTAGTACATAGTATATGAGTGAGTTGCATTGAAAAACTTAGAATATAAGAAACGCACAGTGTAGTGCATAGTATATGAGTGAGTTGCGATGAAAAACTTAGAATATAAGAAACGCACAGTGTAGTACATAGTATATGAGTGAGTTGCACTGAAAAACTTAGAATATAAGAAACGCACAGTGTAGTACATAGTATATGAGTGAGTTGCACTGAAAAACTTAGAATATAAGAAACGCACAGTGTAGTACATAGTATATGAGTGAGTTGCGATGAAAAACTTAGAATATAAGAAACGCACAGTGTAGTACATAGTATATGAATGAGTTGCACTGAAAAACTTAGAATATAAGAAACGCACAGTGTAGTACATAGTATATGAGTGAGTTGCACTGAAAAACTTAGAATATAAGAAACGCACAGTGTAATACATAGTATATGAGTGAGATGCACTGAAAAACTTAGAATTTAAGAAACGCACAGTGTAGTACATAGTATATGAGTGAGTTGCACTGTAAAACTTAGAATATAAGAAACGCACAGTGTAGTACATAGTATATGAGTGAGTTGCACTGAAAAACTTAGAATATAAGAAACGCACAGTGTAGTACATAGTATATGAGTGAGTTGCACTGAAAAACTTAGAATATAAGAAACGCACAGTGTAGTACATAGTATATGAGTGAGTTGCACTGAAAAACTTACAATATAAGAAACGCACAGTGTAGTACATAGTATATGAATGAGTTGCACTGAAAAACTTAGAATATAAAAAACGCACAGTGTAGTACATAGTATATGAGTGAGTTGCACTGAAAAACTTAGAATATAAGAAACGCACAGTGTAGTACATAGTATATGAGTGAGTTGCACTGAAAAACTTGAATTTACTGAAAAACGCGCATTACACGAAATGCACAGTGTAGTACATAGTATATGAGTGAGTTGCACTCAAAAACTTAGAATATAAGAAACGCACAGTGTAGTACATAGTATATGAGTGAGTTGCACTGAAAAACTTAGAATATAAGAAACGCACAGTGTAGTAAGTAGTATATGAGTGAGTTGCACTGAAAAATTTAGAATATAAGAAACGCACAGTGTAGTACAAAGTATATGAGTGAGTTGCACTGAAAAACTTAGAATATAAGAAACGCACAGTGTAGTACATAGTATATGAGTGAGTTGCACTGAAAAACTTAGAATATAAGAAACGCACAGTGTAGTACATAGTATATGAGTGAGTTGCACTGAAAAACTTAGAATATAATAAACGCACAGTGTAGTACATAGTATATGAGTGAGTTGCACTGAAAAACTTAGAATATAAGAAACGCACAGTGTAGTACATAGTATATGAGTGAGTTGCATTGAAAAACTTAGAATATAAGAAACGCACAGTGTAGTGCATAGTATATGAGTGAGTTGCGATGAAAAACTTAGAATATAAGAAACGCACAGTGTAGTACATAGTATATGAGTGAGTTGCACTGAAAAACTTAGAATATAAGAAACGCACAGTGTAGTACATAGTATATGAGTGAGTTGCACTGAAAAACTTAGAATATAAGAAACGCACAGTGTAATACATAGTATATGAGTGAGATGCACTGAAAAACTTAGAATTTAAGAAACGCACAGTGTAGTACATAGTATATGAGTGAGTTGCACTGTAAAACTTAGAATATAAGAAACGCACAGTGTAGTACATAGTATATGAGTGAGTTGCACTGAAAAACTTAGAATATAAGAAACGCACAGTGTAGTACATAGTATATGAGTGAGTTGCACTGAAAAACTTAGAATATAAGAAACGCACAGTGTAGTACATAGTATATAAGTGAGTTCCACTGAAAAACTTGAATTTACTGAAAAACCCGCATTACACGAAATGCACAGTGTAGTACATAGTATATGAGTGAGTTGCACTCAAAAACTTAGAATATAAGAAACGCACAGTGTAGTACATAGTATATGAGTGAGTTGCACTGAAAAACTTAGAATATAAGAAACGCACAGTGTAGTAAGTAGTATATGAGTGAGTTGCACTGAAAAACTTAGAATATAAGAAACGCACAGTGTAGTACAAAGTATATGAGTGAGTTGCACTGAAAAACTTAGAATATAAGAAACGCACAGTGTAGTACATAGTATATGAGTGAGTTGCACTGAAAAACTTAGAATATAAGAAACGCACAGTGTAGTACATAGTATATGAGTGAGTTGCACTGAAAAACTTAGAATATAAGAAACGCACAGTGTAGTACATAGTATATGAGTGAGTTGCACTGAAAAACTTAGAATATAAGAAACGCACAGTGTAGTACATAGTATATGAGTGACTTGCATTGAAAAACTTAGAATATAAGAAACGCACAGTGTAGTGCATAGTATATGAGTGAGTTGCCCTGAAAAACTTAGAATATAAGAAACGCACAGTATAGTACATAGTATATGAATGAGTTGCACTGAAAAACTTAGAATTTACTGAACAACCCGCATTACACGAAATGCACAGTGTAGTACATAGTATATGAGTGAGTTGCACTGAAAAACTTAGAATATAAGAAACGCACAGTGTAGTACATAGTATATGAGTGAGTTGCACTGAAAAACTTAGAATATAAGAAACGCACAGTGTAGTACATAGTATATGAGTGAGTTGCACTGAAAAACTTAGAATATAAGAAACGCACAGTGTAGTACATAGTATATGAGTGAGTTGCACTGAAAAACTTAGAATATAAGAAACGCACAGTGTAGTACATAGTATATGAGTGAGTTGCACTGAAAAACTTAGAATTTAAGAAACGCACAGTGTAGTACATAGTATATGAGTGAGTTGCACTGAAAAACTTAGAATATAAGAAACGCACAGTGTAGTACATAGTATATGAGTGAGTTGCACTGAAAAACTTAGAATATAAGAAACGCACAGTGTAGTACATAGTATATGAGTGAGTTGCACTGAAAAACTTAGAATATAAGAAACGCACAGTGTAGTACATAGTATATGAGTGAGTTGCACTGAAAAACTTAGAATATAAGAAACGCACAGTGTAGTACATAGTATATGAGTGAGTTGCACTGAAAAACTTAGAATATAAGAAACGCACAGTGTAGTACATAGTATATGAGTGAGTTGCATTGAAAAACTTAGAATATAAGAAACGCACAGTGTAGTACATAGTATATGAGTGAGTTGCACTGAAAAACTTAGAATATAAGAAACGCACAGTGTAGTAAGTAGTATATGAGTGAGTTGCACTGAAAAACTTAGAATATAAGAAACGCACAGTGTAGTACAAAGTATATGAGTGAGTTGCACTGAAAAACTTAGAATATAAGAAACGCACAGTGTAGTACATAGTATATGAGTGAGTTGCACTGAAAAACTTAGAATATAAGAAACGCACAGTGTAGTACATAGTATATGAGTGAGTTGCACTGAAAAACTTAGAATATAAGAAACGCACAGTGTAGTACATAGTATATGAGTGAGTTGCACTGAAAAACTTAGAATATAAGAAACGCACAGTGTAGTACATAGTATATGAGTGAGTTGCATTGAAAAACTTAGAATATAAGAAACGCACAGTGTAGTGCATAGTATATGAGTGAGTTGCGATGAAAAACTTAGAATATAAGAAACGCACAGTGTAGTACATAGTATATGAGTGAGTTGCACTGAAAAACTTAGAATATAAGAAACGCACAGTGTAGTACATAGTATATGAGTGAGTTGCACTGAAAAACTTAGAATATAAGAAACGCACAGTGTAGTACATAGTATATGAGTGAGTTGCGATGAAAAACTTAGAATATAAGAAACGCACAGTGTAGTACATAGTATATGAGTGAGTTGCACTGAAAAACTTAGAATATAAGAAACGCACAGTGTAGTACATAGTATATGAGTGAGTTGCACTCAAAAACTTAGAATATAAGAAACGCACAGTGTAGTACATAGTATATGAGTGAGTTGCACTGAAAAACTTAGAATATAAGAAACGCACAGTGTAGTACATAGTATATGAGTGAGTTGCACTGAAAAACTTAGAATATAAGAAACGCACAGTGTAGTACATAGTATATGAGTGAGTTGCATTGAAAAACTTAGAATATAAGAAACGCACAGTGTAGTGCATAGTATATGAGTGAGTTGCGATGAAAAACTTAGAATATAAGAAACGCACAGTGTAGTACATAGTATATGAGTGAGTTGCACTGAAAAACTTAGAATATAAGAAACGCACAGTGTAGTACATAGTATATGAGTGAGTTGCACTGAAAAACTTAGAATATAAGAAAAGCACAGTGTAGTACATAGTATATGAGTGAGTTGCGATGAAAAACTTAGAATATAAGAAACGCACAGTGTAGTACATAGTATATGAGTGAGTTGCACTGAAAAACTTAGAATATAAGAAACGCACAGTGTAGTACATAGTATATGAGTGAGTTGCACTGAAAAACTTAGAATATAAGAAACGCACAGTGTAATACATAGTATATGAGTGAGATGCACTGAAAAACTTAGAATTTAAGAAACGCACAGTGTAGTACATAGTATATGAGTGAGTTGCACTGTAAAACTTAGAATATAAGAAACGCACAGTGTAGTACATAGTATATGAGTGAGTTGCACTGAAAAACTTAGAATATAAGAAACGCACAGTGTAGTACATAGTATATGAGTGAGTTGCACTGAAAAACTTAGAATATAAGAAACGCACAGTGTAGTACATAGTATATAAGTGAGTTCCACTGAAAAACTTGAATTTACTGAAAAACCCGCATTACACGAAATGCACAGTGTAGTACATAGTATATGAGTGAGTTGCACTCAAAAACTTAGAATATAAGAAACGCACAGTGTAGTACATAGTATATGAGTGAGTTGCACTGAAAAACTTAGAATATAAGAAACGCACAGTGTAGTAAGTAGTATATGAGTGAGTTGCACTGAAAAACTTAGAATATAAGAAACGCACAGTGTAGTACAAAGTATATGAGTGAGTTGCACTGAAAAACTTAGAATATAAGAAACGCACAGTGTAGTACATAGTATATGAGTGAGTTGCACTGAAAAACTTAGAATATAAGAAACGCACAGTGTAGTACATAGTATATGAGTGACTTGCATTGAAAAACTTAGAATATAAGAAACGCACAGTGTAGTGCATAGTATATGAGTGAGTTGCGATGAAAAACTTAGAATATAAGAAACGCACAGTGTAGTACATAGTATATGAGTGAGTTGCACTGAAAAACTTAGAATATAAGAAACGCACAGTGTAGTACATAGTATATGAGTGAGTTGCACTGAAAAACTTAGAATATAAGAAACGCACAGTGTAGTACATAGTATATGAGTGAGTTGCGATGAAAAACTTAGAATATAAGAAACGCACAGTGTAGTACATAGTATATGAGTGAGTTGCACTGAAAAACTTAGAATATAAGAAACGCACAGTGTAGTACATAGTATATGAGTGAGTTGCACTGAAAAACTTAGAATATAAGAAACGCACAGTGTAATACATAGTATATGAGTGAGATGCACTGAAAAACTTAGAATTTAAGAAACGCACAGTGTAGTACATAGTATATGAGTGAGTTGCACTGTAAAACTTAGAATATAAGAAACGCACAGTGTAGTACATAGTATATGAGTGAGTTGCACTGAAAAACTTAGAATATAAGAAACGCACAGTGTAGTACATAGTATATGAGTGAGTTGCACTGAAAAACTTAGAATATAAGAAACGCACAGTGTAGTACATAGTATATAAGTGAGTTCCACTGAAAAACTTGAATTTACTGAAAAACCCGCATTACACGAAATGCACAGTGTAGTACATAGTATATGAGTGAGTTGCACTCAAAAACTTAGAATATAAGAAACGCACAGTGTAGTACATAGTATATGAGTGAGTTGCACTGAAAAACTTAGAATATAAGAAACGCACAGTGTAGTAAGTAGTATATGAGTGAGTTGCACTGAAAAACTTAGAATATAAGAAACGCACAGTGTAGTACAAAGTATATGAGTGAGTTGCACTGAAAAACTTAGAATATAAGAAACGCACAGTGTAGTACATAGTATATGAGTGAGTTGCACTGAAAAACTTAGAATATAAGAAACGCACAGTGTAGTACATAGTATATGAGTGAGTTGCACTGAAAAACTTAGAATATAAGAAACGCACAGTGTAGTACATAGTATATGAGTGAGTTGCACTGAAAAACTTAGAATATAAGAAACGCACAGTGTAGTACATAGTATATGAGTGACTTGCATTGAAAAACTTAGAATATAAGAAACGCACAGTGTAGTGCATAGTATATGAGTGAGTTGCCCTGAAAAACTTAGAATATAAGAAACGCACAGTATAGTACATAGTATATGAATGAGTTGCACTGAAAAACTTAGAATTTACTGAACAACCCGCATTACACGAAATGCACAGTGTAGTACATAGTATATGAGTGAGTTGCACTGAAAAACTTAGAATATAAGAAACGCACAGTGTAGTACATAGTATATGAGTGAGTTGCACTGAAAAACTTAGAATATAAGAAACGCACAGTGTAGTACATAGTATATGAGTGAGTTGCACTGAAAAACTTAGAATATAAGAAACGCACAGTGTAGTACATAGTATATGAGTGAGTTGCACTGAAAAACTTAGAATATAAGAAACGCACAGTGTAGTACATAGTATATGAGTGAGTTGCACTGAAAAACTTAGAATTTAAGAAACGCACAGTGTAGTACATAGTATATGAGTGAGTTGCACTGAAAAACTTAGAATATAAGAAACGCACAGTGTAGTACATAGTATATGAGTGAGTTGCACTGAAAAACTTAGAATATAAGAAACGCACAGTGTAGTACATAGTATATGAGTGAGTTGCACTGAAAAACTTAGAATATAAGAAACGCACAGTGTAGTACATAGTATATGAGTGAGTTGCACTGAAAAACTTAGAATATAAGAAACGCACAGTGTAGTACATAGTATATGAGTGAGTTGCATTGAAAAACTTAGAATATAAGAAACGCACAGTGTAGTACATAGTATATGAGTGAGTTGCACTGAAAAACTTAGAATATAAGAAACGCACAGTGTAGTAAGTAGTATATGAGTGAGTTGCACTGAAAAACTTAGAATATAAGAAACGCACAGTGTAGTACAAAGTATATGAGTGAGTTGCACTGAAAAACTTAGAATATAAGAAACGCACAGTGTAGTACATAGTATATGAGTTAGTTGCACTGAAAAACTTAGAATATAAGAAACGCACAGTGTAGTACATAGTATATGAGTGAGTTGCACTGAAAAACTTAGAATATAAGAAACGCACAGTGTAGTACATAGTATATGAGTGAGTTGCACTGAAAAACTTAGAATATAAGAAACGCACAGTGTAGTACATAGTATATGAGTGAGTTGCATTGAAAAACTTAGAATATAAGAAACGCACAGTGTAGTGCATAGTATATGAGTGAGTTGCGATGAAAAACTTAGAATATAAGAAACGCACAGTGTAGTACATAGTATATGAGTGAGTTGCACTGAAAAACTTAGAATATAAGAAACGCACAGTGTAGTACATAGTATATGAGTGAGTTGCACTGAAAAACTTAGAATATAAGAAACGCACAGTGTAGTACATAGTATATGAGTGAGTTGCGATGAAAAACTTAGAATATAAGAAACGCACAGTGTAGTACATAGTATATGAGTGAGTTGCACTGAAAAACTTAGAATATAAGAAACGCACAGTGTAGTACATAGTATATGAGTGAGTTGCACTCAAAAACTTAGAATATAAGAAACGCACAGTGTAGTACATAGTATATGAGTGAGTTGCACTGAAAAACTTAGAATATAAGAAACGCACAGTGTAGTAAGTAGTATATGAGTGAGTTGCACTGAAAAATTTAGAATATAAGAAACGCACAGTGTAGTACAAAGTATATGAGTGAGTTCCACTGAAAAACTTAGAATATAAGAAACGCACAGTGTAGTACATAGTATATGAGTGAGTTGCACTGAAAAACTTAGAATATAAGAAACGCACAGTGTAGTACATAGTACATGAGTGAGTTGCACTGAAAAACTTAGAATATAAGAAACGCACAGTGTAGTACATAGTATATGAGTGAGTTGCACTGAAAAACTTAGAATATAAGAAACGCACAGTGTAGTACATAGTATATGAGTGAGTTGCATTGAAAAACTTAGAATATAAGAAACGCACAGTGTAGTGCATAGTATATGAGTGAGTTGCGATGAAAAACATAGAATATAAGAAACGCACAGTGTAGTACATAGTATATGAGTGAGTTGCACTGAAAAACTTAGAATATAAGAAACGCACAGTGTAGTACATAGTATATGAGTGAGTTGCACTGAAAAACTTAGAATATAAGAAACGCACAGTGTAGTACATAGTATATGAGTGAGTTGCGATGAAAAACTTAGAATATAAGAAACGCACAGTGTAGTACATAGTATATGAGTGAGTTGCACTGAAAAACTTAGAATATAAGAAACGCACAGTGTAGTACATAGTATATGAGTGAGTTGCACTGAAAAACTTAGAATATAAGAAACGCACAGTGTAGTACATAGTATATGAGTGAGTTGCACTGAAAAACTTAGAATATAAGAAACGCACAGTGTAATACATAGTATATGAGTGAGATGCACTGAAAAACTTAGAATTTAAGAAACGCACAGTGTAGTACATAGTATATGAGTGAGTTGCACTGTAAAACTTAGAATATAAGAAACGTACAGTGTAGTACATAGTATATGAGTGAGTTGCACTGAAAAACTTAGAATATAAGAAACGCACAGTGTAGTACATAGTATATGAGTGAGTTGCACTCAAAAACTTGAATTTACTGAAAAACGCGCATTACACGAAATGCACAGTGTAGTACATAGTATATGAGTGAGTTGCACTGAAAAACTTAGAATATAAGAAACGCACAGTGTAGTACATAGTATATGAGTGAGTTGCACTGAAAAACTTAGAATATAAGAAACGCACAGTGTAGTACATAGTATATGAGTGAGTTGCACTGAAAAACTTAGAATATAAGAAACGCACAGTGTAATACATAGTATATGAGTGAGATGCACTGAAAAACTTAGAATTTAAGAAACGCACAGTGTAGTACATAGTATATGAGTGAGTTGCACTGTAAAACTTAGAATATAAGAAACGTACAGTGTAGTACATAGTATATGAGTGAGTTGCACTGAAAAACTTAGAATATAAGAAACGCACAGTGTAGTACATAGTATATGAGTGAGTTGCACTCAAAAACTTGAATTTACTGAAAAACGCGCATTACACGAAATGCACAGTGTAGTACATAGTATATGAGTGAGTTGCACTCAAAAACTTAGAATATAAGAAACGCACAGTGTAGTACATAGTATATGAGTGAGTTGCACTGAAAAACTTAGAATATAAGAAACGCACAGTGTAGTAAGTAGTATATGAGTGAGTTGCACTGAAAAACTTAGAATATAAGAAACGCACAGTGTAGTACAAAGTATATGAGTGAGTTGCACTGAAAAACTTAGAATATAAGAAACGCACAGTGTAGTACATAGTATATGAGTGAGTTGCACTGAAAAACTTAGAATATAAGAAACGCACAGTGTAGTACATAGTATATGAGTGAGTTGCACTGAAAAACTTAGAATATAAGAAACGCACAGTGTAGTACATAGTATATGAGTGAGTTGCACTGAAAAACTTAGAATATAAGAAACGCACAGTGTAGTACATAGTATATGAGTGACTTGCATTGAAAAACTTAGAATATAAGAAACGCACAGTGTAGTGCATAGTATATGAGTGAGTTGCCCTGAAAAACTTAGAATATAAGAAACGCACAGTATAGTACATAGTATATGAATGAGTTGCACTGAAAAACTTAGAATTTACTGAACAACCCGCATTACACGAAATGCACAGTGTAGTACATAGTATATGAGTGAGTTGCACTGAAAAACTTAGAATATAAGAAACGCACAGTGTAGTACATAGTATATGAGTGAGTTGCACTGAAAAAATTAGAATATAAGAAACGCACAGTGTAGTACATAGTATATGAGTGAGTTGCACTGAAAAACTTAGAATATAAGAAACGCACAGTGTAGTACATAGTATATGAGTGAGTTGCACTGAAAAACTTAGAATATAAGAAACGCACAGTGTAGTACATAGTATATGAGTGAGTTGCACTGAAAAACTTAGAATTTAAGAAACGCACAGTGTAGTACATAGTATATGAGTGAGTTGCACTGAAAAACTTAGAATATAAGAAACGCACAGTGTAGTACATAGTATATGAGTGAGTTGCCCTGAAAAACTTAGAATATAAGAAACGCACAGTGTAGTACATAGTATATGAGTGAGTTGCACTGAAAAACTTAGAATATAAGAAACGCACAGTGTAGTACATAGTATATGAGTGAGTTGCACTGAAAAACTTACAATATAAGAAACGCACAGTGTAGTACATAGTATATGAATGAGTTGCACTGAAAAACTTAGAATATAAAAAACGCACAGTGTAGTACATAGTATATGAGTGAGTTGCACTGAAAAACTTAGAATATAAGAAACGCACAGTGTAGTACATAGTATATGAGTGAGTTGCACTGAAAAACTTGAATTTACTGAAAAACGCGCATTACACGAAATGCACAGTGTAGTACATAGTATATGAGTGAGTTGCACTCAAAAACTTAGAATATAAGAAACGCACAGTGTAGTACATAGTATATGAGTGAGTTGCACTGAAAAACTTAGAATATAAGAAACGCACAGTGTAGTAAGTAGTATATGAGTGAGTTGCACTGAAAAACTTAGAATATAAGAAACGCACAGTGTAGTACAAAGTATATGAGTGAGTTGCACTGAAAAACTTAGAATATAAGAAACGCACAGTGTAGTACATAGTATATGAGTGAGTTGCACTGAAAAACTTAGAATATAAGAAACGCACAGTGTAGTACATAGTATATGAGTGAGTTGCACTGAAAAACTTAGAATATAAGAAACGCACAGTGTAGTACATAGTATATGAGTGAGTTGCACTGAAAAACTTAGAATATAAGAAACGCACAGTGTAGTACATAGTATATGAGTGAGTTGCGATGAAAAACTTAGAATATAAGAAACGCACAGTGTAGTACATAGTATATGAGTGAGTTGCACTGAAAAACTTAGAATATAAGAAACGCACAGTGTAGTACATAGTATATGAGTGAGTTGCACTGAAAAACTTAGAATATAAGAAACGCACAGTGTAGTACATAGTATATGAGTGAGTTGCACTGAAAAACTTAGAATATAAGAAACGCACAGTGTAATACATAGTATATGAGTGAGATGCACTGAAAAACTTAGAATTTAAGAAACGCACAGTGTAGTACATAGTATATGAGTGAGTTGCACTGTAAAACTTAGAATATAAGAAACGCACAGTGTAGTACATAGTATATGAGTGAGTTGCACTGAAAAACTTAGAATATAAGAAACGCACAGTGTAGTACATAGTATATGAGTGAGTTGCACTCAAAAACTTGAATTTACTGAAAAACCCGCATTACACGAAATGCACAGTGTAGTACATAGTATATGAGTGAGTTGCACTGAAAAACTTAGAATATAAGAAACGCACAGTGTAGTACATAGTATATGAGTGAGTTGCACTGAAAAACTTAGAATATAAGAAACGCACAGTGTAGTACGTAGTATATGAGTGAGTTGCGATGAAATACTTAGAATATAAGAAACGCACAGTGTAGTACATAGTATATGAGTGAGTTGCATTGAAAAACTTAGAATATAAGAAACGCACAGTGTAGTGCATAGTATATGAGTGAGTTGCACTGAAAAACTTAGAATATAAGAAACGCACAGTGTAGTACATAGTATATGAGTGAGTTGCACTGAAAAACTTAGAATATAAGAAACGCACAGTGTAATACATAGTATATGAGTGAGATGCACTGAAAAACTTAGAATTTAAGAAACGCACAGTGTAGTACATAGTATATGAGTGAGTTGCACTGTAAAACTTAGAATATAAGAAACACACAGTGTAGTACATAGTATATGAGTGAGTTGCACTGAAAAACTTAGAATATAAGAAACGCACAGTGTAGTACATAGTATATGAGTGAGTTGCACTCAAAAACTTGAATTTACTGAAAAACCCGCATTACACGAAATGCACAGTGTAGTACATAGTATATGAGTGAGTTGCACTGAAAAACTTAGAATATCAGAAACGCACAGTGTAGTACATAGTATATGAGTGAGTTGCACTGAAAAACTTAGAATATAAGAAACGCACAGTGTAGTACATATTATATGAGTGAGTTGCACTGAAAAACTTAGAATATAAGAAACGCACAGTGTAGTACATAGTATATGAGTGAGTTGCACTGAAAAACTTAGAATATAAGAAACGCACAGTGTAGTACATAGTATATGAGTGAGTTGCACTGAAAAACTTAGAATATAAAAAACGCACAGTGTAGTACATAGTATATGAGTGAGTTGCACTGAAAAACTTAGAATATAAGAAACGCACAGTGTAGTACATAGTATATGAGTGAGTTGCACTCAAAAACTTAGAATATAAGAATCGCACAGTGTAGTACATAGTATATGAGTGAGTTGCACTGAAAAACTTAGAATATAAGAAACGCACAGTGTAGTAAGTAGTATATGAGTGAGTTGCACTGAAAAACTTAGAATATAAGAAACGCACAGTGTAGTACAAAGTATATGAGTGAGTTGCACTGAAAAACTTAGAATATAAGAAACGCACAGTGTAGTACATAGTATATGAGTGAGTTGCACTGAAAAACTTAGAATATAAGAAACGCACAGTGTAGTAAGTAGTATATGAGTGAGTTGCACTGAAAAACTTAGAATATAAGAAACGCACAGTGTAGTACAAAGTATATGAGTGAGTTGCACTGAAAAACTTAGAATATAAGAAACGCACAGTGTAGTACATAGTATATGAGTGAGTTGCACTGAAAAACTTAGAATATAAGAAACGCACAGTGTAGTACATAGTATATGAGTGACTTGCATTGAAAAACTTAGAATATAAGAAACGCACAGTGTAGTGCATAGTATATGAGTGAGTTGCCCTGAAAAACTTAGAATATAAGAAACGCACAGTATAGTACATAGTATATGAATGAGTTGCACTGAAAAACTTAGAATTTACTGAACAACCCGCATTACACGAAATGCACAGTGTAGTACATAGTATATGAGTGAGTTGCACTGAAAAACTTAGAATATAAGAAACGCACAGTGTAGTACATAGTATATGAGTGAGTTGCACTGAAAAAATTAGAATATAAGAAACGCACAGTGTAGTACATAGTATATGAGTGAGTTGCACTGAAAAACTTAGAATATAAGAAACGCACAGTGTAGTACATAGTATATGAGTGAGTTGCACTGAAAAACTTAGAATATAAGAAACGCACAGTGTAGTACATAGTATATGAGTGAGTTGCACTGAAAAACTTAGAATTTAAGAAACGCACAGTGTAGTACATAGTATATGAGTGAGTTGCACTGAAAAACTTAGAATATAAGAAACGCACAGTGTAGTACATAGTATATGAGTGAGTTGCACTGAAAAACTTAGAATATAAGAAACGCACAGTGTAGTACATAGTATATGAGTGAGTTGCACTGAAAAACTTAGAATATAAGAAACGCACAGTGTAGTACATAGTATATGAGTGAGTTGCACTGAAAAACTTACAATATAAGAAACGCACAGTGTAGTACATAGTATATGAATGAGTTGCACTGAAAAACTTAGAATATAAAAAACGCACAGTGTAGTACATAGTATATGAGTGAGTTGCACTGAAAAACTTAGAATATAAGAAACGCACAGTGTAGTACATAGTATATGAGTGAGTTGCACTGAAAAACTTGAATTTACTGAAAAACGCGCATTACACGAAATGCACAGTGTAGTACATAGTATATGAGTGAGTTGCACTCAAAAACTTAGAATATAAGAAACGCACAGTGTAGTACATAGTATATGAGTGAGTTGCACTGAAAAACTTAGAATATAAGAAACGCACAGTGTAGTAAGTAGTATATGAGTGAGTTGCACTGAAAAACTTAGAATATAAGAAACGCACAGTGTAGTACAAAGTATATGAGTGAGTTGCACTGAAAAACTTAGAATATAAGAAACGCACAGTGTAGTACATAGTATATGAGTGAGTTGCACTGAAAAACTTAGAATATAAGAAACGCACAGTGTAGTACATAGTATATGAGTGAGTTGCACTGAAAAACTTAGAATATAAGAAACGCACAGTGTAGTACATAGTATATGAGTGAGTTGCACTGAAAAACTTAGAATATAAGAAACGTACAGTGTAGTACATAGTATATGAGTGAGTTGCATTGAAAAACTTAGAATATAAGAAACGCACAGTGTAGTGCATAGTATATGAGTGAGTTGCGATGAAAAACTTAGAATATAAGAAATGCACAGTGTAGTACATAGTATATGAGTGAGTTGCACTGAAAAACTTAGAATATAAGAAACGCACAGTGTAGTACATAGTATATGAGTGAGTTGCACTGAAAAACTTAGAATATAAGAAACGCACAGTGTAGTACATAGTATATGAGTGAGTTGCGATGAAAAACTTAGAATATAAGAAACGCACAGTGTAGTACATAGTATATGAGTGAGTTGCACTGAAAAACTTAGAATATAAGAAACGCACAGTGTAGTACATAGTATATGAGTGAGTTGCACTGAAAAACTTAGAATATAAGAAACGCACAGTGTAGTACATAGTATATGAGTGAGTTGCACTGAAAAACTTAGAATATAAGAAACGCACAGTGTAGTACATAGTATATGAGTGAGTTGCACTCAAAAACTTGAATTTACTGAAAAACCCGCATTACACGAAATGCACAGTGTAGTACATAGTATATGAGTGAGTTGCACTGAAAAACTTAGAATATAAGAAACGCACAGTGTAGTACATAGTATATGAGTGAGTTGCACTGAAAAACTTAGAATATAAGAAACGCACAGTGTAGTACGTAGTATATGAGTGAGTTGCACTGAAAAACTTAGAATATAAGAAACGCACAGTGTAGTACATAGTATATGAGTGAGTTGCATTGAAAAACTTAGAATATAAGAAACGCACAGTGTAGTGCATAGTATATGAGTGAGTTGCACTGAAAAACTTAGAATATAAGAAACGCACAGTGTAGTACATAGTATATGAGTGAGTTGCACTGAAAAACTTAGAATATAAGAAACGCACAGTGTAATACATAGTATATGAGTGAGATGCACTGAAAAACTTAGAATTTAAGAAACGCACAGTGTAGTACATAGTATATGAGTGAGTTGCACTGTAAAACTTAGAATATAAGAAACACACAGTGTAGTACATAGTATATGAGTGAGTTGCACTGAAAAACTTAGAATATAAGAAACGCACAGTGTAGTACATAGTATATGAGTGAGTTGCACTCAAAAACTTGAATTTACTGAAAAACCCGCATTACACGAAATGCACAGTGTAGTACATAGTATATGAGTGAGTTGCACTGAAAAACTTAGAATATCAGAAACGCACAGTGTAGTACATAGTATATGAGTGAGTTGCACTGAAAAACTTAGAATATAAGAAACGCACAGTGTAGTACATATTATATGAGTGAGTTGCACTGAAAAACTTAGAATATAAGAAACGCACAGTGTAGTACATAGTATATGAGTGAGTTGCACTGAAAAACTTAGAATATAAGAAACGCACAGTGTAGTACATAGTATATGAGTGAGTTGCACTGAAAAACTTAGAATATAAGAAACGCACAGTGTAGTACATAGTATATGAGTGAGTTGCACTGAAAAACTTAGAATATAAGAAACGCACAGTGTAGTACATTGTATATGAGTGAGTTGAACTGAAAAACTTAGAATATAAGAAACGCACAGTGTAGTACATAGTATATGAGTGAGTTGCACTGAAAAACTTAGAATATAAGAAACGCACAGTGTAGTAAGTAGTATATGAGTGAGTTGCACTGAAAAACTTAGAATATAAGAAACGCACAGTGTAGTACAAAGTATATGAGTGAGTTGCACTGAAAAACTTAGAATATAAGAAACGCACAGTGTAGTACATAGTATATGAGTGAGTTGCACTGAAAAACTTAGAATATAAGAAACGCACAGTGTAGTACATAGTATATGAGTGAGTTTCACTGAAAAACTTAGAATATAAGAAACGCACAGTGTAGTACATAGTATATGAGTGAGTTGCACTGAAAAACTTAGAATATAAGAAACGCACAGTGTAATACATAGTATATGAGTGAGATGCACTGAAAAACTTAGAATTTAAGAAACGCACAGTGTAGTACATAGTATATGAGTGAGTTGCACTGAAAAACTTAGAATATAAGAAACGCACAGTGTAGTACATAGTATATGAGTGAGTTGCACTGAAAAACTTAGAATATAGGAAACGCACAGTGTAGTACATAGTATATGAGTGAGTTGCACTCAAAAACTTAGAATATAAGAAACGCACAGTGTAGTACATAGTATATGAGTGAGTTGCACTGAAAAACTTAGAATATAAGAAACGCACAGTGTAGTACATAGTATATGAGTGAGTTGCACTGAAAAACTTAGAATTTAAGAAACGCACAGTGTAGTACATAGTATATGAGTGAGTTGCACTGAAAAACTTGAATTTACTGAAAAACCCGCATTACACGAAATGCACAGTGTAGTACATAGTATATGAGTGAGTTGCACTGAAAAACTTAGAATATAGGAAACGCACAGTGTAGTAAGTAGTATATGAGTGAGTTGCACTGAAAAACTTAGAATATAAGAAACGCACAGTGTAGTACAAAGTATATGAGTGAGTTGCACTGAAAAACTTAGAATATAAGAAACGCACAGTGTAGTACATAGTATATGAGTGAGTTGCACTGAAAAACTTAGAATATAAGAAAGGCACAGTGTAGTACATAGTATATGAGTGAGTTGCACTGAAAAACTTAGAATATAAGAAACGCACAGTGTAGTACATAGTATATGAGTGAGTTGCACTGAAAAACTTAGAATATAAGAAACGCACAGTGTAGTGCATAGTACATGAGTGAGTTGCACTGAAAAACTTAGAATATAAGAAACGCACAGTATAGTACATAGTACATGAATGAGTTGCACTGAAAAACTTAGAATTTACTGAAAAACCCGCATTACACGAAATGCACAGTGTAGTACATAGTATATGAGTGAGTTGCACTGAAAAACTTAGAATATAAGAAACGCACAGTGTAGTGCATAGTATATGAGTGAGTCGCACTGAAAAACTTAGAATATAAGAAACGCACAGTGTAGTACATAGTATATGAGTGAGTTGCACTGAAAAACTTAGAATTACCTAAAAACCCGCATTACACGAAATGCACAGTGTAGTACATAGTATATGAGTGAGTTGCACTGAAAAACTTAGAATATAAGAAACGCACAGTGTAGTACATAGTATATGAGTGAGTTGCACTGAAAAACTTAGAATATAAGAAACGCACAGTGTAGTACATAGTATATGAGTGAGTTGCACTGAAAAACTTAGAATTTACTGAAAAACCCGCATTACACGAAATGCACAGTGTAGTACATAGTATATGAGTGAGTTGCACTGAAAAACTTAGAATATAAGAAACGCACAGTGTAGTACATAGTATATGAGTGAGTTGCACTGAAAAACTTAGAATATAAGAAACGCACAGTGTAGTACATAGTATATGAGTGAGTTGCACTGAAAAACTTAGAATTTAAGAAACGCACAGTGTAGTACATAGTATATGAGTGAGTTGCACTGAAAAACTTAGAATATAAGAAACGCACAGTGTAGTACATAGTATATGAGTGAGTTGCACTGTAAAACTTAGAATATAAGAAACGCACAGTGTAGTACATAGTATATGAGTGAGTTGCACTGAAAAACTTAGAATATAAGAAACGCACAGTGTAGTACATAGTATATGAGTGAGTTGCACTCAAAAACTTGAATTTACTGAAAAACCCGCATTACACGAAATGCACAGTGTAGTACATAGTATATGAGTGAGTTGCACTGAAAAACTTAGAATATAAGAAACGCACAGTGTAGTACATAGTATATGAGTGAGTTGCACTGAAAAACTTAGAATATAAGAAACGCACAGTGTAGTACGTAGTATATGAGTGAGTTGCACTGAAAAACTTAGAATATAAGAAACGCACAGTGTAGTACATAGTATATGAGTGAGTTGCATTGAAAAACTTAGAATATAAGAAACGCACAGTGTAGTGCATAGTATATGAGTGAGTTGCACTGAAAAACTTAGAATATAAGAAACGCACAGTGTAATACATAGTATATGAGTGAGATGCACTGAAAAACTTAGAATTTAAGAAACGCACAGTGTAGTACATAGTATATGAGTGAGTTGCACTGTAAAACTTAGAATATAAGAAACGCACAGTGTAGTACATAGTATATGAGTGAGTTGCACTGAAAAACTTAGAATATAGGAAACGCACAGTGTAGTACATAGTATATGAGTGAGTTGCACTCAAAAACTTAGAATATAAGAAACGCACAGTGTAGTACATAGTATATGAGTGAGTTGCACTGAAAAACTTAGAATATAAGAAACGCACAGTGTAGTACATAGTATATGAGTGAGTTGCACTGAAAAACTTAGAATTTAAGAAACGCACAGTGTAGTACATAGTATATGAGTGAGTTGCACTGAAAAACTTGAATTTACTGAAAAACCCGCATTACACGAAATGCACAGTGTAGTACATAGTATATGAGTGAGTTGCACTGAAAAACTTAGAATATAGGAAACGCACAGTGTAGTAAGTAGTATATGAGTGAGTTGCACTGAAAAACTTAGAATATAAGAAACGCACAGTGTAGTACAAAGTATATGAGTGAGTTGCACTGAAAAACTTAGAATATAAGAAACGCACAGTGTAGTACATAGTATATGAGTGAGTTGCACTGAAAAACTTAGAATATAAGAAAGGCACAGTGTAGTACATAGTATATGAGTGAGTTGCACTGAAAAACTTAGAATATAAGAAACGCACAGTGTAGTACATAGTATATGAGTGAGTTGCACTGAAAAACTTAGAATATAAGAAACGCACAGTGTAGTGCATAGTACATGAGTGAGTTGCACTGAAAAACTTAGAATATAAGAAACGCACAGTATAGTACATAGTACATGAATGAGTTGCACTGAAAAACTTAGAATTTACTGAAAAACCCGCATTACACGAAATGCACAGTGTAGTACATAGTATATGAGTGAGTTGCACTGAAAAACTTAGAATATAAGAAACGCACAGTGTAGTGCATAGTATATGAGTGAGTCGCACTGAAAAACTTAGAATATAAGAAACGCACAGTGTAGTACATAGTATATGAGTGAGTTGCACTGAAAAACTTAGAATTACCTAAAAACCCGCATTACACGAAATGCACAGTGTAGTACATAGTATATGAGTGAGTTGCACTGAAAAACTTAGAATATAAGAAACGCACAGTGTAGTACATAGTATATGAGTGAGTTGCACTGAAAAACTTAGAATATAAGAAACGCACAGTGTAGTACATAGTATATGAGTGAGTTGCACTGAAAAACTTAGAATTTACTGAAAAACCCGCATTACACGAAATGCACAGTGTAGTACATAGTATATGAGTGAGTTGCACTGAAAAACTTAGAATATAAGAAACGCACAGTGTAGTACATAGTATATGAGTGAGTTGCACTGAAAAACTTAGAATATAAGAAACGCACAGTGTAGTACATAGTATATGAGTGAGTTGCACTGAAAAACTTAGAATTTAAGAAACGCACAGTGTAGTACATAGTATATGAGTGAGTTGCACTGAAAAACTTAGAATATAAGAAACGCACAGTGTAGTACATAGTATATGAGTGAGTTGCACTGTAAAACTTAGAATATAAGAAACGCACAGTGTAGTACATAGTATATGAGTGAGTTGCACTGAAAAACTTAGAATATAAGAAACGCACAGTGTAGTACATAGTATATGAGTGAGTTGCACTCAAAAACTTGAATTTACTGAAAAACCCGCATTACACGAAATGCACAGTGTAGTACATAGTATATGAGTGAGTTGCACTGAAAAACTTAGAATATAAGAAACGCACAGTGTAGTACATAGTATATGAGTGAGTTGCACTGAAAAACTTAGAATATAAGAAACGCACAGTGTAGTACGTAGTATATGAGTGAGTTGCACTGAAAAACTTAGAATATAAGAAACGCACAGTGTAGTACATAGTATATGAGTGAGTTGCATTGAAAAACTTAGAATATAAGAAACGCACAGTGTAGTGCATAGTATATGAGTGAGTTGCACTGAAAAACTTAGAATATAAGAAACGCACAGTGTAGTACATAGTATATGAGTGAGTTGCACTGAAAAACTTAGAATATAAGAAACGCACAGTGTAATACATAGTATATGAGTGAGATGCACTGAAAAACTTAGAATTTAAGAAACGCACAGTGTAGTACATAGTATATGAGTGAGTTGCACTGTAAAACTTAGAATATAAGAAACGCACAGTGTAGTACATAGTATATGAGTGAGTTGCACTGAAAAACTTAGAATATAAGAAACGCACAGTGTAGTACATAGTATATGAGTGAGTTGCACTCAAAAACTTGAATTTACTGAAAAACCCGCATTACACGAAATGCACAGTGTAGTACATAGTATATGAGTGAGTTGCACTGAAAAACTTAGAATATAAGAAACGCACAGTGTAGTACATAGTATATGAGTGAGTTGCACTGAAAAACTTAGAATATAAGAAACGCACAGTGTAGTACATAGTATATGAGTGAGTTGCACTGAAAAACTTAGAATATAAGAAACGCACAGTGTAATACATAGTATATGAGTGAGATGCACTGAAAAACTTAGAATTTAAGAAACGCACAGTGTAGTACATAGTATATGAGTGAGTTGCACTGTAAAACTTAGAATATAAGAAACGCACAGTGTAGTACATAGTATATGAGTGAGTTGCACTGAAAAACTTAGAATATAAGAAACGCACAGTGTAGTACATAGTATATGAGTGAGTTGCACTCAAAAACTTGAATTTACTGAAAAACCCGCATTACACGAAATGCACAGTGTAGTACATAGTATATGAGTGAGTTGCACTGAAAAACTTAGAATATAAGAAACGCACAGTGTAGTACATAGTATATGAGTGAGTTGCACTGAAAAACTTAGAATATAAGAAACGCACAGTGTAGTACGTAGTATATGAGTGAGTTGCACTGAAAAACTTAGAATATAAGAAACGCACAGTGTAGTACATAGTATATGAGTGAGTTGCATTGAAAAACTTAGAATATAAGAAACGCACAGTGTAGTGCATAGTATATGAGTGAGTTGCACTGAAAAACTTAGAATATAAGAAACGCACAGTGTAGTACATAGTATATGAGTGAGTTGCACTGAAAAACTTAGAATATAAGAAACGCACAGTGTAATACATAGTATATGAGTGAGATGCACTGAAAAACTTAGAATTTAAGAAACGCACAGTGTAGTACATAGTATATGAGTGAGTTGCACTGTAAAACTTAGAATATAAGAAACGCACAGTGTAGTACATAGTATATGAGTGAGTTGCACTGAAAAACTTAGAATATAAGAAACGCACAGTGTAGTACATAGTATATGAGTGAGTTGCACTCAAAAACTTGAATTTACTGAAAAACCCGCATTACACGAAATGCACAGTGTAGTACATAGTATATGAGTGAGTTGCACTGAAAAACTTAGAATATAAGAAACGCACAGTGTAGTACATAGTATATGAGTGAGTTGCACTGAAAAACTTAGAATATAAGAAACGCACAGTGTAGTACATATTATATGAGTGAATTGCACTGAAAAACTTAGAATATAAGAAACGCACAGTGTAGTACATAGTATATGAGTGAGTTGCACTGAAAAACTTAGAATATAAAAAACGCACAGTGTAGTACATAGTATATGAGTGAGTTGCACTGAAAAACTTAGAATATAAGAAACGCACAGTGTAGTACATAGTATATGAGTGAGTTGCGATGAAAAACTTAGAATATAAGAAACGCACAGTGTAGTACATAGTATATGAGTGAGTTGCACTGAAAAACTTAGAATATAAGAAACGCACAGTGTAGTACATATTATATGAGTGAGTTGCACTGAAAAACTTAGAATATAAGAAACGCACAGTGTAGTACATAGTATATGAGTGAGTTGCACTCAAAAACTTAGAATATAAGAAACGCACAGTGTAGTACATATTATATGAGTGAGTTGCACTGAAAAACTTAGAATATAAGAAACGCACAGTGTAGTAAGTAGTATATGAGTGAGTTGCACTGAAAAACTTAGAATATAAGAAACGCACAGTGTAGTAAGTAGTATATGAGTGAGTTGCACTGAAAAACTTAGAATATAAGAAACGCACAGTGTAGTACAAAGTATATGAGTGAGTTGCACTGAAAAACTTAGAATATAAGAAACGCACAGTGTAGTACATAGTATATGAGTGAGTTGCACTGAAAAACTTAGAATATAAGAAACGCACAGTGTAGTAAGTAGTATATGAGTGAGTTGCACTGAAAAACTTAGAATATAAGAAACGCACAGTGTAGTACAAAGTATATGAGTGAGTTGCACTGAAAAACTTAGAATATAAGAAACGCACAGTGTAGTACATAGTATATGAGTGAGTTGCACTGAAAAACTTAGAATATAAGAAACGCACAGTGTAGTACATAGTATATGAGTGAGTTTCACTGAAAAACTTAGAATATAAGAAACGCACAGTGTAGTACATAGTATATGAGTGAGTTGCACTGAAAAACTTAGAATATAAGAAACGCACAGTGTAATACATAGTATATGAGTGAGATGCACTGAAAAACTTAGAATTTAAGAAACGCACAGTGTAGTACATAGTATATGAGTGAGTTGCACTGTAAAACTTAGAATATAAGAAACGCACAGTGTAGTACATAGTATATGAGTGAGTTGCACTGAAAAACTTAGAATATAGGAAACGCACAGTGTAGTACATAGTATATGAGTGAGTTGCACTCAAAAACTTAGAATATAAGAAACGCACAGTGTAGTACATAGTATATGAGTGAGTTGCACTGAAAAACTTAGAATATAAGAAACGCACAGTGTAGTACATAGTATATGAGTGAGTTGCACTGAAAAACTTAGAATTTAAGAAACGCACAGTGTAGTACATAGTATATGAGTGAGTTGCACTGAAAAACTTGAATTTACTGAAAAACCCGCATTACACGAAATGCACAGTGTAGTACATAGTATATGAGTGAGTTGCACTGAAAAACTTAGAATATAGGAAACGCACAGTGTAGTAAGTAGTATATGAGTGAGTTGCACTGAAAAACTTAGAATATAAGAAACGCACAGTGTAGTACAAAGTATATGAGTGAGTTGCACTGAAAAACTTAGAATATAAGAAACGCACAGTGTAGTACATAGTATATGAGTGAGTTGCACTGAAAAACTTAGAATATAAGAAAGGCACAGTGTAGTACATAGTATATGAGTGAGTTGCACTGAAAAACTTAGAATATAAGAAACGCACAGTGTAGTACATAGTATATGAGTGAGTTGCACTGAAAAACTTAGAATATAAGAAACGCACAGTGTAGTGCATAGTACATGAGTGAGTTGCACTGAAAAACTTAGAATATAAGAAACGCACAGTATAGTACATAGTACATGAATGAGTTGCACTGAAAAACTTAGAATTTACTGAAAAACCCGCATTACACGAAATGCACAGTGTAGTACATAGTATATGAGTGAGTTGCACTGAAAAACTTAGAATATAAGAAACGCACAGTGTAGTGCATAGTATATGAGTGAGTCGCACTGAAAAACTTAGAATATAAGAAACGCACAGTGTAGTACATAGTATATGAGTGAGTTGCACTGAAAAACTTAGAATTACCTAAAAACCCGCATTACACGAAATGCACAGTGTAGTACATAGTATATGAGTGAGTTGCACTGAAAAACTTAGAATATAAGAAACGCACAGTGTAGTACATAGTATATGAGTGAGTTGCACTGAAAAACTTAGAATATAAGAAACGCACAGTGTAGTACATAGTATATGAGTGAGTTGCACTGAAAAACTTAGAATTTACTGAAAAACCCGCATTACACGAAATGCACAGTGTAGTACATAGTATATGAGTGAGTTGCACTGAAAAACTTAGAATATAAGAAACGCACAGTGTAGTACATAGTATATGAGTGAGTTGCACTGAAAAACTTAGAATATAAGAAACGCACAGTGTAGTACATAGTATATGAGTGAGTTGCACTGAAAAACTTAGAATTTAAGAAACGCACAGTGTAGTACATAGTATATGAGTGAGTTGCACTGAAAAACTTAGAATATAAGAAACGCACAGTGTAGTACATAGTATATGAGTGAGTTGCACTGTAAAACTTAGAATATAAGAAACGCACAGTGTAGTACATAGTATATGAGTGAGTTGCACTGAAAAACTTAGAATATAAGAAACGCACAGTGTAGTACATAGTATATGAGTGAGTTGCACTCAAAAACTTGAATTTACTGAAAAACCCGCATTACACGAAATGCACAGTGTAGTACATAGTATATGAGTGAGTTGCACTGAAAAACTTAGAATATAAGAAACGCACAGTGTAGTACATAGTATATGAGTGAGTTGCACTGAAAAACTTAGAATATAAGAAACGCACAGTGTAGTACGTAGTATATGAGTGAGTTGCACTGAAAAACTTAGAATATAAGAAACGCACAGTGTAGTACATAGTATATGAGTGAGTTGCATTGAAAAACTTAGAATATAAGAAACGCACAGTGTAGTGCATAGTATATGAGTGAGTTGCACTGAAAAACTTAGAATATAAGAAACGCACAGTGTAGTACATAGTATATGAGTGAGTTGCACTGAAAAACTTAGAATATAAGAAACGCACAGTGTAATACATAGTATATGAGTGAGATGCACTGAAAAACTTAGAATTTAAGAAACGCACAGTGTAGTACATAGTATATGAGTGAGTTGCACTGTAAAACTTAGAATATAAGAAACGCACAGTGTAGTACATAGTATATGAGTGAGTTGCACTGAAAAACTTAGAATATAAGAAACGCACAGTGTAGTACATAGTATATGAGTGAGTTGCACTCAAAAACTTGAATTTACTGAAAAACCCGCATTACACGAAATGCACAGTGTAGTACATAGTATATGAGTGAGTTGCACTGAAAAACTTAGAATATAAGAAACGCACAGTGTAGTACATAGTATATGAGTGAGTTGCACTGAAAAACTTAGAATATAAGAAACGCACAGTGTAGTACATAGTATATGAGTGAGTTGCACTGAAAAACTTAGAATATAAGAAACGCACAGTGTAATACATAGTATATGAGTGAGATGCACTGAAAAACTTAGAATTTAAGAAACGCACAGTGTAGTACATAGTATATGAGTGAGTTGCACTGTAAAACTTAGAATATAAGAAACGCACAGTGTAGTACATAGTATATGAGTGAGTTGCACTGAAAAACTTAGAATATAAGAAACGCACAGTGTAGTACATAGTATATGAGTGAGTTGCACTCAAAAACTTGAATTTACTGAAAAACCCGCATTACACGAAATGCACAGTGTAGTACATAGTATATGAGTGAGTTGCACTGAAAAACTTAGAATATAAGAAACGCACAGTGTAGTACATAGTATATGAGTGAGTTGCACTGAAAAACTTAGAATATAAGAAACGCACAGTGTAGTACATATTATATGAGTGAATTGCACTGAAAAACTTAGAATATAAGAAACGCATAGTGTAGTACATAGTATATGAGTGAGTTGCACTGAAAAACTTAGAATATAAAAAACGCACAGTGTAGTACATAGTATATGAGTGAGTTGCACTGAAAAACTTAGAATATAAGAAACGCACAGTGTAGTACATAGTATATGAGTGAGTTGCGATGAAAAACTTAGAATATAAGAAACGCACAGTGTAGTACATAGTATATGAGTGAGTTGCACTGAAAAACTTAGAATATAAGAAACGCACAGTGTAGTACAAAGTATATGAGTGAGTTGCACTGAAAAACTTAGAATATAAGAAACGCACAGTGTAGTACATAGTATATGAGTGAGTTGCACTGAAAAACTTAGAATATAAGAAACGCACAGTGTAGTACATAGTATATGAGTGAGTTGCACTGAAAAACTTAGAATATAAGAAACGCACAGTGTAGTACATAGTATATGAGTGAGTTGCACTGAAAAACTTAGAATATAAGAAACGCACAGTGTAGTACATAGTATATGAGTGAGTTGCATTGAAAAACTTAGAATATAAGAAACGCACAGTGTAGTGCATAGTATATGAGTGAGTTGCCCTGAAAAACTTAGAATATAAGAAACGCACAGTATAGTACATAGTATATGAATGAGTTGCACAGAAAAACTTAGAATTTACTGAACAACACGCATTACACGAAATGCACAGTGTAGTACATAGTATATGAGTGAGTTGCACTGAAAAACTTAAAATATAAGAAACGCACAGTGTAGTACATAGTATATGAGTGAGTTGCACTGAAAAACTTAGAATATAAGAAACGCACAGTGTAGTACATAGTATATGAGTGAGTTGCACTGAAAAACTTAGAATATAAGAAACGCACAGTGTAGTACATAGTATATGAGTGAGTTGCACTGAAAAACTTAGAATATAAGAAACGCACAGTGTAGTACATAGTATATGAGTGAGTTGCACTGAAAAACTTAGAATTTAAGAAACGCACAGTGTAGTACATAGTATATGAGTGAGTTGCACTGAAAAACTTAGAATATAAGAAACGCACAGTGTAGTACATAGTATATGAGTGAGTTGCACTGTAAAACTTAGAATATAAGAAACGCACAGTGTAGTACATAGTATATGAGTGAGTTGCACTGAAAAACTTAGAATATAAGAAACGCACAGTGTAGTACATAGTATATGAGTGAGTTGCACTCAAAAACTTGAATTTACTGAAAAACCCGCATTACACGAAATGCACAGTGTAGTACATAGTATATGAGTGAGTTGCACTGAAAAACTTAGAATATAAGAAACGCACAGTGTAGTACATAGTATATGAGTGAGTTGCACTGAAAAACTTAGAATATAAGAAACGCACAGTGTAGTACGTAGTATATGAGTGAGTTGCACTGAAAAACTTAGAATATAAGAAACGCACAGTGTAGTACATAGTATATGAGTGAGTTGCATTGAAAAACTTAGAATATAAGAAACGCACAGTGTAGTGCATAGTATATGAGTGAGTTGCACTGAAAAACTTAGAATATAAGAAACGCACAGTGTAGTACATAGTATATGAGTGAGTTGCACTGAAAAACTTAGAATATAAGAAACGCACAGTGTAATACATAGTATATGAGTGAGATGCACTGAAAAACTTAGAATTTAAGAAACGCACAGTGTAGTACATAGTATATGAGTGAGTTGCACTGTAAAACTTAGAATATAAGAAACGCACAGTGTAGTACATAGTATATGAGTGAGTTGCACTGAAAAACTTAGAATTTAAGAAACGCACAGTGTAGTACATAGTATATGAGTGAGTTGCACTGAAAAACTTGAATTTACTGAAAAACCCGCATTACACGAAATGCACATTGTAGTACATAGTATATGAGTGAGTTGCACTGAAAAACTTAGAATATAGGAAACGCACAGTGTAGTAAGTAGTATATGAGTGAGTTGCACTGAAAAACTTAGAATATAAGAAACGCACAGTGTAGTACAAAGTATATGAGTGAGTTGCACTGAAAAACTTAGAATATAAGAAACGCACAGTGTAGTACATAGTATATGAGTGAGTTGCACTGAAAAACTTAGAATATAAGAAAGGCACAGTGTAGTACATAGTATATGAGTGAGTTGCACTGAAAAACTTAGAATATAAGAAACGCACAGTGTAGTACATAGTATATGAGTGAGTTGCACTGTAAAACTTAGAATATAAGAAACGCACAGTGTAGTGCATAGTACATGAGTGAGTTGCACTGAAAAACTTAGAATATAAGAAACGCACAGTATAGTACATAGTACATGAATGAGTTGCACTGAAAAACTTAGAATTTACTGAAAAACCCGCATTACACGAAATGCACAGTGTAGTACATAGTATATGAGTGAGTTGCACTGAAAAACTTAGAATATAAGAAACGCACAGTGTAGTGCATAGTATATGAGTGAGTCGCACTGAAAAACTTAGAATATAAGAAACGCACAGTGTAGTACATAGTATATGAGTGAGTTGCACTGAAAAACTTAGAATTACCTAAAAACCCGCATTACACGAAATGCACAGTGTAGTACATAGTATATGAGTGAGTTGCACTGAAAAACTTAGAATATAAGAAACGCACAGTGTAGTACATAGTATATGAGTGAGTTGCACTGAAAAACTTAGAATATAAGAAACGCACAGTGTAGTACATAGTATATGAGTGAGTTGCACTGAAAAACTTAGAATTTACTGAAAAACCCGCATTACACGAAATGCACAGTGTAGTACATAGTATATGAGTGAGTTGCACTGAAAAACTTAGAATATAAGAAACGCACAGTGTAGTACATAGTATATGAGTGAGTTGCACTGAAAAACTTAGAATATAAGAAACGCACAGTGTAGTACATAGTATATGAGTGAGTTGCACTGAAAAACTTAGAATATAAGAAACGCACAGTGTAATACATAGTATATGAGTGAGATGCACTGAAAAACTTAGAATTTAAGAAACGCACAGTGTAGTACATAGTATATGAGTGAGTTGCACTGTAAAACTTAGAATATAAGAAACGCACAGTGTAGTACATAGTATATGAGTGAGTTGCACTGAAAAACTTAGAATATAAGAAACGCACAGTGTAGTACATAGTATATGAGTGAGTTGCACTCAAAAACTTGAATTTACTGAAAAACCCGCATTACACGAAATGCACAGTGTAGTACATAGTATATGAGTGAGTTGCACTGAAAAACTTAGAATATAAGAAACGCACAGTGTAGTACATAGTATATGAGTGAGTTGCACTGAAAAACTTAGAATATAAGAAACGCACAGTGTAGTACGTAGTATATGAGTGAGTTGCACTGAAAAACTTAGAATATAAGAAACGCACAGTGTAGTACATAGTATATGAGTGAGTTGCATTGAAAAACTTAGAATATAAGAAACGCACAGTGTAGTGCATAGTATATGAGTGAGTTGCACTGAAAAACTTAGAATATAAGAAACGCACAGTGTAGTACATAGTATATGAGTGAGTTGCACTGAAAAACTTAGAATATAAGAAACGCACAGTGTAATACATAGTATATGAGTGAGATGCACTGAAAAACTTAGAATTTAAGAAACGCACAGTGTAGTACATAGTATATGAGTGAGTTGCACTGTAAAACTTAGAATATAAGAAACGCACAGTGTAGTACATAGTATATGAGTGAGTTGCACTGAAAAACTTAGAATATAAGAAACGCACAGTGTAGTACATAGTATATGAGTGAGTTGCACTCAAAAACTTGAATTTACTGAAAAACCCGCATTACACGAAATGCACAGTGTAGTACATAGTATATGAGTGAGTTGCACTGAAAAACTTAGAATATAAGAAACGCACAGTGTAGTACATAGTATATGAGTGAGTTGCACTGAAAAACTTAGAATATAAGAAACGCACAGTGTAGTACATAGTATATGAGTGAGTTGCACTGAAAAACTTAGAATATAAGAAACGCACAGTGTAATACATAGTATATGAGTGAGATGCACTGAAAAACTTAGAATTTAAGAAACGCACAGTGTAGTACATAGTATATGAGTGAGTTGCACTGTAAAACTTAGAATATAAGAAACGCACAGTGTAGTACATAGTATATGAGTGAGTTGCACTGAAAAACTTAGAATATAAGAAACGCACAGTGTAGTACATAGTATATGAGTGAGTTGCACTCAAAAACTTGAATTTACTGAAAAACCCGCATTACACGAAATGCACAGTGTAGTACATAGTATATGAGTGAGTTGCACTGAAAAACTTAGAATATAAGAAACGCACAGTGTAGTACATAGTATATGAGTGAGTTGCACTGAAAAACTTAGAATATAAGAAACGCACAGTGTAGTACGTAGTATATGAGTGAGTTGCACTGAAAAACTTAGAATATAAGAAACGCACAGTGTAGTACATAGTATATGAGTGAGTTGCATTGAAAAACTTAGAATATAAGAAACGCACAGTGTAGTGCATAGTATATGAGTGAGTTGCACTGAAAAACTTAGAATATAAGAAACGCACAGTGTAGTACATAGTATATGAGTGAGTTGCACTCAAAAACTTGAATTTACTGAAAAACCCGCATTACACGAAATGCACAGTGTAGTACATAGTATATGAGTGAGTTGCACTGAAAAACTTAGAATATAAGAAACGCACAGTGTAGTACATAGTATATGAGTGAGTTGCACTGAAAAACTTAGAATATAAGAAACGCACAGTGTAGTACATAGTATATGAGTGAGTTGCACTGAAAAACTTAGAATATAAGAAACGCACAGTGTAATACATAGTATATGAGTGAGATGCACTGAAAAACTTAGAATTTAAGAAACGCACAGTGTAGTACATAGTATATGAGTGAGTTGCACTGTAAAACTTAGAATATAAGAAACGCACAGTGTAGTACATAGTATATGAGTGAGTTGCACTGAAAAACTTAGAATATAAGAAACGCACAGTGTAGTACATAGTATATGAGTGAGTTGCACTCAAAAACTTGAATTTACTGAAAAACCCGCATTACACGAAATGCACAGTGTAGTACATAGTATATGAGTGAGTTGCACTGAAAAACTTAGAATATAAGAAACGCACAGTGTAGTACATAGTATATGAGTGAGTTGCACTGAAAAACTTAGAATATAAGAAACGCACAGTGTAGTACGTAGTATATGAGTGAGTTGCACTGAAAAACTTAGAATATAAGAAACGCACAGTGTAGTACATAGTATATGAGTGAGTTGCATTGAAAAACTTAGAATATAAGAAACGCACAGTGTAGTGCATAGTATATGAGTGAGTTGCACTGAAAAACTTAGAATATAAGAAACGCACAGTGTAGTACATAGTATATGAGTGAGTTGCACTGAAAAACTTAGAATATAAGAAACGCACAGTGTAATACATAGTATATGAGTGAGATGCACTGAAAAACTTAGAATTTAAGAAACGCACAGTGTAGTACATAGTATATGAGTGAGTTGCACTGTAAAACTTAGAATATAAGAAACGCACAGTGTAGTACATAGTATATGAGTGAGTTGCACTGAAAAACTTAGAATATAAGAAACGCACAGTGTAGTACATAGTATATGAGTGAGTTGCACTCAAAAACTTGAATTTACTGAAAAACCCGCATTACACGAAATGCACAGTGTAGTACATAGTATATGAGTGAGTTGCACTGAAAAACTTAGAATATAAGAAACGCACAGTGTAGTACATAGTATATGAGTGAGTTGCACTGAAAAACTTAGAATATAAGAAACGCACAGTGTAGTACATATTATATGAGTGAATTGCACTGAAAAACTTAGAATATAAGAAACGCACAGTGTAGTACATAGTATATGAGTGAGTTGCACTGAAAAACTTAGAATATAAAAAACGCACAGTGTAGTACATAGTATATGAGTGAGTTGCACTGAAAAACTTAGAATATAAGAAACGCACAGTGTAGTACATAGTATATGAGTGAGTTGCGATGAAAAACTTAGAATATAAGAAACGCACAGTGTAGTACATAGTATATGAGTGAGTTGCACTGAAAAACTTAGAATATAAGAAACGCACAGTGTAGTACAAAGTATATGAGTGAGTTGCACTGAAAAACTTAGAATATAAGAAACGCACAGTGTAGTACATAGTATATGAGTGAGTTGCACTGAAAAACTTAGAATATAAGAAAGGCACAGTGTAGTACATAGTATATGAGTGAGTTGCACTGAAAAACTTAGAATATAAGAAACGCACAGTGTAGTACATAGTATATGAGTGAGTTGCACTGAAAAACTTAGAATATAAGAAACGCACAGTGTAGTACATAGTATATGAGTGAGTTGCAATGAAAAACTTAGAATATAAGAAACGCACAGTGTAGTGCATAGTATATGAGTGAGTTGCCCTGAAAAACTTAGAATATAAGAAACGCACAGTATAGTACATAGTATATGAATGAGTTGCACAGAAAAACTTAGAATTTACTGAACAACACGCATTACACGAAATGCACAGTGTAGTACATAGTATATGAGTGAGTTGCACTGAAAAACTTAAAATATAAGAAACGCACAGTGTAGTACATAGTATATGAGTGAGTTGCACTGAAAAACTTAGAATATAAGAAACGCACAGTGTAGTACATAGTATATGAGTGAGTTGCACTGAAAAACTTAGAATATAAGAAACGCACAGTGTAGTACATAGTATATGAGTGAGTTGCACTGAAAAACTTAGAATATAAGAAACGCACAGTGTAGTACATAGTATATGAGTGAGTTGCACTGAAAAACTTAGAATTTAAGAAACGCACAGTGTAGTACATAGTATATGAGTGAGTTGCACTGAAAAACTTAGAATATAAGAAACGCACAGTGTAGTACATAGTATATGAGTGAGTTGCACTGTAAAACTTAGAATATAAGAAACGCACAGTGTAGTACATAGTATATGAGTGAGTTGCACTGAAAAACTTAGAATATAAGAAACGCACAGTGTAGTACATAGTATATGAGTGAGTTGCACTCAAAAACTTGAATTTACTGAAAAACCCGCATTACACGAAATGCACAGTGTAGTACATAGTATATGAGTGAGTTGCACTGAAAAACTTAGAATATAAGAAACGCACAGTGTAGTACATAGTATATGAGTGAGTTGCACTGAAAAACTTAGAATATAAGAAACGCACAGTGTAGTACGTAGTATATGAGTGAGTTGCACTGAAAAACTTAGAATATAAGAAACGCACAGTGTAGTGCATAGTATATGAGTGAGTTGCACTGAAAAACTTAGAATATAAGAAACGCACAGTGTAGTACATAGTATATGAGTGAGTTGCACTGAAAAACTTAGAATATAAGAAACGCACAGTGTAATACATAGTATATGAGTGAGATGCACTGAAAAACTTAGAATTTAAGAAACGCACAGTGTAGTACATAGTATATGAGTGAGTTGCACTGTAAAACTTAGAATATAAGAAACGCACAGTGTAGTACATAGTATATGAGTGAGTTGCACTGAAAAACTTAGAATATAAGAAACGCACAGTGTAGTACATAGTATATGAGTGAGTTGCACTGAAAAACTTGAATTTACTGAAAAACCCGCATTACACGAAATGCACAGTGTAGTACATAGTATATGAGTGAGTTGCACTGAAAAACTTAGAATATAAGAAACGCACAGTGTAGTACATAGTATATGAGTGAGTTGCACTGAAAAACTTAGAATATAAGAAACGCACAGTGTAGTACATATTATATGAGTGAGTTGCACTGAAAAACTTAGAATATAAGAAATGCACAGTGTAGTACATAGTATATGAGTGAGTTGCACTGAAAAACTTAGAATATAAGAAACGCACAGTGTAGTACATAGTATATGAGTGAGTTGCACTGAAAAACTTAGAATATAAAAAACGCACAGTGTAGTACATAGTATATGAGTGAGTTGCACTGAAAAACTTAGAATATAAGAAACGCACAGTGTAGTACATAGTATATGAGTGAGTTGCGATGAAAAACTTAGAATATAAGAAACGCACAGTGTAGTACATAGTATATGAGTGAGTTGCACTGAAAAACTTAGAATATAAGAAACGCACAGTGTAGTACAAAGTATATGAGTGAGTTGCACTGAAAAACTTAGAATATAAGAAACGCACAGTGTAGTACATAGTATATGAGTGAGTTGCACTGAAAAACTTAGAATATAAGAAACGCACAGTGTAGTACATAGTATATGAGTGAGTTGCACTGAAAAACTTAGAATATAAGAAACGCACAGTGTAGTACATAGTATATGAGTGAGTTGCACTGAAAAACTTAGAATATAAGAAACGCACAGTGTAGTACATAGTATATGAGTGAGTTGCATTGAAAAACTTAGAATATAAGAAACGCACAGTGTAGTGCATAGTATATGAGTGAGTTGCCCTGAAAAACTTAGAATATAAGAAACGCACAGTATAGTACATAGTATATGAATGAGTTGCACTGAAAAACTTAGAATTTACTGAACAACCCGCATTACACGAAATGCACAGTGTAGTACATAGTATATGAGTGAGTTGCACTGAAAAACTTAGAATATAAGAAACGCACAGTGTAGTACATAGTATATGAGTGAGTTGCACTGAAAAACTTAGAATATAAGAAATGCACAGTGTAGTACATAGTATATGAGTGAGTTGCACTGAAAAACTTAGAATATAAGAAACGCACAGTGTAGTACATAGTATATGAGTGAGTTGCACTGAAAAACTTAGAATATAAGAAACGCACAGTGTAGTACATATTATATGAGTGAGTTGCACTGAAAAACTTAGAATTTAAGAAACGCACAGTGTAGTACATAGTATATGAGTGAGTTGCACTGAAAAACTTAGAATATAAGAAACGCACAGTGTAGTACATAGTATATGAGTGAGTTGCACTGAAAAACTTAGAATATAAGAAACGCACAGTGTAGTACATAGTATATGAGTGAGTTGCACTGAAAAACTTAGAATATAAGAAACGCACAGTGTAGTACATAGTATATGAGTGAGTTGCACTGAAAAACTTAGAATATAAGAAAGGCACAGTGTAGTACATAGTATATGAGTGAGTTGCACTGAAAAACTTAGAATATAAGAAACGCACAGTGTAGTACATAGTATATGAGTGAGTTGCATTGAAAAACTTAGAATATAAGAAACGCACAGTGTAGTGCATAGTACATGAGTGAGTTGCACTGAAAAACTTAGAATATAAGAAACGCACAGTATAGTACATAGTACATGAATGAGTTGCACTGAAAAACTTAGAATTTACTGAAAAACCCGCATTACACGAAATGCACAGTGTAGTACATAGTATATGAGTGAGTTGCACTGAAAAACTTAGAATATAAGAAACGCACAGTGTAGTACATAGTATATGAGTGAGTTGCACTGAAAAACTTAGAATATAAGAAACGCACAGTGTAGTACATATTATATGAGTGAGTTGCACTGAAAAACTTAGAATATAAGAAATGCACAGTGTAGTACATAGTATATGAGTGAGTTGCACTGAAAAACTTAGAATATAAGAAACGCACAGTGTAGTACATAGTATATGAGTGAGTTGCACTGAAAAACTTAGAATATAAAAAACGCACAGTGTAGTACATAGTATATGAGTGAGTTGCACTGAAAAACTTAGAATATAAGAAACGCACAGTGTAGTACATAGTATATGAGTGAGTTGCGATGAAAAACTTAGAATATAAGAAACGCACAGTGTAGTACATAGTATATGAGTGAGTTGCACTGAAAAACTTAGAATATAAGAAACGCACAGTGTAGTACAAAGTATATGAGTGAGTTGCACTGAAAAACTTAGAATATAAGAAACGCACAGTGTAGTACATAGTATATGAGTGAGTTGCACTGAAAAACTTAGAATATAAGAAACGCACAGTGTAGTACATAGTATATGAGTGAGTTGCACTGAAAAACTTAGAATATAAGAAACGCACAGTGTAGTACATAGTATATGAGTGAGTTGCACTGAAAAACTTAGAATATAAGAAACGCACAGTGTAGTACATAGTATATGAGTGAGTTGCATTGAAAAACTTAGAATATAAGAAACGCACAGTGTAGTGCATAGTATATGAGTGAGTTGCCCTGAAAAACTTAGAATATAAGAAACGCACAGTATAGTACATAGTATATGAATGAGTTGCACTGAAAAACTTAGAATTTACTGAACAACCCGCATTACACGAAATGCACAGTGTAGTACATAGTATATGAGTGAGTTGCACTGAAAAACTTAGAATATAAGAAACGCACAGTGTAGTACATAGTATATGAGTGAGTTGCACTGAAAAACTTAGAATATAAGAAATGCACAGTGTAGTACATAGTATATGAGTGAGTTGCACTGAAAAACTTAGAATATAAGAAACGCACAGTGTAGTACATAGTATATGAGTGAGTTGCACTGAAAAACTTAGAATATAAGAAACGCACAGTGTAGTACATATTATATGAGTGAGTTGCACTGAAAAACTTAGAATTTAAGAAACGCACAGTGTAGTACATAGTATATGAGTGAGTTGCACTGAAAAACTTAGAATATAAGAAACGCACAGTGTAGTACATAGTATATGAGTGAGTTGCACTGAAAAACTTAGAATATAAGAAACGCACAGTGTAGTACATAGTATATGAGTGAGTTGCACTGAAAAACTTAGAATATAAGAAACGCACAGTGTAGTACATAGTATATGAGTGAGTTGCACTGAAAAACTTAGAATATAAGAAAGGCACAGTGTAGTACATAGTATATGAGTGAGTTGCACTGAAAAACTTAGAATATAAGAAACGCACAGTGTAGTACATAGTATATGAGTGAGTTGCATTGAAAAACTTAGAATATAAGAAACGCACAGTGTAGTGCATAGTACATGAGTGAGTTGCACTGAAAAACTTAGAATATAAGAAACGCACAGTATAGTACATAGTACATGAATGAGTTGCACTGAAAAACTTAGAATTTACTGAAAAACCCGCATTACACGAAATGCACAGTGTAGTACATAGTATATGAGTGAGTTGCACTGAAAAACTTAGAATATAAGAAACGCACAGTGTAGTGCATAGTATATGAGTGAGTCGCACTGAAAAACTTAGAATATAAGAAACGCACAGTGTAGTACATAGTATATGAGTGAGTTGCACTGAAAAACTTAGAATTACCTAAAAACCCGCATTACACGAAATGCACAGTGTAGTACATAGTATATGAGTGAGTTGCACTGAAAAACTTAGAATATAAGAAACGCACAGTGTAGTACATAGTATATGAGTGAGTTGCACTGAAAAACTTAGAATTTAAGAAACGCACAGTGTAGTACATAGTATATGAGTGAGTTGCACTGAAAAACTTAGAATTTACTGAAAAACCCGCATTACACGAAATGCACAGTGTAGTACATAGTATATGAGTGAGTTGCACTGAAAAACTTAGAATATAAGAAACGCACAGTGTAGTACATAGTATATGAGTGAGTTGCACTGAAAAACTTAGAATATAAGAAACGCACAGTGTAGTACATAGTATATGAGTGAGTTGCACTGAAAAACTTAGAATATAAGAAACGCACAGTGTAATACATAGTATATGAGTGAGATGCACTGAAAAACTTAGAATTTAAGAAACGCACAGTGTAGTACATAGTATATGAGTGAGTTGCACTGTAAAACTTAGAATATAAGAAACGCACAGTGTAGTACATAGTATATGAGTGAGTTGCACTGAAAAACTTAGAATATAAGAAACGCACAGTGTAGTACATAGTATATGAGTGAGTTGCACTCAAAAACTTGAATTTACTGAAAAACCCGCATTACACGAAATGCACAGTGTAGTACATAGTATATGAGTGAGTTGCACTGAAAAACTTAGAATATAAGAAACGCACAGTGTAGTACATAGTATATGAGTGAGTTGCACTGAAAAACTTAGAATATAAGAAACGCACAGTGTAGTACGTAGTATATGAGTGAGTTGCACTGAAAAACTTAGAATATAAGAAACGCACAGTGTAGTACATAGTATATGAGTGAGTTGCATTGAAAAACTTAGAATATAAGAAACGCACAGTGTAGTGCATAGTATATGAGTGAGTTGCACTGAAAAACTTAGAATATAAGAAACGCACAGTGTAGTACATAGTATATGAGTGAGTTGCACTGAAAAACTTAGAATATAAGAAACGCACAGTGTAATACATAGTATATGAGTGAGATGCACTGAAAAACTTAGAATTTAAGAAACGCACAGTGTAGTACATAGTATATGAGTGAGTTGCACTGTAAAACTTAGAATATAAGAAACGCACAGTGTAGTACATAGTATATGAGTGAGTTGCACTGAAAAACTTAGAATATAAGAAACGCACAGTGTAGTACATAGTATATGAGTGAGTTGCACTCAAAAACTTGAATTTACTGAAAAACCCGCATTACACGAAATGCACAGTGTAGTACATAGTATATGAGTGAGTTGCACTGAAAAACTTAGAATATAAGAAACGCACAGTGTAGTACATAGTATATGAGTGAGTTGCACTGAAAAACTTAGAATATAAGAAACGCACAGTGTAGTACATAGTATATGAGTGAGTTGCACTGAAAAACTTAGAATATAAGAAACGCACAGTGTAATACATAGTATATGAGTGAGATGCACTGAAAAACTTAGAATTTATGAAACGCACAGTGTAGTACATAGTATATGAGTGAGTTGCACTGTAAAACTTAGAATATAAGAAACGCACAGTGTAGTACATAGTATATGAGTGAGTTGCACTGAAAAACTTAGAATATAAGAAACGCACAGTGTAGTACATAGTATATGAGTGAGTTGCACTCAAAAACTTGAATTTACTGAAAAACCCGCATTACACGAAATGCACAGTGTAGTACATAGTATATGAGTGAGTTGCACTGAAAAACTTAGAATATAAGAAACGCACAGTGTAGTACATAGTATATGAGTGAGTTGCACTGAAAAACTTAGAATATAAGAAACGCACAGTGTAGTACGTAGTATATGAGTGAGTTGCACTGAAAAACTTAGAATATAAGAAACGCACAGTGTAGTACATAGTATATGAGTGAGTTGCATTGAAAAACTTAGAATATAAGAAACGCACAGTGTAGTGCATAGTATATGAGTGAGTTGCACTGAAAAACTTAGAATATAAGAAACGCACAGTGTAGTACATAGTATATGAGTGAGTTGCACTGAAAAACTTAGAATATAAGAAACGCACAGTGTAATACATAGTATATGAGTGAGATGCACTGAAAAACTTAGAATTTAAGAAACGCACAGTGTAGTACATAGTATATGAGTGAGTTGCACTGTAAAACTTAGAATATAAGAAACGCACAGTGTAGTACATAGTATATGAGTGAGTTGCACTGAAAAACTTAGAATATAAGAAACGCACAGTGTAGTACATAGTATATGAGTGAGTTGCACTCAAAAACTTGAATTTACTGAAAAACCCGCATTACACGAAATGCACAGTGTAGTACATAGTATATGAGTGAGTTGCACTGAAAAACTTAGAATATAAGAAACGCACAGTGTAGTACATAGTATATGAGTGAGTTGCACTGAAAAACTTAGAATATAAGAAACGCACAGTGTAGTACATATTATATGAGTGAATTGCACTGAAAAACTTAGAATATAAGAAACGCACAGTGTAGTACATAGTATATGAGTGAGTTGCACTGAAAAACTTAGAATATAAGAAACGCACAGTGTAGTACATAGTATATGAGTGAGTTGCACTGAAAAACTTAGAATATAAAAAACGCACAGTGTAGTACATAGTATATGAGTGAGTTGCACTGAAAAACTTAGAATATAAGAAACGCACAGTGTAGTACATAGTATATGAGTGAGTTGCGATGAAAAACTTAGAATATAAGAAACGCACAGTGTAGTACATAGTATATGAGTGAGTTGCACTGAAAAACTTAGAATATAAGAAACGCACAGTGTAGTACAAAGTATATGAGTGAGTTGCACTGAAAAACTTAGAATATAAGAAACGCACAGTGTAGTACATAGTATATGAGTGAGTTGCACTGAAAAACTTAGAATATTAGAAACGCACAGTGTAGTACATAGTATATGAGTGAGTTGCACTGAAAAACTTAGAATATAAGAAACGCACAGTGTAGTACATAGTATATGAGTGAGTTGCACTGAAAAACTTAGAATATAAGAAACGCACAGTGTAGTACATAGTATATGAGTGAGTTGCATTGAAAAACTTAGAATATAAGAAACGCACAGTGTAGTGCATAGTATATGAGTGAGTTGCCCTGAAAAACTTAGAATATAAGAAACGCACAGTATAGTACATAGTATATGAATGAGTTGCACTGAAAAACTTAGAATTTACTGAACAACACGCATTACACGAAATGCACAGTGTAGTACATAGTATATGAGTGAGTTGCACTGAAAAACTTAGAATATAAGAAACGCACAGTGTAGTACATAGTATATGAGTGAGTTGCACTGAAAAACTTAGAATATAAGAAACGCACAGTGTAGTACATAGTATATGAGTGAGTTGCACTGAAAAACTTAGAATTTAAGAAACGCACAGTGTAGTACATAGTATATGAGTGAGTTGCACTGAAAAACTTAGAATATAAGAAACGCACAGTGTAGTACATAGTATATCAGTGAGTTGCACTGTAAAACTTAGAATATAAGAAACGCACAGTGTAGTACATAGTATATGAGTGAGTTGCACTGAAAAACTTAGAATATAAGAAACGCACAGTGTAGTACATAGTATATGAGTGAGTTGCACTGAAAAACTTAGAATTTAAGAAACGCACAGTGTAGTACATAGTATATGAGTGAGTTGCACTGAAAAACTTAGAATATAAGAAACGCACAGTGTAGTACATAGTATATCAGTGAGTTGCACTGTAAAACTTAGAATATAAGAAACGCACAG
Organism: Mus caroli; assembly: GCF_978045245.1. NCBI lineage: Eukaryota > Metazoa > Chordata > Mammalia > Rodentia > Muridae > Mus > Mus caroli. The sequence continues at coordinate 3,508,578 of NW_028227283.1, forward strand.
TGTAGTACATAGTATATGAGTGAGTTGCACTGAAAAACTTAGAATATAAGAAACGCACAGTGTAGTACATAGTATATGAGTGAGTTGCACTCAAAAACTTGAATTTACTGAAAAACCCGCATTACACGAAATGCACAGTGTAGTACATAGTATATGAGTGAGTTGCACTGAAAAACTTAGAATATAAGAAACGCACAGTGTAGTACATAGTATATGAGTGAGTTGCACTGAAAAACTTAGAATATAAGAAACGCACAGTGTAGTACGTAGTATATGAGTGAGTTGCACTGAAAAACTTAGAATATAAGAAACGCACAGTGTAGTACATAGTATATGAGTGAGTTGCATTGAAAAACTTAGAATATAAGAAACGCACAGTGTAGTGCATAGTATATGAGTGAGTTGCACTGAAAAACTTAGAATATAAGAAACGCACAGTGTAGTACATAGTATATGAGTGAGTTGCACTGAAAAACTTAGAATATAAGAAACGCACAGTGTAATACATAGTATATGAGTGAGATGCACTGAAAAACTTAGAATTTAAGAAACGCACAGTGTAGTACATAGTATATGAGTGAGTTGCACTGTAAAACTTAGAATATAAGAAACGCACAGTGTAGTACATAGTATATGAGTGAGTTGCACTCAAAAACTTAGAATATAAGAAACGCACAGTGTAGTACATAGTATATGAGTGAGTTGCACTCAAAAACTTGAATTTACTGAAAAACCCGCATTACACGAAATGCACAGTGTAGTACATAGTATATGAGTGAGTTGCACTGAAAAACTTAGAATATAAGAAACGCACAGTGTAGTACATAGTATATGAGTGAGTTGCACTGAAAAACTTAGAATATAAGAAACGCACAGTGTAGTACATATTATATGAGTGAGTTGCACTGAAAAACTTAGAATATAAGAAACGCACAGTGTAGTACATAGTATATGAGTGAGTTGCACTGAAAAACTTAGAATATAAGAAACGCACAGTGTAGTACATAGTATATGAGTGAGTTGCACTGAAAAACTTAGAATATAAAAAACGCACAGTGTAGTACATAGTATATGAGTGAGTTGCACTGAAAAACTTAGAATATAAGAAACGCACAGTGTAGTACATAGTATATGAGTGAGTTGCGATGAAAAACTTAGAATATAAGAAACGCACAGTGTAGTACATAGTATATGAGTGAGTTGCACTGAAAAACTTAGAATATAAGAAACGCACAGTGTAGTACAAAGTATATGAGTGAGTTGCACTGAAAAACTTAGAATATAAGAAACGCACAGTGTAGTACATAGTATATGAGTGAGTTGCACTGAAAAACTTAGAATATAAGAAACGCACAGTGTAGTACATAGTATATGAGTGAGTTGCACTGAAAAACTTAGAATATAAGAAACGCACAGTGTAGTACATAGTATATGAGTGAGTTGCACTGAAAAACTTAGAATATAAGAAACGCACAGTGTAGTACATAGTATATGAGTGAGTTGCATTGAAAAACTTAGAATATAAGAAACGCACAGTGTAGTGCATAGTATATGAGTGAGTTGCCCTGAAAAACTTAGAATATAAGAAACGCACAGTATAGTACATAGTATATGAATGAGTTGCACTGAAAAACTTAGAATTTACTGAACAACCCGCATTACACGAAATGCACAGTGTAGTACATAGTATATGAGTGAGTTGCACTGAAAAACTTAGAATATAAGAAACGCACAGTGTAGTACATAGTATATGAGTGAGTTGCACTGAAAAACTTAGAATATAAGAAATGCACAGTGTAGTACATAGTATATGAGTGAGTTGCACTGAAAAACTTAGAATATAAGAAACGCACAGTGTAGTACATAGTATATGAGTGAGTTGCACTGAAAAACTTAGAATATAAGAAACGCACAGTGTAGTACATATTATATGAGTGAGTTGCACTGAAAAACTTAGAATTTAAGAAACGCACAGTGTAGTACATAGTATATGAGTGAGTTGCACTGAAAAACTTAGAATATAAGAAACGCACAGTGTAGTACATAGTATATGAGTGAGTTGCACTGAAAAACTTAGAATATAAGAAACGCACAGTGTAGTACATAGTATATGAGTGAGTTGCACTGAAAAACTTAGAATATAAGAAACGCACAGTGTAGTACATAGTATATGAGTGAGTTGCACTGAAAAACTTACAATATAAGAAACGCACAGTGTAGTACATAGTATATGAATGAGTTGCACTGAAAAACTTAGAATATAAAAAACGCACAGTGTAGTACATAGTATATGAGTGAGTTGCACTGAAAAACTTAGAATATAAGAAACGCACAGTGTAGTACATAGTATATGAGTGAGTTGCACTGAAAAACTTGAATTTACTGAAAAACGCGCATTACACGAAATGCACAGTGTAGTACATAGTATATGAGTGAGTTGCACTCAAAAACTTAGAATATAAGAAACGCACAGTGTAGTACATAGTATATGAGTGAGTTGCACTGAAAAACTTAGAATATAAGAAACGCACAGTGTAGTAAGTAGTATATGAGTGAGTTGCACTGAAAAATTTAGAATATAAGAAACGCACAGTGTAGTACAAAGTATATGAGTGAGTTGCACTGAAAAACTTAGAATATAAGAAACGCACAGTGTAGTACATAGTATATGAGTGAGTTGCACTGAAAAACTTAGAATATAAGAAACGCACAGTGTAGTACATAGTATATGAGTGAGTTGCACTGAAAAACTTAGAATATAAGAAACGCACAGTGTAGTATATAGTATATGAGTGAGTTGCACTGAAAAACTTAGAATATAAGAAACGCACAGTGTAGTACATAGTATATGAGTGAGTTGCATTGAAAAACTTAGAATATAAGAAACGCACAGTGTAGTGCATAGTATATGAGTGAGTTGCGATGAAAAACTTAGAATATAAGAAACGCACAGTGTAGTACATAGTATATGAGTGAGTTGCACTGAAAAACTTAGAATATAAGAAACGCACAGTGTAGTACATAGTATATGAGTGAGTTGCACTGAAAAACTTAGAATATAAGAAACGCACAGTGTAGTACATAGTATATGAGTGAGTTGCGATGAAAAACTTAGAATATAAGAAACGCACAGTGTAGTACATAGTATATGAGTGAGTTGCACTGAAAAACTTAGAATATAAGAAACGCACAGTGTAGTACATAGTATATGAGTGAGTTGCACTGAAAAACTTAGAATATAAGAAACGCACAGTGTAGTACATAGTATATGAGTGAGTTGCACTGAAAAACTTAGAATATAAGAAACGCACAGTGTAATACATAGTATATGAGTGAGATGCACTGAAAAACTTAGAATTTAAGAAACGCACAGTGTAGTACATAGTATATGAGTGAGTTGCACTGTAAAACTTAGAATATAAGAAACGCACAGTGTAGTACATAGTATATGAGTGAGTTGCACTGAAAAACTTAGAATATAAGAAACGCACAGTGTAGTACATAGTATATGAGTGAGTTGCACTGAAAAACTTAGAATATAAGAAACGCACAGTGTAGTACATAGTATATGAGTGAGTTGCACTCAAAAACTTGAATTTACTGAAAAACCCGCATTACACGAAATGCACAGTGTAGTACATAGTATATGAGTGAGTTGCACTCAAAAACTTAGAATATAAGAAACGCACAGTGTAGTACATAGTATATGAGTGAGTTGCACTGAAAAACTTAGAATATAAGAAACGCACAGTGTAGTACATAGTATATGAGTGAGATGCACTGTAAAACTTAGAATATAAGAAACGCACAGTGTAGTACAAAGTATATGAGTGAGTTGCACTGAAAAACTTAGAATATAAGAAACGCACAGTGTAGTACATAGTATATGAGTGAGTTGCACTGAAAAAATTAGAATATAAGAAACGCACAGTGTAGTACATAGTATATGAGTGAGTTGCACTGAAAAACTTAGAATATAAGAAACGCACAGTGTAGTACATAGTATATGAGTGAGTTGCACTGAAAAACTTAGAATATAAGAAACGCACAGTGTAGTACATAGTATATGAGTGAGTTGCACTGAAAAAATTAGAATATAAGAAACGCACAGTGTAGTACATAGTATATGAGTGAGTTGCACTGAAAAACTTAGAATATAAGAAACGCACAGTGTAGTACATAGTATATGAGTGAGTTGCACTGAAAAACTTAGAATATAAGAAACGCACAGTGTAGTACATAGTATATGAGTGAGTTGCACTGAAATACTTAGAATTTAAGAAACGCACAGTGTAGTACATAGTATATGAGTGAGTTGCACTGAAAAACTTAGAATATAAGAAACGCACAGTGTAGTACATAGTATATGAGTGAGTTGCACTGAAAAACTTAGAATATAAGAAACGCACAGTGTAGTACATAGTATATGAGTGAGTTGCACTGAAAAACTTAGAATATAAGAAACGCACAGTGTAGTACATAGTATATGAGTGAGTTGCACTGAAAAACTTACAATATAAGAAACGCACAGTGTAGTACATAGTATATGAATGAGTTGCACTGAAAAACTTAGAATATAAAAAACGCACAGTGTAGTACATAGTATATGAGTGAGTTGCACTGAAAAACTTAGAATATAAGAAACGCACAGTGTAGTACATAGTATATGAGTGAGTTGCACTGAAAAACTTGAATTTACTGAAAAACGCGCATTACACGAAATGCACAGTGTAGTACATAGTATCTGAGTGAGTTGCACTCAAAAACTTAGAATATAAGAAACGCACAGTGTAGTACATAGTATATGAGTGAGTTGCACTGAAAAACTTAGAATATAAGAAACGCACAGTGTAGTAAGTAGTATATGAGTGAGTTGCACTGAAAAACTTAGAATATAAGAAACGCACAGTGTAGTACAAAGTATATGAGTGAGTTGCACTGAAAAACTTAGAATATAAGAAACGCACAGTGTAGTACATAGTATATGAGTGAGTTGCACTGAAAAACTTAGAATATAAGAAACGCACAGTGTAGTACATAGTATATGAGTGAGTTGCACTGAAAAACTTAGAATATAAGAAACGCACAGTGTAGTACATAGTATATGAGTGAGTTGCACTGAAAAACTTAGAATATAAGAAACGCACAGTGTAGTACATAGTATATGAGTGAGTTGCATTGAAAAACTTAGAATATAAGAAACGCACAGTGTAGTGCATAGTATATGAGTGAGTTGCGATGAAAAACTTAGAATATAAGAAACGCACAGTGTAGTACATAGTATATGAGTGAGTTGCACTGAAAAACTTAGAATATAAGAAACGCACAGTGTAGTACATAGTATATGAGTGAGTTGCACTGAAAAACTTAGAATATAAGAAACGCACAGTGTAGTACATAGTATATGAGTGAGTTGCATTGAAAAACTTAGAATATAAGAAACGCACAGTGTAGTGCATAGTATATGAGTGAGTTGCCCTGAAAAACTTAGAATATAAGAAACGCACAGTATAGTACATAGTATATGAATGAGTTGCACTGAAAAACTTAGAATTTACTGAACAACCCGCATTACACGAAATGCACAGTGTAGTACATAGTATATGAGTGAGTTGCACTGAAAAACTTAGAATATAAGAAACGCACAGTGTAGTACATAGTATATGAGTGAGTTGCACTGAAAAAATTAGAATATAAGAAACGCACAGTGTAGTACATAGTATATGAGTGAGTTGCACTGAAAAACTTAGAATATAAGAAACGCACAGTGTAGTACATAGTATATGAGTGAGTTGCACTGAAAAACTTAGAATATAAGAAACGCACAGTGTAGTACATAGTATATGAGTGAGTTGCACTGAAATACTTAGAATTTAAGAAACGCACAGTGTAGTACATAGTATATGAGTGAGTTGCACTGAAAAACTTAGAATATAAGAAACGCACAGTGTAGTACATAGTATATGAGTGAGTTGCACTGAAAAACTTAGAATATAAGAAACGCACAGTGTAGTACATAGTATATGAGTGAGTTGCACTGAAAAACTTAGAATATAAGAAACGCACAGTGCAGTACATAGTATATGAGTGAGTTGCACTGAAAAACTTACAATATAAGAAACGCACAGTGTAGTACATAGTATATGAATGAGTTGCACTGAAAAACTTAGAATATAAAAAACGCACAGTGTAGTACATAGTATATGAGTGAGTTGCACTGAAAAACTTAGAATATAAGAAACGCACAGTGTAGTACATAGTATATGAGTGAGTTACACTGAAAAACTTGAATTTACTGAAAAACGCGCATTACACGAAATGCACAGTGTAGTACATAGTATATGAGTGAGTTGCACTCAAAAACTTAGAATATAAGAAACGCACAGTGTAGTACATAGTATATGAGTGAGTTGCACTGAAAAACTTAGAATATAAGAAACGCACAGTGTAGTAAGTAGTATATGAGTGAGTTGCACTGAAAAACTTAGAATATAAGAAACGCACAGTGTAGTACAAAGTATATGAGTGAGTTGCACTGAAAAACTTAGAATATAAGAAACGCACAGTGTAGTACATAGTATATGAGTGAGTTGCACTGAAAAACTTAGAATATAAGAAACGCACAGTGTAGTACATAGTATATGAGTGAGTTGCACTGAAAAACTTAGAATATAAGAAACGCACAGTGTAGTACATAGTATATGAGTGAGTTGCACTGAAAAACTTAGAATATAAGAAACGCACAGTGTAGTACATAGTATATGAGTGAGTTGCATTGAAAAACTTAGAATATAAGAAACGCACAGTGTAGTGCATAGTATATGAGTGAGTTGCGATGAAAAACTTAGAATATAAGAAACGCACAGTGTAGTACATAGTATATGAGTGAGTTGCACTGAAAAACTTAGAATATAAGAAACGCACAGTGTAGTACATAGTATATGAGTGAGTTGCACTGAAAAACTTAGAATATAAGAAACGCACAGTGTAGTACATAGTATATGAGTGAGTTGCGATGAAAAACTTAGAATATAAGAAACGCACAGTGTAGTACATAGTATATGAGTGAGTTGCACTGAAAAACTTAGAATATAAGAAACGCACAGTGTAGTACATAGTATATGAGTGAGTTGCACTGAAAAACTTAGAATATAAGAAACGCACAGTGTAGTACATAGTATATGAGTGAGTTGCACTGAAAAACTTAGAATATAAGAAACGCACAGTGTAATACATAGTATATGAGTGAGATGCACTGAAAAACTTAGAATTTAAGAAACGCACAGTGTAGTACATAGTATATGAGTGAGTTGCACTGTAAAACTTAGAATATAAGAAACGCACAGTGTAGTACATAGTATATGAGTGAGTTTCACTGAAAAACTTAGAATATAAGAAACGCACAGTGTAGTACATAGTATATGAGTGAGTTGCACTCAAAAACTTGAATTTACTGAAAAACCCGCATTACACGAAATGCACAGTGTAGTACATAGTATATGAGTGAGTTGCACTGAAAAACTTAGAATATAAGAAACGCACAGTGTAGTACATAGTATATGAGTGAGTTGCACTGAAAAACTTAGAATATAAGAAACGCACAGTGTAGTACGTAGTATATGAGTGAGTTGCACTGAAAAACTTAGAATATAAGAAACGCACAGTGTAGTACATAGTATATGAGTGAGTTGCATTGAAAAACTTAGAATATAAGAAACGCACAGTGTAGTGCATAGTATATGAGTGAGTTGCACTGAAAAACTTAGAATATAAGAAACGCACAGTGTAGTACATAGTATATGAGTGAGTTGCACTGAAAAACTTAGAATATAAGAAACGCACAGTGTAATACATAGTATATGAGTGAGATGCACTGAAAAATTTAGAATTTAAGAAACGCACAGTGTAGTACATAGTATATGAGTGAGTTGCACTGTAAAACTTAGAATATAAGAAACGCACAGTGTAGTACATAGTATATGAGTGAGTTGCACTGAAAAACTTAGAATATAAGAAACGCACAGTGTAGTACATAGTATATGAGTGAGTTGCACTCAAAAACTTGAATTTACTGAAAAACCCGCATTACACGAAATGCACAGTGTAGTACATAGTATATGAGTGAGTTGCACTGAAAAACTTAGAATATAAGAAACGCACAGTGTAGTACATAGTATATGAGTGAGTTGCACTGAAAAACATAGAATATAAGAAACGCACAGTGTAGTACATAGTATATGAGTGAGTTGCACTGAAAAACTTAGAATATAAGAAACGCACAGTGTAGTACATAGTATATGAGTGAGTTGCACTGAAAAACTTAGAATTTAAGAAACGCACAGTGTAGTACATAGTATATGAGTGAGTTGCACTGAAAAACTTAGAATATAAGAAACGCACAGTGTAGTACATAGTATATGAGTGAGTTGCACTGAAAAACTTAGAATATAAGAAACGCACAGTGTAGTACATAGTATATGAGTGAGTTGCACTGAAAAACTTAGAATATAAGAAACGCACAGTGTAGTACATAGTATATGAGTGAGTTGCACTGAAAAACTTACAATATAAGAAACGCACAGTGTAGTACATAGTATATGAATGAGTTGCACTGAAAAACTTAGAATATAAAAAACGCACAGTGTAGTACATAGTATATGAGTGAGTTGCACTGAAAAACTTAGAATATAAGAAACGCACAGTGTAGTACATAGTATATGAGTGAGTTGCACTGAAAAACTTGAATTTACTGAAAAACGCGCATTACACGAAATGCACAGTGTAGTACATAGTATATGAGTGAGTTGCACTCAAAAACTTAGAATATAAGAAACGCACAGTGTAGTACATAGTATATGATTGAGTTGCACTGAAAAACTTAGAATATAAGAAACGCACAGTGTAGTAAGTAGTATATGAGTGAGTTGCACTGAAAAATTTAGAATATAAGAAACGCACAGTGTAGTACAAAGTATATGAGTGAGTTGCACTGAAAAACTTAGAATATAAGAAACGCACAGTGTAGTACATAGTATATGAGTGAGTTGCACTGAAAAACTTAGAATATAAGAAACGCACAGTGTAGTACATACTATATGAGTGAGTTGCACTGAAAAACTTAGAATATAAGAAACGCACAGTGTAGTACATAGTATATGAGTGAGTTGCACTGAAAAACTTAGAATATAAGAAACGCACAGTGTAGTACATAGTATATGAGTGAGTTGCATTGAAAAACTTAGAATATAAGAAACGCACAGTGTAGTACATAGTATATGAGTGAGTTGCACTGAAAAACTTAGAATATAAGAAACGCACAGTGTAGTACATAGTATATGAGTGAGTTGCACTGAAAAACTTAGAATATAAGAAACGCACAGTGTAGTACATAGTATATGAGTGAGTTGCGATGAAAAACTTAGAATATAAGAAACGCACAGTGTAGTACATAGTATATGAGTGAGTTGCACTGAAAAACTTAGAATATAAGAAACGCACAGTGTAGTACATAGTATATGAGTGAGTTGCACTGAAAAACTTAGAATATAAGAAACGCACAGTGTAGTACATAGTATATGAGTGAGTTGCACTGAAAAACTTAGAATATAAGAAACGCACAGTGTAATACATAGTATATGAGTGAGATGCACTGAAAAACTTAGAATTTAAGAAACGCACAGTGTAGTACATAGTATATGAGTGAGTTGCACTGTAAAACTTAGAATATAAGAAACGCACAGTGTAGTACATAGTATATGAGTGAGTTGCACTGAAAAACTTAGAATATAAGAAACGCACAGTGTAGTACATAGTATATGAGTGAGTTGCACTGAAAAACTTAGAATATAAGAAACGCACAGTGTAGTACATAGTATATGAGTGAGTTGCACTCAAAAACTTGAATTTACTGAAAAACCCGCATTACACGAAATGCACAGTGTAGTACATAGTATATGAGTGAGTTGCACTCAAAAACTTAGAATATAAGAAACGCACAGTGTAGTACATAGTATATGAGTGAGTTGCACTGAAAAACTTAGAATATAAGAAACGCACAGTGTAGTAAGTAGTATATGAGTGAGTTGCACTGAAAAACTTAGAATATAAGAAACGCACAGTGTAGTACAAAGTATATGAGTGAGTTGCACTGAAAAACTTAGAATATAAGAAACGCACAGTGTAGTACATAGTATATGAGTGAGTTGCACTGAAAAACTTAGAATATAAGAAACGCACAGTGTAGTACATAGTATATGAGTGAGTTGCACTGAAAAACTTAGAATATAAGAAACGCACAGTGTAGTACATAGTATATGAGTGAGTTGCACTGAAAAACTTAGAATATAAGAAACGCACAGTGTAGTACATAGTATATGAGTGAGTTGCACTCAAAAACTTAGAATATAAGAAACGCACAGTGTAGTACATAGTATATGAGTGAGTTGCACTGAAAAACTTAGAATATAAGAAACGCACAGTGTAGTAAGTAGTATATGAGTGAGTTGCACTGAAAAACTTAGAATATAAGAAACGCACAATGTAGTACAAAGTATATGAGTGAGTTGCACTGAAAAACTTAGAATATAAGAAACGCACAGTGTAGTACATAGTATATGAGTGAGTTGCACTGAAAAACTTAGAATATAAGAAACGCACAGTGTAGTACATAGTATATGAGTGAGTTGCGATGAAAAACTTAGAATATAAGAAACGCACAGTGTAGTACATAGTATATGAGTGAGTTGCACTGAAAAACTTAGAATATAATAAACGCACAGTGTAGTACATAGTATATGAGTGAGTTGCACTGAAAAACTTAGAATATAAGAAACGCACAGTGTAATACATAGTATATGAGTGAGATGCACTGTAAAACTTAGAATTTAAGAAACGCACAGTGTAGTACATAGTATATGAGTGAGTTGCACTGTAAAACTTAGAATATAAGAAACGCACAGTGTAGTACATAGTATATGAGTGAGTTGCACTGAAAAACTTAGAATATAAGAAACGCACAGTGTAGTACATAGTATATGAGTTAGTTGCACTCAAAAACTTGAATTTACTGAAAAACCCGCATTACACGAAATGCACAGTGTAGTACATAGTATATGAGTGAGTTGCACTGAAAAACTTAGAATATAAGAAACGCACAGTGTAGTACATAGTATATGAGTGAGTTGCACTGAAAAACTTAGAATATAAGAAACGCACAGTGTAGTACATAGTATATGAGTGAGTTGCACTGAAAAACTTAGAATATAAGAAACGCACAGTGTAGTACATAGTATATGAGTGAGTTGCGATGAAAAACTTAGAATATAAGAAACGCACAGTGTAGTACATAGTATATGAGTGAGTTGCACTGAAAAACTTAGAATATAAGAAACGCACAGTGTAGTACATAGTATATGAGTGAGTTGCACTGAAAAACTTAGAATATAAGAAACGCACAGTGTAGTACATAGTATATGAGTGAGTTGCACTGAAAAACTTAGAATATAAGAAACGCACAGTGTAATACATAGTATATGAGTGAGATGCACTGAAAAACTTAGAATTTAAGAAACGCACAGTGTAGTACATAGTATATGAGTGAGTTGCACTGTAAAACTTAGAATATAAGAAACGCACAGTGTAGTACATAGTATATGAGTGAGTTGCACTGAAAAACTTAGAATATAAGAAACGCACAGTGTAGTACATAGTATATGAGTGAGTTGCACTCAAAAACTTGAATTTACTGAAAAACCCGCATTACACGAAATGCACAGTGTAGTACATAGTATATGAGTGAGTTGCACTGAAAAACTTAGAATATAAGAAACGCACAGTGTAGTACATAGTATATGAGTGAGTTGCACTGAAAAACTTAGAATATAAGAAACGCACAGTGTAGTACGTAGTATATGAGTGAGTTGCACTGAAAAACTTAGAATATAAGAAACGCACAGTGTAGTACATAGTATATGAGTGAGTTGCATTGAAAAACTTAGAATATAAGAAACGCACAGTGTAGTGCATAGTATATGAGTGAGTTGCACTGAAAAACTTAGAATATAAGAAACGCACAGTGTAGTACATAGTATATGAGTGAGTTGCACTGAAAAACTTAGAATATAAGAAACGCACAGTGTAATACATAGTATATGAGTGAGATGCACTGAAAAACTTAGAATTTAAGAAACGCACAGTGTAGTACATAGTATATGAGTGAGTTGCACTGTAAAACTTAGAATATAAGAAACGCACAGTGTAGTACATAGTATATGAGTGAGTTGCACTGAAAAACTTAGAATATAAGAAACGCACAGTGTAGTACATAGTATATGAGTGAGTTGCACTCAAAAACTTGAATTTACTGAAAAACCCGCATTACACGAAATGCACAGTGTAGTACATAGTATATGAGTGAGTTGCACTGAAAAACTTAGAATATAAGAAACGCACAGTGTAGTACATAGTATATGAGTGAGTTGCACTGAAAAACATAGAATATAAGAAACGCACAGTGTAGTACATAGTATATGAGTGAGTTGCACTGAAAAACTTAGAATATAAGAAACGCACAGTGTAGTACATAGTATATGAGTGAGTTGCACTGAAAAACTTAGAATTTAAGAAACGCACAGTGTAGTACATAGTATATGAGTGAGTTGCACTGAAAAACTTAGAATATAAGAAACGCACAGTGTAGTACATAGTATATGAGTGAGTTGCACTGAAAAACTTAGAATATAAGAAACGCACAGTGTAGTACATAGTATATGAGTGAGTTGCACTGAAAAACTTAGAATATAAGAAACGCACAGTGTAGTACATAGTATATGAGTGAGTTGCACTGAAAAACTTACAATATAAGAAACGCACAGTGTAGTACATAGTATATGAATGAGTTGCACTGAAAAACTTAGAATATAAAAAACGCACAGTGTAGTACATAGTATATGAGTGAGTTGCACTGAAAAACTTAGAATATAAGAAACGCACAGTGTAGTACATAGTATATGAGTGAGTTGCACTGAAAAACTTGAATTTACTGAAAAACGCGCATTACACGAAATGCACAGTGTAGTACATAGTATATGAGTGAGTTGCACTCAAAAACTTAGAATATAAGAAACGCACAGTGTAGTACATAGTATATGAGTGAGTTGCACTGAAAAACTTAGAATATAAGAAACGCACAGTGTAGTAAGTAGTATATGAGTGAGTTGCACTGAAAAATTTAGAATATAAGAAACGCACAGTGTAGTACAAAGTATATGAGTGAGTTGCACTGAAAAACTTAGAATATAAGAAACGCACAGTGTAGTACATAGTATATGAGTGAGTTGCACTGAAAAACTTAGAATATAAGAAACGCACAGTGTAGTACATAGTATATGAGTGAGTTGCACTGAAAAACTTAGAATATAAGAAACGCACAGTGTAGTCCATAGTATATGAGTGAGTTGCACTGAAAAACTTAGAATATAAGAAACGCACAGTGTAGTACATAGTATATGAGTGAGTTGCATTGAAAAACTTAGAATATAAGAAACGCACAGTGTAGTACATAGTATATGAGTGAGTTGCACTGAAAAACTTAGAATATAAGAAACGCACAGTGTAGTACATAGTATATGAGTGAGTTGCACTGAAAAACTTAGAATATAAGAAACGCACAGTGTAGTACATAGTATATGAGTGAGTTGCGATGAAAAACTTAGAATATAAGAAACGCACAGTGTAGTACATAGTATATGAGTGAGTTGCACTGAAAAACTTAGAATATAAGAAACGCACAGTGTAGTACATAGTATATGAGTGAGTTGCACTGAAAAACTTAGAATATAAGAAACGCACAGTGTAGTACATAGTATATGAGTGAGTTGCACTGAAAAACTTAGAATATAAGAAACGCACAGTGTAATACATAGTATATGAGTGAGATGCACTGAAAAACTTAGAATTTAAGAAACGCACAGTGTAGTACATAGTATATGAGTGAGTTGCACTGTAAAACTTAGAATATAAGAAACGCACAGTGTAGTACATAGTATATGAGTGAGTTGCACTGAAAAACTTAGAATATAAGAAACGCACAGTGTAGTACATAGTATATGAGTGAGTTGCACTGAAAAACTTAGAATATAAGAAACGCACAGTGTAGTACATAGTATATGAGTGAGTTGCACTCAAAAACTTGAATTTACTGAAAAACCCGCATTACACGAAATGCACAGTGTAGTACATAGTATATGAGTGAGTTGCACTCAAAAACTTAGAATATAAGAAACGCACAGTGTAGTACATAGTATATGAGTGAGTTGCACTGAAAAACTTAGAATATAAGAAACGCACAGTGTAGTAAGTAGTATATGAGTGAGTTGCACTGAAAAACTTAGAATATAAGAAACGCACAGTGTAGTACAAAGTATATGAGTGAGTTGCACTGAAAAACTTAGAATATAAGAAACGCACAGTGTAGTACATAGTATATGAGTGAGTTGCACTGAAAAACTTAGAATATAAGAAACGCACAGTGTAGTACATAGTATATGAGTGAGTTGCACTGAAAAACTTAGAATATAAGAAACGCACAGTGTAGTACATAGTATATGAGTGAGTTGCACTGAAAAACTTAGAATATAAGAAACGCACAGTGTAGTACATAGTATATGAGTGAGTTGCACTCAAAAACTTAGAATATAAGAAACGCACAGTGTAGTACATAGTATATGAGTGAGTTGCACTGAAAAACTTAGAATATAAGAAACGCACAGTGTAGTAAGTAGTATATGAGTGAGTTGCACTGAAAAACTTAGAATATAAGAAACGCACAGTGTAGTACAAAGTATATGAGTGAGTTGCACTGAAAAACTTAGAATATAAGAAACGCACAGTGTAGTACATAGTATATGAGTGAGTTGCACTGAAAAACTTAGAATATAAGAAACGCACAGTGTAGTACATAGTATATGAGTGAGTTGCGATGAAAAACTTAGAATATAAGAAACGCACAGTGTAGTACATAGTATATGAGTGAGTTGCACTGAAAAACTTAGAATATAAGAAACGCACAGTGTAGTACATAGTATATGAGTGAGTTGCACTGAAAAACTTAGAATATAAGAAACGCACAGTGTAATACATAGTATATGAGTGAGATGCACTGAAAAACTTAGAATTTAAGAAACGCACAGTGTAGTACATAGTATATGAGTGAGTTGCACTGTAAAACTTAGAATATAAGAAACGCACAGTGTAGTACATAGTATATGAGTGAGTTGCACTGAAAAACTTAGAATATAAGAAACGCACAGTGTAGTACATAGTATATGAGTTAGTTGCACTCAAAAACTTGAATTTACTGAAAAACCCGCATTACACGAAATGCACAGTGTAGTACATAGTATATGAGTGAGTTGCACTGAAAAACTTAGAATATAAGAAACGCACAGTGTAGTACATAGTATATGAGTGAGTTGCACTGAAAAACTTAGAATATAAGAAACGCACAGTGTAGTACGTAGTATATGAGTGAGTTGCACTGAAAAACTTAGAATATAAGAAACGCACAGTGTAGTACATAGTATATGATTGAGTTGCATTGAAAAACTTAGAATATAAGAAACGCACAGTGTAGTGTATAGTATATGAGTGAGTTGCACTGAAAAACTTAGAATATAAGAAACGCACAGTGTAGTACATAGTATATGAGTGAGTTGCACTGAAAAACTTAGAATATAAGAAACGCACAGTGTAATACATAGTATATGAGTGAGATGCACTGAAAAACTTAGAATTTAAGAAACGCACAGTGTAGTACATAGTATATGAGTGAGTTGCACTGTAAAACTTAGAATATAAGAAACGCACAGTGTAGTACATAGTATATGAGTGAGTTGCACTGAAAAACTTAGAATATAAGAAACGCACAGTGTAGTACATAGTATATGAGTGAGTTGCACTCAAAAACTTGAATTTACTGAAAAACCCGCATTACACGAAATGCACAGTGTAGTACATAGTATATGAGTGAGTTGCACTGAAAAACTTAGAATATCAGAAACGCACAGTGTAGTACATAGTATATGAGTGAGTTGCACTGAAAAACTTAGAATATAAGAAACGCACAGTGTAGTACATATTATATGAGTGAGTTGCACTGAAAAACTTAGAATATAAGAAACGCACAGTGTAGTACATAGTATATGAGTGAGTTGCACTGAAAAACTTAGAATATAAGAAACGCACAGTGTAGTACATAGTATATGAGTGAGTTGCACTGAAAAACTTAGAATATAAAAAACGCACAGTGTAGTACATAGTATATGAGTGAGTTGCACTGAAAAACTTAGAATATAAGAAACGCACAGTGTAGTACATAGTATATGAGTGAGTTGCACTCAAAAACTTAGAATATAAGAAACGCACAGTGTAGTACATAGTATATGAGTGAGTTGCACTGAAAAACTTAGAATATAAGAAACGCACAGTGTAGTAAGTAGTATATGAGTGAGTTGCACTGAAAAACTTAGAATATAAGAAACGCACAGTGTAGTACAAAGTATATGAGTGAGTTGCACTGAAAAACTTAGAATATAAGAAAAGCACAGTGTAGTACATAGTATATGAGTGAGTTGCACTGAAAAACTTAGAATATAAGAAACGCACAGTGTAGTACATAGTATATGAGTGAGTTGCACTGAAAAACTTAGAATATAAGAAACGCACAGTGTAGTACATAGTATATGAGTGAGTTGCATTGAAAAACTTAGAATATAAGAAACGCACAGTGTAGTGCATAGTACATGAGTGAGTTGCACTGAAAAACTTAGAATATAAGAAACGCACAGTATAGTACATAGTACATGAATGAGTTGCACTGAAAAACTTAGAATTTACTGAAAACCCGCATTACACGAAATGCACAGTGTAGTACATAGTATATGAGTGAGTTGCACTGAAAAACTTAGAATATAAGAAACGCACAGTGTAGTGCATAGTATATGAGTGAGTCGCACTGAAAAACTTAGAATATAAGAAACGCACAGTGTAGTACATAGTATATGAGTGAGTTGCACTGAAAAACTTAGAATTACCTAAAAACCCGCATTACACGAAATGCACAGTGTAGTACATAGTATATGAGTGAGTTGCACTGAAAAACTTAGAATATAAGAAACGCACAGTGTAGTACATAGTATATGAGTGAGTTGCACTGAAAAACTTAGAATATAAGAAACGCACAGTGTAGTACATAGTATATGAGTGAGTTGCACTGAAAAACTTAGAATTTACTGAAAAACCCGCATTACACGAAATGCACAGTGTAGTACATAGTATATGAGTGAGTTGCACTGAAAAACTTAGAATATAAGAAACGCACAGTGTAGTAATAGTATATGAGTGAGTTGCACTGAAAAACTTAGAATATAAGAAACGCACAGTGTAGTACATAGTATATGAGTGAGTTGCACTGAAAAACTTAGAATATAAGAAACGCACAGTGTAATACATAGTATATGAGTGAGATGCACTGAAAAACTTAGAATTTAAGAAACGCACAGTGTAGTACATAGTATATGAGTGAGTTGCACTGTAAAACTTAGGATATAAGAAACGCACAGTGTAGTACATAGTATATGAGTGAGTTGCACTGAAAAACTTAGAATATAAGAAACGCACAGTGTAGTACATAGTATATGAGTGAGTTGCACTCAAAAACTTGAATTTACTGAAAAACCCGCATTACACGAAATGCACAGTGTAGTACATAGTATATGAGTGAGTTGCACTGAAAAACTTAGAATATAAGAAACGCACAGTGTAGTACATAGTTTATGAGTGAGTTGCACTGAAAAACTTAGAATATAAGAAACGCACAGTGTAGTACGTAGTATATGAGTGAGTTGCACTGAAAAACTTAGAATATAAGAAACGCACAGTGTAGTACATAGTATATGAGTGAGTTGCATTGAAAAACTTAGAATATAAGAAACGCACAGTGTAGTGCATAGTATATGAGTGAGTTGCACTGAAAAACTTAGAATATAAGAAACGCACAGTGTAGTACATAGTATATGAGTGAGTTGCACTGAAAAACTTAGAATATAAGAAACGCACAGTGTAATACATAGTATATGAGTGAGATGCACTGAAAAACTTAGAATTTAAGAAACGGACAGTGTAGTACATAGTATATGAGTGAGTTGCACTGTAAAACTTAGAATATAAGAAACGCACAGTGTAGTACATAGTATATGAGTGAGTTGCACTGAAAAACTTAGAATATAAGAAACGCACAGTGTAGTACATAGTATATGAGTGAGTTGCACTCAAAAACTTGAATTTACTGAAAAACCCGCATTACACGAAATGCACAGTGTAGTACATAGTATATGAGTGAGTTGCACTGAAAAACTTAGAATATCCGGAACGCACAGTGTAGTACATAGTATATGAGTGAGTTGCACTGAAAAACTTAGAATATAAGAAACGCACAGTGTAGTACATATTATATGAGTGAGTTGCACTGAAAAACTTAGAATATAAGAAACGCACATTGTAGTACATAGTATATGAGTGAGTTGCACTGAAAAACTTAGAATATAAGAAACGCACAGTGTAGTACATAGTATATGAGTGAGTTGCACTGAAAAACTTAGAATATAAAAAACGCACAGTGTAGTACATAGTATATGAGTGAGTTGCACTGAAAAACTTAGAATATAAGAAACGCACAGTGTAGTACATAGTATATGAGTGAGTTGCACTCAAAAACTTAGAATATAAGAAACGCACAGTGTAGTACATAGTATATGAGTGAGTTGCACTGAAAAACTTGAATTTACTGAAAAACCCGCATTACACGAAATGCACAGTGTAGTACATAGTATATGAGTGATTTGCACTCAAAAACTTAGAATATAAGAAACGCACAGTGTAGTACATAGTATATGAGTGAGTTGCACTGAAAAACTTAGAATATAAGAAACGCACAGTGTAGTAAGTAGTATATGAGTGAGTTGCACTGAAAAACTTAGAATATAAGAAACGCACAGTGTAGTACAAAGTATATGAGTGAGTTGCACTGAAAAACTTAGAATATAAGAAACGCACAGTGTAGTACATAGTATATGAGTGAGTTGCACTGAAAAACTTAGAATATAAGAAACGCACAGTGTAGTAAGTAGTATATGAGTGAGTTGCACTGAAAAACTTAGAATATAAGAAACGCACAGTGTAGTACAAAGTATATGAGTGAGTTGCACTGAAAAACTTAGAATATAAGAAACGCACAGTGTAGTACATAGTATATGAGTGAGTTGCACTGAAAAACTTAGAATATAAGAAACGCACAGTGTAGTACATAGTATATGAGTGAGTTGCACTGAAAAACTTAGAATATAAGAAACGCACAGTGTAGTACATAGTATATGAGTGAGTTGCACTGAAAAACTTAGAATATAAGAAACGCACAGTGTAATACATAGTATATGAGTGAGATGCACTGAAAAACTTAGAATTTAAGAAACGCACAGTGTAGTACATAGTATATGAGTGAGTTGCACTGTAAAACTTAGAATATAAGAAACGCACAGTGTAGTACATAGTATATGAGTGAGTTGCACTGAAAAACTTAGAATATAGGAAACGCACAGTGTAGTACATAGTATATGAGTGAGTTGCACTCAAAAACTTAGAATATAAGAAACGCACAGTGTAGTACATAGTATATGAGTGAGTTGCACTGAAAAACTTAGAATATAAGAAACGCACAGTGTAGTACATAGTATATGAGTGAGTTGCACTGAAAAACTTAGAATTTAAGAAACGCACAGTGTAGTACATAGTATATGAGTGAGTTGCACTGAAAAACTTGAATTTACTGAAAAACCCGCATTACACGAAATGCACAGTGTAGTACATAGTATATGAGTGAGTTGCACTCAAACACTTAGAATATAAGAAACGCACAGTGTAGTACATAGTATATGAGTGAGTTGCACTGAAAAACTTAGAATATAAGAAACGCACAGTGTAGTAAGTAGTATATGAGTGAGTTGCACTGAAAAACTTAGAATATAAGAAACGCACAGTGTAGTAAAAAGTATATGAGTGAGTTGCACTGAAAAACTTAGAATATAAGAAACGCACAGTGTAGTACATAGTATATGAGTGAGTTGCACTGAAAAACTTAGAATATAAGAAACGCACAGTGTAGTACATAGTATATGAGTGAGTTGCGATGAAAAACTTAGAATATAAGAAACGCACAGTGTAGTACATAGTATATGAGTGAGTTGCACTGAAAAACTTAGAATATAAGAAACGCACAGTGTAGTACATAGTATATGAGTGAGTTGCACTGAAAAACTTAGAATATAAGAAACGCACAGTGTAGTACATAGTATATGAGTGAGTTGCACTGAAAAACTTAGAATATAAGAAACGCACAGTG
Source organism: Mus caroli (assembly GCF_978045245.1). Lineage (NCBI taxonomy): Eukaryota > Metazoa > Chordata > Mammalia > Rodentia > Muridae > Mus > Mus caroli. The sequence continues at coordinate 3,529,030 of NW_028227283.1, forward strand.
TAGTACATAGTATATGAGTGAGTTGCATTGAAAAACTTAGAATATAAGAAACGCACAGTGTAGTGCATAGTACATGAGTGAGTTGCACTGAAAAACTTAGAATATAAGAAACGCACAGTATAGTACATAGTACATGAATGAGTTGCACTGAAAAACTTAGAATTTACTGAAAAACCCGCATTACACGAAATGCACAGTGTAGTACATAGTATATGAGTGAGTTGCACTGAAAAACTTAGAATATAAGAAACGCACAGTGTAGTGCATAGTATATGAGTGAGTCGCACTGAAAAACTTAGAATATAAGAAACGCACAGTGTAGTACATAGTATATGAGTGAGTTGCACTGAAAAACTTAGAATTTACTGAAAAACCCGCATTACACGAAATGCACAGTGTAGTACATAGTATATGAGTGAGTTGCACTGAAAAACTTAGAATATAAGAAACGCACAGTGTAGTACATAGTATATGAGTGAGTTGCACTGAAAAACTTAGAATATAAGAAACGCACAGTGTAGTACATAGTATATGAGTGAGTTGCACTGAAAAACTTAGAATTTACTGAAAAACCCGCATTACACGAAATGCACAGTGTAGTACATAGTATATGAGTGAGTTGCACTGAAAAACTTAGAATATAAGAAACGCACAGTGTAGTACATAGTATATGAGTGAGTTGCACTGAAAAACTTAGAATATAAGAAACGCACAGTGTAGTACATAGTATATGAGTGAGTTGCATTGAAAAACTTAGAATATAAGAAACGCACAGTGTAGTACATTGTATATGAGTGAGTTGCACTGAAAAACTTAGAATTTACTGATAAACCCGCATTACACGAAATGCACAGTGTAGTACATAGTATATGAGTGAGTTGCACTGAAAAACTTAGAATATAAGAAACGCACAGTGTAGTACATAGTATATGAGTGAGTTGCACTGAAAAACTTAGAATATAAGAAACGCACAGCGTAGTACATATTATATGAGTGAGTTGCACTGAAAAACTTAGAATATAAGAAACGCACAGTGTAGTACATAGTATATGAGTGAGTTGCACTGAAAAACTTAGAATATAAGAAACGCACAGTGTAGTACATAGTATATGAGTGAGTTGCACTGAAAAACTTAGAATATAAGAAACGCACAGTGTAGTACGTAGTATATGAGTGAGTTGCACTGAAAAACTTAGAATATAAGAAACGCACAGTGTAGTACATAGTATATGAGTGAGTTGCATTGAAAAACTTAGAATATAAGAAACGCACAGTGTAGTGCGTAGTATATGAGTGAGTTGCACTGAAAAACTTAGAATATAAGAAACGCACAGTGTAGTACATAGTATATGAGTGAGTTGCACTGAAAAACTTAGAATATAAGAAACGCACAGTGTAATACATAGTATATGAGTGAGATGCACTGAAAAACTTAGAATTTAAGAAACGGACAGTGTAGTACATAGTATATGAGTGAGTTGCACTGTAAAACTTAGAATATAAGAAACGCACAGTGTAGTACATAGTATATGAGTGAGTTGCACTGAAAAACTTAGAATATAAGAAACGCACAGTGTAGTACATAGTATATGAGTGAGTTGCGATGAAAAACTTAGAATATAAGAAACGCACAGTGTAGTACATAGTATATGAGTGAGTTGCACTGAAAAACTTAGAATATAAGAAACGCACAGTGTAGTACATAGTATATGAGTGAGTTGCACTGAAAAACTTAGAATATAAGAAACGCACAGTGTAGTACATAGTATATGAGTGAGTTGCACTGAAAAACTTAGAATATAAGAAACGCACAGTGTAGTACATAGTATATGAGTGAGTTGCATTGAAAAACTTAGAATATAAGAAACGCACAGTGTAGTGCATAGTACATGAGTGAGTTGCACTGAAAAACTTAGAATATAAGAAACGCACAGTATAGTACATAGTACATGAATGAGTTGCACTGAAAAACTTAGAATTTACTGAAAAACCCGCATTACACGAAATGCACAGTGTAGTACATAGTATATGAGTGAGTTGCACTGAAAAACTTAGAATATAAGAAACGCACAGTGTAGTGCATAGTATATGAGTGAGTCGCACTGAAAAACTTAGAATATAAGAAACGCACAGTGTAGTACATAGTATATGAGTGAGTTGCACTGAAAAACTTAGAATTTACTGAAAAACCCGCATTACACGAAATGCACAGTGTAGTACATAGTATATGAGTGAGTTGCACTGAAAAACTTAGAATATAAGAAACGCACAGTGTAGTACATAGTATATGAGTGAGTTGCACTGAAAAACTTAGAATATAAGAAACGCACAGTGTAGTACATAGTATATGAGTGAGTTGCACTGAAAAACTTAGAATTTACTGAAAAACCCGCATTACACGAAATGCACAGTGTAGTACATAGTATATGAGTGAGTTGCACTGAAAAACTTAGAATATAAGAAACGCACAGTGTAGTACATAGTATATGAGTGAGTTGCACTGAAAAACTTAGAATATAAGAAACGCACAGTGTAGTACATAGTATATGAGTGAGTTGCATTGAAAAACTTAGAATATAAGAAACGCACAGTGTAGTACATTGTATATGAGTGAGTTGCACTGAAAAACTTAGAATTTACTGATAAACCCGCATTACACGAAATGCACAGTGTAGTACATAGTATATGAGTGAGTTGCACTGAAAAACTTAGAATATAAGAAACGCACAGTGTAGTACATAGTATATGAGTGAGTTGCACTGAAAAACTTAGAATATAAGAAACGCACAGCGTAGTACATATTATATGAGTGAGTTGCACTGAAAAACTTAGAATATAAGAAACGCACAGTGTAGTACATAGTATATGAGTGAGTTGCACTGAAAAACTTAGAATATAAGAAACGCACAGTGTAGTACATAGTATATGAGTGAGTTGCACTGAAAAACTTAGAATATAAGAAACGCACAGTGTAGTACGTAGTATATGAGTGAGTTGCACTGAAAAACTTAGAATATAAGAAACGCACAGTGTAGTACATAGTATATGAGTGAGTTGCATTGAAAAACTTAGAATATAAGAAACGCACAGTGTAGTGCGTAGTATATGAGTGAGTTGCACTGAAAAACTTAGAATATAAGAAACGCACAGTGTAGTACATAGTATATGAGTGAGTTGCACTGAAAAACTTAGAATATAAGAAACGCACAGTGTAATACATAGTATATGAGTGAGATGCACTGAAAAACTTAGAATTTAAGAAACGGACAGTGTAGTACATAGTATATGAGTGAGTTGCACTGTAAAACTTAGAATATAAGAAACGCACAGTGTAGTACATAGTATATGAGTGAGTTGCACTGAAAAACTTAGAATATAAGAAACGCACAGTGTAGTACATAGTATATGAGTGAGTTGCACTCAAAAACTTGAATTTACTGAAAAACCCGCATTACACGAAATGCACAGTGTAGTACATAGTATATGAGTGAGTTGCACTGAAAAACTTAGAATATCCGGAACGCACAGTGTAGTACATAGTATATGAGTGAGTTGCACTGAAAAACTTAGAATATAAGAAACGCACAGTGTAGTACATATTATATGAGTGAGTTGCACTGAAAAACTTAGAATATAAGAAACGCACAGTGTAGTACATAGTATATGAGTGAGTTGCACTGAAAAACTTAGAATATAAGAAACGCACAGTGTAGTACATAGTATATGAGTGAGTTGCACTGAAAAACTTAGAATATAAGAAACGCACAGTGTAGTACATAGTATATGAGTGAGTTGCACTCAAAAACTTAGAATATAAGAAACGCACAGTGTAGTACATAGTATATGAGTGAGTTGCACTGAAAAACTTGAATTTACTGAAAAACCCGCATTACACGAAATGCACAGTGTAGTACATAGTATATGAGTGATTTGCACTCAAAAACTTAGAATATAAGAAACGCACAGTGTAGTACATAGTATATGAGTGAGTTGCACTGAAAAACTTAGAATATAAGAAACGCATAGTGTAGTAAGTAGTATATGAGTGAGTTGCACTGAAAAACTTAGAATATAAGAAACGCACAGTGTAGTACAAAGTATATGAGTGAGTTGCACTGAAAAACTTAGAATATAAGAAACGCACAGTGTAGTACATAGTATATGAGTGAGTTGCACTGAAAAACTTAGAATATAAGAAACGCACAGTGTAGTAAGTAGTATATGAGTGAGTTGCACTGAAAAACTTAGAATATAAGAAACGCACAGTGTAGTACAAAGTATATGAGTGAGTTGCACTGAAAAACTTAGAATATAAGAAACGCACAGTGTAGTACATAGTATATGAGTGAGTTGCACTGAAAAACTTAGAATATAAGAAACGCACAGTGTAGTACATAGTATATGAGTGAGTTGCACTGAAAAACTTAGAATATAAGAAACGCACAGTGTAGTACATAGTATATGAGTGAGTTGCACTGAAAAACTTAGAATATAAGAAACGCACAGTGTAATACATAGTATATGAGTGAGATGCACTGAAAAACTTAGAATTTAAGAAACGCACAGTGTAGTACATAGTATATGAGTGAGTTGCACTGTAAAACTTAGAATATAAGAAACGCACAGTGTAGTACATAGTATATGAGTGAGTTGCACTGAAAAACTTAGAATATAGGAAACGCACAGTGTAGTACATAGTATATGAGTGAGTTGCACTCAAAAACTTAGAATATAAGAAACGCACAGTGTAGTACATAGTATATGAGTGAGTTGCACTGAAAAACTTAGAATATAAGAAACGCACAGTGTAGTACATAGTATATGAGTGAGTTGCACTGAAAAACTTAGAATTTAAGAAACGCACAGTGTAGTACATAGTATATGAGTGAGTTGCACTGAAAAACTTGAATTTACTGAAAAACCCGCATTACACGAAATGCACAGTGTAGTACATAGTATATGAGTGAGTTGCACTCAAACACTTAGAATATAAGAAACGCACAGTGTAGTACATAGTATATGAGTGAGTTGCACTGAAAAACTTAGAATATAAGAAACGCACAGTGTAGTAAGTAGTATATGAGTGAGTTGCACTGAAAAACTTAGAATATAAGAAACGCACAGTGTAGTAAAAAGTATATGAGTGAGTTGCACTGAAAAACTTAGAATATAAGAAACGCACAGTGTAGTACATAGTATATGAGTGAGTTGCACTGAAAAACTTAGAATATAAGACACGCACAGTGTAGTACATAGTATATGAGTGAGTTGCACTGAAAAACTTAGAATATAAGAAACGCACAGTGTAGTACATAGTATATGAGTGAGTTGCATTGAAAAACTTAGAATATAAGAAACGCACAGTGTAGTGCATAGTACATGAGTGAGTTGCACTGAAAAACTTAGAATATAAGAAACGCACAGTATAGTACATAGTACATGAATGAGTTGCACTGAAAAACTTAGAATTTACTGAAAAACCCGCATTACACGAAATGCACAGTGTAGTACATAGTATATGAGTGAGTTGCACTGAAAAACTTAGAATATAAGAAACGCACAGTGTAGTGCATAGTATATGAGTGAGTCGCACTGAAAAACTTAGAATATAAGAAACGCACAGTGTAGTACATAGTATATGAGTGAGTTGCACTGAAAAACTTAGAATTTACTGAAAAACCCGCATTACACGAAATGCACAGTGTAGTACATATTATATGAGTGAGTTGCACTGAAAAACTTAGAATATAAGAAACGCACAGTGTAGTACATAGTATATGAGTGAGTTGCACTGAAAAACTTAGAATATAAGAAACGCACAGTGTAGTACATAGTATATGAGTGAGTTGCACTGAAAAACTTAGAATTTACTGAAAAACCCGCATTACACGAAATGCACAGTGTAGTATATAGTATATGAGTGAGTTGCACTGAAAAACTTAGAATATAAGAAACGCACAGTGTAGTACATAGTATATGAGTGAGTTGCACTGAAAAACTTAGAATATAAGAAACGCACAGTGTAGTACATATTATATGAGTGAGTTGCACTGAAAAACTTAGAATATAAGAAACGCACAGTGTAGTACATAGTATATGAGTGAGTTGCACTGAAAAACTTAGAATATAAGAAACGCACAGTGTAGTACATAGTATATGAGTGAGTTGCACTGAAAAACTTAGAATATAAGAAACGCACAGTGTAGTACATAGTATATGAGTGAGTTGCACTGAAAAACTTAGAATATAAAAAACGCACAGTGTAGTACATAGTATATGAGTGAGTTGCACTGAAAAACTTAGAATATAAGAAACGCACAGTGTAGTACATAGTATATGAGTGAGTTGCACTGTAAAACTTAGAATATAAGAAACGCACAGTGTAGTACATAGTATATGAGTGAGTTGCACTGAAAAACTTAGAATATAAGAAACGCACAGTGTAGTACATAGTATATGAGTGAGTTGCACTCAAAAACTTGAATTTACTGAAAAACCCGCATTACACGAAATGCACAGTGTAGTACATAGTATATGAGTGAGTTGCACTGAAAAACTTAGAATATAAGAAACGCACAGTGTAGTACATAGTATATGAGTGAGTTGCACTGAAAAACTTAGAATATAAGAAACGGACAGTGTAGTACGTAGTATATGAGTGAGTTGCACTGAAAAACTTAGAATATAAGAAACGCACAGTGTAGTACATAGTATATGAGTGAGTTGCATTGAAAAACTTAGAATATAAGAAACGCACAGTGTAGTGCATAGTATATGAGTCAGTTGCACTGAAAAACTTAGTATATAAGAAACGCACAGTGTAGTACATAGTATATGAGTGAGTTGCACTGAAAAACTTAGAATATAAGAAACGCACAGTGTAATACATAGTATTTGAGTGAGATGCACTGAAAAACTTAGAATTTAAGAAACGCACAGTGTAGTACATAGTATATGAGTGAGTTGCACTGTAAAACTTAGAATATAAGAAACACACAGTGTAGTACATAGTATATGAGTGAGTTGCACTGAAAAACTTAGAATATAAGAAACGCACAGTGTAGTACATAGTATATGAGTGAGTTGCACTGAAAAACTTAGAATTTACTGAAAAACCCGCATTACACGAAATGCACAGTGTAGTACATAGTATATGAGTGAGTTGCACTGAAAAACTTAGAATATAAGAAACGCACAGTGTAGTACATAGTATATGAGTGAGTTGCACTGAAAAACTTAGAATATAAGAAACGCACAGTGTAGTACATATTATATGAGTGAGTTGCACTGAAAAACTTAGAATATAAGAAACGCACAGTGTAGTACATAGTATATGAGTGAGTTGCACTGAAAAACTTAGAATATAAGAAACGCACAGTGTAGTACATAGTATATGAGTGAGTTGCACTGAAAAACTTAGAATATAGGAAACGCACAGTGTAGTACATAGTATATGAGTGAGTTGCACTCAAAAACTTAGAATATAAGAAACGCACAGTGTAGTACATAGTATATGAGTGAGTTGCACTGAAAAACTTAGAATATAAGAAACGCACAGTGTAGTACATAGTATATGAGTGAGTTGCACTGAAAAACTTAGAATTTAAGAAACGCACAGTGTAGTACATAGTATATGAGTGAGTTGCACTGAAAAACTTGAATTTACTGAAAAACCCGCATTACACGAAATGCACAGTGTAGTACATAGTATATGAGTGAGTTGCACTGAAAAACTTAGAATATAAGAAACGCACAGTGTAGTACATAGTATATGAGTGAGTTGCACTGAAAAACTTAGAATATAAGAAACGCACAGTGTAGTAAGTCGTATATGAGTGAGTTGCACTGAAAAACTTAGAATATAAGAAACGCACAGTGTAGTACAAAGTATATGAGTGAGTTGCATTGAAAAACTTAGAATATAAGAAACGCACAGTGTAGTACATAGTATATGAGTGAGTTGCACTGAAAAACTTAGAATATAAGAAACGCACAGTGTAGTACATAGTATATGAGTGAGTTGCACTGAAAAACTTAGAATATAAGAAACGCACAGTGTAGTACATAGTATATGAGTGAGTTGCATTGAAAAACTTAGAATATAAGAAACGCACAGTGTAGTGCATAGTACATGAGTGAGTTGCACTGAAAAACTTAGAATATAAGAAACGCACAGTATAGTACATAGTACATGAATGAGTTGCACTGAAAAACTTAGAATTTACTGAAAAACCCGCATTACACGAAATGCACAGTGTAGTACATAGTATATGAGTGAGTTGCACTGAAAAACTTAGAATATAAGAAACGCACAGTGTAGTGCATAGTATATGAGTGAGTCGCACTGAAAAACTTAGAATATAAGAAACGCACAGTGTAGTACATAGTATATGAGTGAGTTGCACTGAAAAACTTAGAATTTACTGAAAAACCCGCATTACACGAAATGCACAGTGTAGTACATAGTATATGAGTGAGTTGCACTGAAAAACTTAGAATATAAGAAACGCACAGTGTAGTACATAGTATATGAGTGAGTTGCACTGAAAAACTTAGAATATAAGAAACGCACAGTGTAGTACATAGTATATGAGTGAGTTGCACTGAAAAACTTAGAATATAAGAAACGAACAGTGTAGTACATAGTATATGAGTGAGTTGCACTGAAAAACTTAGAATATAAGAAACGCACAGTGTAGTACATAGTATATGAATGAGTTGCACTGAAAAACTTAGAATATAAAAAACGCACAGTGTAGTACATAGTATATGAGTGAGTTGTACTGAAAAACTTAGAATATAAGAAACGCACAGTGTAGTACATAGTATATGAGTGAGTTGCACTGAAAAACTTAGAATATAAGAAACGCACAGTGTAATACATAGTATATGAGTGAGATGCACTGAAAAACTTAGAATTTAAGAAACGCACAGTGTAGTACATAGTATATGAGTGAGTTGCACTTTAAAACTTAGAATATAAGAAACGCACAGTGTAGTACATAGTATATGAGTGAGTTGCACTGAAAAACTTAGAATATAAGAAACGCACAGTGTAGTACATAGTATATGAGTGAGTTGCACTCAAAAAATTAGAATATAAGAAACGCACAGTGTAGTACATAGTATATGAGTGAGTTGCACTGAAAAACTTAGAATATAAGAAACGCACAGTGTAGTACATAGTATATGAGTGAGTTGCACTCAAAAACTTAGAATATAAGAAACGCACAGTGTAGTACATAGTATATGAGTGAGTTGCACTGAAAAACTTGAATTTACTGAAAAACCCGCATTACACGAAATGCACAGTGTAGTACATAGTATATGAGTGAGTTGCACTCAAAAACTTAGAATATAAGAAACGCACAGTGTACTACATAGTATATGAGTGAGTTGCACTGAAAAACTTAGAATATAAGAAACGCACAGTGTAGTGCATAGTATATGAGTGAGTTGCCCTGAAAAACTTAGAATATAAGAAACGCACAGTGTAGTGCATAGTATATGAGTGAGTTGCCCTGAAAAACTTAGAATATAAGAAACGCACAGTATAGTACATAGTATATGAATGAGTTGCACTGAAAAACTTAGAATTTACTGAAAAACCCGCATTACACGAAATGCACAGTGTAGTACATAGTATATGAGTGAGTTGCACTGAAAAACTTAGAATATAAGAAACGCACAGTGTAGTACATAGTATATGAGTGAGTTGCACTGAAAAACTTAGAATATAAGAAACGCACAGTGTAGTACACAGTATATGAGTGAGTTGCACTGAAAAACTTAGAATATAAGAAACGCACAGTGTAGTACATAGTATATGAGTGAGTTGCACTGAAAAACTTAGAATTTAAGAAACGCACAGTGTAGTACATAGTATATGAGTGAGTTGCACTGAAAAACTTAGAATATAAGAAACGCACAGTGTAGTACATAGTATATGAGTGAGTTGCACTGAAAAACTTAGAATATAAGAAACGCACAGTGTAGTACATAGTATATGAGTGAGTTGCACTGAAAAACTTAGAATATAAGAAACGCACAGTGTAGTACATTGTATATGAGTGAGTTGCACTGAAAAACTTAGAATTTACTGATAAACCCGCATTACACGAAATGCACAGTGTAGTACATAGTATATGAGTGAGTTGCACTGAAAAACTTAGAATATAAGAAACGCACAGTGTAGTACATAGTATATGAGTGAGTTGCACTGAAAAACTTAGAATATAAGAAACGCACAGCGTAGTACATATTATATGAGTGAGTTGCACTGAAAAACTTAGAATATAAGAAACGCACAGTGTAGTACATAGTATATGAGTGAGTTGCACTGAAAAACTTAGAATATAAGAAACGCACAGTGTAGTACATAGTATATGAGTGAGTTGCACTGAAAAACTTAGAATATAAGAAACGCACAGTGTAGTACATAGTATATGAGTGAGTTGCACTGAAAAACTTAGAATATAAAAAACGAAAAGTGTAGTACATAGTATATGAGTGAGTTGCACTGAAAAACTTAGAATATAAGAAACGCACAGTGTAGTACATAGTATATGAGTGAGTTGCGATGAAAAACTTAGAATATAAGAAACGCACAGTGTAGTACATAGTATATGAGTGAGTTGCACTGAAAAACTTAGAATATAAGAAACGCACAGTGTAGTACATAGTATATGAGTGAGTTGCACTGAAAAACTTAGAATATAAGAAACGCACAGTGTAGTACATAGTATATGAGTGAGTTGCACTGAAAAACTTAGAATATAAGAAACGCACAGTGTAGTACATAGTATATGAGTGAGTTGCACTGAAAAACTTAGAATATAAGAAACGCACAGTGTAGTACATAGTATATGAGTGAGTTGCACTGAAAAACTTAGAATATAAGAAACTCACAGTGTAGTACATAGTATATGAGTGAGTTGCATTGAAAAACTTAGAATATAAGAAACGCACAGTGTAGTGCATAGTATATGAGTGAGTTGCCCTGAAAAACTTAGAATATAAGAAACGCACAGTATAGTACATAGTATATGAATGAGTTGCACTGAAAAACTTAGAATTTACTGAAAAACCCGCATTACACGAAATGCACAGTGTAGTACATAGTATATGAGTGAGTTGCACTGAAAAACTTAGAATATAAGAAACGCACAGTGTAGTACATAGTATATGAGTGAGTTGCACTGAAAAACTTAGAATATAAGAAACGCACAGTGTAGTACATAGTATATGAGTGAGTTGCACTGAAAAACTTAGAATATAAGAAACGCACAGTGTAGTACATAGTATATGAGTGAGTTGCACTGAAAAACTTAGAATATAAGAAACGCACAGTGTAGTACACAGTATATGAGTGAGTTGCACTGAAAAACTTAGAATATAAGAAACGCACAGTGTAGTACATAGTATATGAGTGAGTTGCACTGAAAAACTTAGAATTTAAGAAACGCACAGTGTAGTACATAGTATATGAGTGAGTTGCACTGAAAAACTTAGAATATAAGAAACGCACAGTGTAGTACATAGTATATGAGTGAGTTGCACTGAAAAACTTAGAATTTAAGAAACGCACAGTGTAGTACATAGTATATGAGTGAGTTGCACTGAAAAACTTGAATTTACTGAAAAACCCGCATTACACGAAATGCACAGTGTAGTACATAGTATATGAGTGAGTTGCACTCAAAAACTTAGAATATAAAAAACGCACAGTGTAGTACATAGTATATGAGTGAGTTGCACTGAAAAACTTAGAATATAAGAAACGCACAGTGTAGTAAGTCGTATATGAGTGAGTTGCACTGAAAAACTTAGAATATAAGAAACGCACAGTGTAGTACAAAGTATATGAGTGAGTTGCACTGAAAAACTTAGAATATAAGAAACGCACAGTGTAGTACATAGTATATGAGTGAGTTGCACTGAAAAACTTAGAATATAAGAAACGCACAGTGTAGTACATAGTATATGAGTGAGTTGCACTGAAAAACTTAGAATATAAGAAACGCACAGTGTAGTACATAGTATATGAGTGAGTTGCATTGAAAAACTTAGAATATAAGAAACGCACAGTGTAGTGCATAGTACATGAGTGAGTTGCACTGAAAAACTTAGAATATAAGAAACGCACAGTATAGTACATAGTACATGAATGAGTTGCACTGAAAAACTTAGAATTTACTGAAAAACCCGCATTACACGAAATGCACAGTGTAGTACATAGTATATGAGTGAGTTGCACTGAAAAACTTAGAATATAAGAAACGCACAGTGTAGTGCATAGTATATGAGTGAGTCGCACTGAAAAACTTAGAATATAAGAAACGCACAGTGTAGTACATAGTATATGAGTGAGTTGCACTGAAAAACTTAGAATTTACTGAAAAACCCGCATTACACGAAATGCACAGTGTAGTACATAGTATATGAGTGAGTTGCACTGAAAAACTTAGAATATAAGAAACGCACAGTGTAGTACATAGTATATGAGTGAGTTGCACTGAAAAACTTAGAATATAAGAAACGCACAGTGTAGTACATAGTATATGAGTGAGTTGCACTGAAAAACTTCGAATATAAGAAACGAACAGTGTAGTACATAGTATATGAGTGAGTTGCACTGAAAAACTTAGAATATAAGAAACGCACAGTGTAGTACATAGTATATGAATGAGTTGCACTGAAAAACTTAGAATATAAAAAACGCACAGTGTAGTACATAGTATATGAGTGAGTTGTACTGAAAAACTTAGAATATAAGAAACGCACAGTGTAGTACATAGTATATGAGTGAGTTGCACTGAAAAACTTAGAATATAAGAAACGCACAGTGTAATACATAGTATATGAGTGAGATGCACTGAAAAACTTAGAATTTAAGAAACGCACAGTGTAGTACATAGTATATGAGTGAGTTGCACTTTAAAACTTAGAATATAAGAAACGCACAGTGTAGTACATAGTATATGAGTGAGTTGCACTGAAAAACTTAGAATATAAGAAACGCACAGTGTAGTACATAGTATATGAGTGAGTTGCACTCAAAAAATTAGAATATAAGAAACGCACAGTGTAGTACATAGTATATGAGTGAGTTGCACTGAAAAACTTAGAATATAAGAAACGCACAGTGTAGTACATAGTATATGAGTGAGTTGCACTGAAAAACTTAGAATATAAGAAACGCACAGTGTAGTACATAGTATATGAGTGAGTTGCACTGAAAAACTTGAATTTACTGAAAAACCCGCATTACACGAAATGCACAGTGTAGTACATAGTATATGAGTGAGTTGCACTCAAAAACTTAGAATATAAGAAACGCACAGTGTACTACATAGTATATGAGTGAGTTGCACTGAAAAACTTAGAATATAAGAAACGCACAGTGTAGTGCATAGTATATGAGTGAGTTGCCCTGAAAAACTTAGAATATAAGAAACGCACAGTGTAGTGCATAGTATATGAGTGAGTTGCCCTGAAAAACTTAGAACATAAGAAACGCACAGTATAGTACATAGTATATGAATGAGTTGCACTGAAAAACTTAGAATTTACTGAAAAACCCGCATTACACGAAATGCACAGTGTAGTACATAGTATATGAGTGAGTTGCACTGAAAAACTTAGAATATAAGAAACGCACAGTGTAGTACATAGTATATGAGTGAGTTGCACTGAAAAACTTAGAATATAAGAAACGCACAGTGTAGTACACAGTATATGAGTGAGTTGCACTGAAAAACTTAGAATATAAGAAACGCACAGTGTAGTACATAGTATATGAGTGAGTTGCACTGAAAAACTTAGAATTTAAGAAACGCACAGTGTAGTACATAGTATATGAGTGAGTTGCACTGAAAAACTTAGAATATAAGAAACGCACAGTGTAGTACATAGTATATGAGTGAGTTGCACTGAAAAACTTAGAATATAAGAAACGCACAGTGTAGTACATAGTATATGAGTGAGTTGCACTGAAAAACTTAGAATTTACTGATAAACCCGCATTACACGAAATGCACAGTGTAGTACATAGTATATGAGTGAGTTGCACTGAAAAACTTAGAATATAAGAAACGCACAGTGTAGTACATAGTATATGAGTGAGTTGCACTGAAAAACTTAGAATATAAGAAACGCACAGCGTAGTACATATTATATGAGTGAGTTGCACTGAAAAACTTAGAATATAAGAAACGCACAGTGTAGTACATAGTATATGAGTGAGTTGCACTGAAAAACTTAGAATATAAGAAACGCACAGTGTAGTACATAGTATATGAGTGAGTTGCACTGAAAAACTTAGAATATAAGAAACGCACAGTGTAGTACATAGTATATGAGTGAGTTGCACTGAAAAACTTAGAATATAAAAAACGCAAAGTGTAGTACATAGTATATGAGTGAGTTGCACTGAAAAACTTAGAATATAAGAAACGCACAGTGTAGTACATAGTATATGAGTGAGTTGCGATGAAAAACTTAGAATATAAGAAACGCACAGTGTAGTACATAGTATATGAGTGAGTTGCACTGAAAAACTTAGAATATAAGAAACGCACAGTGTAGTACATAGTATATGAGTGAGTTGCACTGAAAAACTTAGAATATAAGAAACGCACAGTGTAGTACATAGTATATGAGTGAGTTGCACTGAAAAACTTAGAATATAAGAAACGCACAGTGTAGTACATAGTATATGAGTGAGTTGCACTGAAAAACTTAGAATATAAGAAACGCACAGTGTAGTACATAGTATATGAGTGAGTTGCACTGAAAAACTTAGAATATAAGAAACGCACAGTGTAGTACATAGTATATGAGTGAGTTGCATTGAAAAACTAAGAATATAAGAAACGCACAGTGTAGTGCATAGTATATGAGTGAGTTGCCCTGAAAAACTTAGAATATAAGAAACGCACAGTATAGTACATAGTATATGAATGAGTTGCACTGAAAAACTTAGAATTTACTGAAAAACCCGCATTACACGAAATGCACAGTGTAGTACATAGTATATGAGTGAGTTGCACTGAAAAACTTAGAATATAAGAAACGCACAGTGTAGTACATAGTATATGAGTGAGTTGCACTGAAAAACTTAGAATATAAGAAACGCACAGTGTAGTACATAGTATATGAGTGAGTTGCACTGAAAAACTTAGAATATAAGAAACGCACAGTGTAGTACATAGTATATGAGTGAGTTGCACTGAAAAACTTAGAATATAAGAAACGCACAGTGTAGTACACAGTATATGAGTGAGTTGCACTGAAAAACTTAGAATATAAGAAACGCACAGTGTAGTACATAGTATATGAGTGAGTTGCACTGAAAAACTTAGAATTTAAGAAACGCACAGTGTAGTACATAGTATATGAGTGAGTTGCACTGAAAAACTTAGAATATAAGAAACGCACAGTGTAGTACATAGTATATGAGTGAGTTGCACTGAAAAACTTAGAATATAAGAAACGCACAGTGTAGTACATAGTTTATGAGTGAGTTGCACTGAAAAACTTAGAATATAAGAAACGCACAGTGTAGTACATAGTATATGAGTGAGTTGCACTGAAAAACTTAGAATTTACTGAAAAACCCGCATTACACGAAATGCACAGTGTAGTACATAGTATATGAATGAGTTGCACTGAAAAACTTAGAATATAAGAAACGCACAGTGTAGTACATAGTATATGAGTGAGTTGCACTGAAAAACTTAGAATATAAGAAACGCACAGCGTAGTACATATTATATGAGTGAGTTGCACTGAAAAACTTAGAATATAAGAAACGCACAGCGTAGTACATAGTATATGAGTGAGTTGCACTGAAAAACTTAGAATATAAGAAACGCACAGTGTAGTACATAGTATATGAGTGAGTTGCACTGAAAAACTTAGAATATAAGAAACGCACAGTGTAGTACATAGTATATGAGTGAGTTGCACTGAAAAACTTAGAATATAAAAAACGCACACTGTAGTACATAGTATATGAGTGAGTTGCACTGAAAAACTTAGAATATAAGAAACGCACAGTGTAGTACATAGTATATGAGTGAGTTGCACTGAAAAACTTAGAATATAAGAAACGCACAGTGTAATATATAGTATATGAGTGAGATGCACTGAAAAACTTAGAATTTAAGAAACGCACAGTGTAGTACATAGTATATGAGTGAGTTGCACTGTAAAACTTAGAATATAAGAAACGCACAGTGTAGTACATAGTATATGAGTGAGTTGCACTGAAAAACTTAGAATATAAGAAACGCACAGTGTAGTACATACTATATGAGTGAGTTGCACTCAAAAACTTGAATTTACTGAAAAACCCGCATTACACGAAATGCACAGTGTAGTACATAGTATATGAGTGAGTTGCACTGAAAAACTTAGAATATAAGAAACGCACAGTGTAGTACATAGTATATGAGTGAGTTGCACTGAAAAACTTAGAATATAAGAAACGCACAGTGTAGTAAGTAGTATATGAGTGAGTTGCACTGAAAAACTTAGAATATAAGAAACGCACAGTGTAGTACATAGTATATGAGTGAGTTGCACTGAAAAACTTAGAATATAAGAAACGCACAGTGTAGTACATAGTATATGAGTGAGTTGCACTGAAAAACTTAGAATATAAGAAACGCACAGTGTAGTACATAGTATATGAGTGAGTTGCACTGAAAAACTTAGAATATAAGAAACGCACAGTGTAGTACATAGTATATGAGTGAGTTGCATTGAAAAACTTAGAATATAAGAAACGCACAGTGTAGTGCATAATATATGAGTGAGTTGCCCTGAAAAACTTAGAATATAAGAAACGCACAGTATAGTACATAGTATATGAATGAGTTGCACTGAAAAACTTAGAATTTACTGAAAAACCCGCATTACACGAAATGCACAGTGTAGTACATAGTATATGAGTGAGTTGCACTGAAAAACTTAGAATATAAGAAACGCACAGTGTAGTACATAGTATATGAGTGAGTTGCACTGAAAAACTTAGAATATAAGAAACGCACAGTGTAGTACATAGTATATGAGTGAGTTGCACTGAAAAACTTAGAATATAAGAAACGCACAGTGTAGTACATAGTATATGAGTGAGTTGCACTGAAAAACTTAGAATATAAGAAACGCACAGTGTAGTACACAGTATATGAGTGAGTTGCACTGAAAAACTTAGAATATAAGAAACGCACAGTGTAGTACATAGTATATGAGTGAGTTGCACTGAAAAACTTAGAATTTAAGAAACGCACAGTGTAGTACATAGTATATGAGTGAGTTGCACTGAAAAACTTAGAATATAAGAAACGCACAGTGTAGTAAGTAGTATATGAGTGAGATGCACTGAAAAACTTAGAATTTAGAGAAACGCACAGTGTAGTACATAGTATATGAGTGAGTTGCACTGAAAAACTTAGAATATAAGAAACGCACAGTGTAGTACATAGTATATGAGTGAGTTGCACTGAAAAACTTAGAATATAAGAAACGCACAGTGTAGTACATAGTATATGAGTGAGTTGCACTGAAAAACTTAGAATATAGGAAACGCACAGTGTAGTACATAGTATATGAGTGAGTTGCACTCAAAAACTTAGAATATAAGAAACGCACAGTGTAGTACATAGTATATGAGTGAGTTGCACTGAAAAACTTAGAATATAAGAAACGCACAGTGTAGTACATAGTATATGAGTGAGTTGCACTGAAAAACTTAGAATTTAAGAAACGCACAGTGTAGTACATAGTATATGAGTGAGTTGCACTGAAAAACTTGAATTTACTGAAAAACCCGCATTACACGAAAAGCACAGTGTAGTACATAGTATATGAGTGAGTTGCACTCAAAAACTTAGAATATAAGAAACGCACAGTGTAGTACATAGTATATGAGTGAGTTGCACTGAAAAACTTAGAATATAAGAAACGCACAGTGTAGTAAGTAGTATATGAGTGAGTTGCACTGAAAAACTTAGAATATAAGAAACGCACAGTGTAGTACAAAGTATATGAGTGAGTTGCACTGAAAAACTTAGAATATAAGAAACGCACAGTGTAGTACATTGTATATGAGTGAGTTGCACTGAAAAACTTAGAATATAAGAAACGCACAGTGTAGTACATAGTATATGAGTGAGTTGCACTGAAAAACTTAGAATATAAGAAACGCACAGCGTAGTACATATTATATGAGTGAGTTGCACTGAAAAACTTAGAATATAAGAAACGCACAGTGTAGTACATAGTATATGAGTGAGTTGCACTGAAAAACTTAGAATATAAGAAACGCACAGTGTAGTACATAGTATATGAGTGAGTTGCACTGAAAAACTTAGAATTTACTGAAAAACCCGCATTACACGAAATGCACAGTGTAGTACATAGTATATGAATGAGTTGCACTGAAAAACTTAGAATATAAGAAACGCACAGTGTAGTACATAGTATATGAGTGAGTTGCACTGAAAAACTTAGAATATAAGAAACGCACAGCGTAGTACATATTATATGAGTGAGTTGCACTGAAAAACTTAGAATATAAGAAACGCACAGTGTAGTACATAGTATATGAGTGAGTTGCACTGAAAAACTTAGAATATAAGAAACACACAGTGTAGTACATAGTATATGAGTGAGTTGCACTGAAAAACTTAGAATATAAGAAACGCACAGTGTAGTACATAGTATATGAGTGAGTTGCACTGAAAAACTTAGAATATAAAAAACGCACACTGTAGTACATAGTATATGAGTGAGTTGCACTGAAAAACTTAGAATATAAGAAACGCACAGTGTAGTACATAGTATATGAGTGAGTTGCGATGAAAAACTTAGAATATAAGAAACGCACAGTGTAGTACATAGTATATGAGTGAGTTGCACTGAAAAACTTAGAATATAAGAATCGCACAGTGTAGTACATAGTATATGAGTGAGTTGCACTGAAAAACTTAGAATATAAGAAACGCACAGTGTAGTACATAGTATATGAGTGAGTTGCACTGAAAAACTTAGAATATAAGAAACGCACAGTGTAATACATAGTATATGAGTGAGATGCACTGAAAAACTTAGAATTTAAGAAACGCACAATGTAGTACATAGTATATGAGTGAGTTGCACTGTAAAACTTAGAATATAAGAAACGCACAGTGTAGTACATAGTATATGAGTGAGTTGCACTGAAAAACTTAGAATATAAGAAACGCACAGTGTAGTACATACTATATGAGTGAGTTGCACTCAAAAACTTGAATTTACTGAAAAACCCGCATTACACGAAATGCACAGTGTAGTACATAGTATATGAGTGAGTTGCACTGAAAAACTTAGAATATAAGAAACGCACAGTGTAGTACATAGTATATGAGTGAGTTGCACTGAAAAACTTAGAATATAAGAAACGCACAGTGTAGTAAGTAGTATATGAGTGAGTTGCACTGAAAAACTTAGAATATAAGAAACGCACAGTGTAGTACATAGTATATGAGTGAGTTGCATTGAAAAACTTAGAATATAAGAAACGCACAGTGTAGTACATAGTATATGAGTGAGTTGCACTGAAAAACTTAGAATATAAGAAACGCACAGTGTAGTAAGTAGTATATGAGTGAGATGCACTGAAAAACTTAGAATTTAGAGAAACGCACAGTGTAGTACATAGTATATGAGTGAGTTGCACTGAAAAACTTAGAATATAAGAAACGCACAGTGTAGTACATAGTATATGAGTGAGTTGCACTGAAAAACTTAGAATATAAGAAACGCACAGTGTAGTACATAGTATATGAGTGAGTTGCACTGAAAAACTTAGAATATAGGAAACGCACAGTGTAGTACATAGTATATGAGTGAGTTGCACTCAAAAACTTAGAATATAAGAAACGCACAGTGTAGTACATAGTATATGAGTGAGTTGCACTGAAAAACTTAGAATATAAGAAACGCACAGTGTAGTACATAGTATATGAGTGAGTTGCACTGAAAAACTTAGAATTTAAGAAACGCACAGTGTAGTACATAGTATATGAGTGAGTTGCACTGAAAAACTTGAATTTACTGAAAAACCCGCATTACACGAAAAGCACAGTGTAGTACATAGTATATGAGTGAGTTGCACTCAAAAACTTAGAATATAAGAAACGCACAGTGTAGTACATAGTATATGAGTGAGTTGCACTGAAAAACTTAGAATATAAGAAACGCACAGTGTAGTAAGTAGTATATGAGTGAGTTGCACTGAAAAACTTAGAATATAAGAAACGCACAGTGTAGTACAAAGTATATGAGTGAGTTGCACTGAAAAACTTAGAATATAAGAAACGCACAGTGTAGTACATTGTATATGAGTGAGTTGCACTGAAAAACTTAGAATATAAGAAACGCACAGTGTAGTACATAGTATATGAGTGAGTTGCACTGAAAAACTTAGAATATAAGAAACGCACAGCGTAGTACATATTATATGAGTGAGTTGCACTGAAAAACTTAGAATATAAGAAACGCACAGTGTAGTACATAGTATATGAGTGAGTTGCACTGAAAAACTTAGAATATAAGAAACGCACAGTGTAGTACATAGTATATGAGTGAGTTGCACTGAAAAACTTAGAATATAAGAAACGCACAGTGTAGTACATAGTATATGAGTGAGTTGCACTGAAAAACTTAGAATTTACTGAAAAACCCGCATTACACGAAATGCACAGTGTAGTACATAGTATATGAATGAGTTGCACTGAAAAACTTAGAATATAAGAAACGCACAGTGTAGTACATAGTATATGAGTGAGTTGCACTAAAAAACTTAGAATATAAGAAACGCACAGCGTAGTACATATTATATGAGTGAGTTGCACTGAAAAACTTAGAATATAAGAAACGCACAGTGTAGTACATAGTATATGAGTGAGTTGCACTGAAAAACTTAGAATATAAGAAACACACAGTGTAGTACATAGTATATGAGTGAGTTGCACTGAAAAACTTAGAATATAAGAAACGCACAGTGTAGTACATAGTATATGAGTGAGTTGCACTGAAAAACTTAGAATATAAAAAACGCACACTGTAGTACATAGTATATGAGTGAGTTGCACTGAAAAACTTAGAATATAAGAAACGCACAGTGTAGTACATAGTATATGAGTGAGTTGCGATGAAAAACTTAGAATATAAGAAACGCACAGTGTAGTACATAGTATATGAGTGAGTTGCACTGAAAAACTTAGAATATAAGAATCGCACAGTGTAGTACATAGTATATGAGTGAGTTGCACTGAAAAACTTAGAATATAAGAAACGCACAGTGTAGTACATAGTATATGAGTGAGTTGCACTGAAAAACTTAGAATATAAGAAACGCACAGTGTAATACATAGTATATGAGTGAGATGCACTGAAAAACTTAGAATTTAAGAAACGCACAGTGTAGTACATAGTATATGAGTGAGTTGCACTGTAAAACTTAGAATATAAGAAACGCACAGTGTAGTACATAGTATATGAGTGAGTTGCACTGAAAAACTTAGAATATAAGAAACGCACAGTGTAGTACATACTATATGAGTGAGTTGCACTCAAAAACTTGAATTTACTGAAAAACCCGCATTACACGAAATGCACAGTGTAGTACATAGTATATGAGTGAGTTGCACTGAAAAACTTAGAATATAAGAAACGCACAGTGTAGTACATAGTATATGAGTGAGTTGCACTGAAAAACTTAGAATATAAGAAACGCACAGTGTAGTAAGTAGTATATGAGTGAGTTGCACTGAAAAACTTAGAATATAAGAAACGCACAGTGTAGTACATAGTATATGAGTGAGTTGCACTGAAAAACTTAGAATATAAGAAACGCACAGTGTAGTACATAGTATATGAGTGAGTTGCACTGAAAAACTTAGAATATAAGAAACGCACAGTGTAGTACATAGTATATGAGTGAGTTGCACTGAAAAACTTAGAATATAAGAAACGCACAGTGTAGTACATAGTATATGAGTGAGTTGCATTGAAAAACTTAGAATATAAGAAACGCACAGTGTAGTGCATAATATATGAGTGAGTTGCCCTGAAAAACTTAGAATATAAGAAACGCACAGTATAGTACATAGTATATGAATGAGTTGCACTGAAAAACTTAGAATTTACTGAAAAACCCGCATTACACGAAATGCACAGTGTAGTACATAGTATATGAGTGAGTTGCACTGAAAAACTTAGAATATAAGAAACGCACAGTGTAGTACATAGTATATGAGTGAGTTGCACTGAAAAACTTAGAATATAAGAAACGCACAGTGTAGTACATAGTATATGAGTGAGTTGCACTGAAAAACTTAGAATATAAGAAACGCACAGTGTAGTACATAGTATATGAGTGAGTTGCACTGAAAAACTTAGAATATAAGAAACGCACAGTGTAGTACACAGTATATGAGTGAGTTGCACTGAAAAACTTAGAATATAAGAAACGCACAGTGTAGTACATAGTATATGAGTGAGTTGCACTGAAAAACTTAGAATATAAGAAACGCACAGTGTAGTACATACTATATGAGTGAGTTGCACTCAAAAACTTGAATTTACTGAAAAACCCGCATTACACGAAATGCACAGTGTAGTACATAGTATATGAGTGAGTTGCACTGAAACACTTAGAATATAAGAAACGCACAGTGTAGTACATAGTATATGAGTGAGTTGCACTGAAAAACTTAGAATATAAGAAACGCACAGTGTAGTAAGTAGTATATGAGTGAGTTGCACTGAAAAACTTAGAATATAAGAAACGCACAGTGTAGTACATAGTATATGAGTGAGTTGCACTGAAAAACTTAGAATATAAGAAACGCACAGTGTAGTACATAGTATATGAGTGAGTTGCACTGAAAAACTTAGAATATAAGAAACGCACAGTGTAGTACATAGTATATGAGTGAGTTGCACTGAAAAACTTAGAATATAAGAAACGCACAGTGTAGTACATAGTATATGAGTGAGTTGCATTGAAAAACTTAGAATATAAGAAACGCACAGTGTAGTGCATAATATATGAGTGAGTTGCCCTGAAAAACTTAGAATATAAGAAACGCACAGTATAGTACATAGTATATGAATGAGTTGCACTGAAAAACTTAGAATTTACTGAAAAACCCGCATTACACGAAATGCACAGTGTAGTACATAGTATATGAGTGAGTTGCACTGAAAAACTTAGAATATAAGAAACGCACAGTGTAGTACATAGTATATGAGTGAGTTGCACTGAAAAACTTAGAATATAAGAAACGCACAGTGTAGTACATAGTATATGAGTGAGTTGCACTGAAAAACTTAGAATATAAGAAACGCACAGTGTAGTACATAGTATATGAGTGAGTTGCACTGAAAAACTTAGAATATAAGAAACGCACAGTGTAGTACACAGTATATGAGTGAGTTGCACTGAAAAACTTAGAATATAAGAAACGCACAGTGTAGTACATAGTATATGAGTGAGTTGCACTGAAAAACTTAGAATTTAAGAAACGCACAGTGTAGTACATAGTATATGAGTGAGTTGCACTGAAAAACTTAGAATATAAGAAACGCACAGTGTAGTAAGTAGTATATGAGTGAGATGCACTGAAAAACTTAGAATTTAGAGAAACGCACAGTGTATTACATAGTATATGAGTGAGTTGCACTGATAAACTTAGAATATAAGAAACGCACAGTGTAGTACATAGTATATGAGTGAGTTGCACTGAAAAACTTAGAATATAAGAAACGCACAGTGTAGTACATAGTATATGAGTGAGTTGCACTGAAAAACTTAGAATATAGGAAACGCACATTGTAGTACATAGTATATGAGTGAGTTGCACTCAAAAACTTAGAATATAAGAAACGCACAGTGTAGTACATAGTATATGAGTGAGTTGCACTGAAAAACTTAGAATATAAGAAACGCACAGTGTAGTACATAGTATATGAGTGAGTTGCACTGAAAAACTTAGAATTTAAGAAACGCACAGTGTAGTACATAGTATATGAGTGAGTTGCACTGAAAAACTTGAATTTACTGAAAAACCCGCATTACACGAAAAGCACAGTGTAGTACATAGTATATGAGTGAGTTGCACTCAAAAACTTAGAATATAAGAAACGCACAGTGTAGTACATAGTATATGAGTGAGTTGCACTGAAAAACTTAGAATATAAGAAACGCACAGTGTAGTAAGTAGTATATGAGTGAGTTGCACTGAAAAACTTAGAATATAAGAAACGCACAGTGTAGTACAAAGTATATGAGTGAGTTGCACTGAAAAACTTAGAATATAAGAAACGCACAGTGTAGTACATTGTATATGAGTGAGTTGCACTGAAAAACTTAGAATATAAGAAACGCACAGTGTAGTACATAGTATATGAGTGAGTTGCACTGAAAAACTTAGAATATAAGAAACGCACAGCGTAGTACATATTATATGAGTGAGTTGCACTGAAAAACTTAGAATATAAGAAACGCACAGTGTAGTACATAGTATATGAGTGAGTTGCACTGAAAAACTTAGAATATAAGAAACGCACAGTGTAGTACATAGTATATGAGTGAGTTGCACTGAAAAACTTAGAATATAAGAAACGCACAGTGTAGTACATAGTATATGAGTGAGTTGCACTGAAAAACTTAGAATTTACTGAAAAACCCGCATTACACGAAATGCACAGTGTAGTACATAGTATATGAATGAGTTGCACTGAAAAACTTAGAATATAAGAAACGCACAGTGTAGTACATAGTATATGAGTGAGTTGCACTGAAAAACTTAGAATATAAGAAACGCACAGCGTAGTACATATTATATGAGTGAGTTGCACTGAAAAACTTAGAATATAAGAAACGCACAGTGTAGTACATAGTATATGAGTGAGTTGCACTGAAAAACTTAGAATATAAGAAACGCACAGTGTAGTACATAGTATATGAGTGAGTTGCACTGAAAAACTTAGAATATAAGAAACGCACAGTGTAGTACATAGTATATGAGTGAGTTGCACTGAAAAACTTAGAATATAAAAAACGCACACTGTAGTACATAGTATATGAGTGAGTTGCACTGAAAAACTTAGAATATAAGAAACGCACAGTGTAGTACATAGTATATGAGTGAGTTGCGATGAAAAACTTAGAATATAAGAAACGCACAGTGTAGTACATAGTATATGAGTGAGTTGCACTGAAAAACTTAGAATATAAGAATCGCACAGTGTAGTACATAGTATATGAGTGAGTTGCACTGAAAAACTTAGAATATAAGAAACGCACAGTGTAGTACATAGTATATGAGTGAGTTGCACTGAAAAACTTAGAATATAAGAAACGCACAGTGTAATACATAGTATATGAGTGAGATGCACTGAAAAACTTAGAATTTAAGAAACGCACAGTGTAGTACATAGTATATGAGTGAGTTGCACTGTAAAACTTAGAATATAAGAAACGCACAGTGTAGTACATAGTATATGAGTGAGTTGCACTGAAAAACTTAGAATATAAGAAACGCACAGTGTAGTACATACTATATGAGTGAGTTGCACTCAAAAACTTGAATTTACTGAAAAACCCGCATTACACGAAATGCACAGTGTAGTACATAGTATATGAGTGAGTTGCACTGAAAAACTTAGAATATAAGAAACGCACAGTGTAGTAAGTAGTATATGAGTGAGTTGCACTGAAAAACTTAGAATATAAGAAACGCACAGTGTAGTACATAGTATATGAGTGAGTTGCACTGAAAAACTTAGAATATAAGAAACGCACAGTGTAGTACATAGTATATGAGTGAGTTGCACTGAAAAACTTAGAATATAAGAAACGCACAGTGTAGTACATAGTATATGAGTGAGTTGCACTGAAAAACTTAGAATATAAGAAACGCACAGTGTAGTACATAGTATATGAGTGAGTTGCATTGAAAAACTTAGAATATAAGAAACGCACAGTGTAGTGCATAATATATGAGTGAGTTGCCCTGAAAAACTTAGAATATAAGAAACGCACAGTATAGTACATAGTATATGAATGAGTTGCACTGAAAAACTTAGAATTTACTGAAAAACCCGCATTACACGAAATGCACAGTGTAGTACATAGTATATGAGTGAGTTGCACTGAAAAACTTAGAATATAAGAAACGCACAGTGTAGTACATAGTATATGAGTGAGTTGCACTGAAAAACTTAGAATATAAGAAACGCACAGTGTAGTACATAGTATATGAGTGAGTTGCACTGAAAAACTTAGAATATAAGAAACGCACAGTGTAGTACATAGTATATGAGTGAGTTGCACTGAAAAACTTAGAATATAAGAAACGCACAGTGTAGTACACAGTATATGAGTGAGTTGCACTGAAAAACTTAGAATATAAGAAACGCACAGTGTAGTACATAGTATATGAGTGAGTTGCACTGAAAAACTTAGAATTTAAGAAACGCACAGTGTAGTACATAGTATATGAGTGAGTTGCACTGAAAAACTTAGAATATAAGAAACGCACAGTGTAGTAAGTAGTATATGAGTGAGTTGCACTGAAAAACTTAGAATATAAGAAACGCACAGTGTAGTACATAGTATATGAGTGAGTTGCACTGAAAAACTTAGAATATAAGAAACGCACAGTGTAGTACATAGTATATGAGTGAGTTGCACTGAAAAACTTAGAATATAAGAAACGCACAGTGTAGTACATAGTATATGAGTGAGTTGCACTGAAAAACTTAGAATTTAAGAAACGCACAGTGTAGTACATAGTATATGAGTGAGTTGCACTGAAAAACTTAGAATATAAGAAACGCACAGTGTAGTAAGTAGTATATGAGTGAGTTGCACTGAAAAACTTAGAATATAAGAAACGCACAGTGTAGTACATAGTATATGAGTGAGTTGCACTGAAAAACTTAGAATATAAGAAACGCACAGTGTAGTACATAGTATATGAGTGAGTTGCACTGAAAAACTTAGAATATAAGAAACGCACAGTGTAGTACATAGTATATGAGTGAGTTGCACTGAAAAACTTAGAATATAGGAAACGCACAGTGTAGTACATAGTATATGAGTGAGTTGCACTCAAAAACTTAGAATATAAGAAACGCACAGTGTAGTACATAGTATATGAGTGAGTTGCACTGAAAAACTTAGAATATAAGAAACGCACAGTGTAGTACATAGTATATGAGTGAGTTGCACTGAAAAACTTAGAATTTAAGAAACGCACAGTGTAGTACATAGTATATGAGTGAGTTGCACTGAAAAACTTGAATTTACTGAAAAACCCGCATTACACGAAATGCACAGTGTAGTACATAGTATATGAGTGAGTTGCACTCAAAAACTTAGAATATAAGAAACGCACAGTGTAGTACATAGTATATGAGTGAGTTGCACTGAAAAACTTAGAATATAAGAAACGCACAGTGTAGTAAGTAGTATATGAGTGAGTTGCACTGAAAAACTTAGAATATAAGAAACGCACAGTGTAGTACAAAGTATATGAGTGAGTTGCACTGAAAAACTTAGAATATAAGAAACGCACAGTGTAGTACATAGTATATGAGTGAGTTGCACTGAAAAACTTAGAATATTAGAAACGCACAGTGTAGTACATAGTATATGAGTGAGTTGCACTGAAAAACTTAGAATATAAGAAACGCACAGTGTAGTACATAGTATATGATTGAGTTGCATTGAAAAACTTAGAATATAAGAAACGCACAGTGTAGTGCATAGTACATGAGTGAGTTGCACTGAAAAACTTAGAATATAAGAAACGCACAGTATAGTACATAGTACATGAATGAGTTGCACTGAAAAACTTAGAATTTACTGAAAAACCCGCATTACACGAAATGCACAGTCTAGTACATAGTATATGAGTGAGTTGCACTGAAAAACTTAGAATATAAGAAACGCACAGTGTAGTGCATAGTATATGAGTTAGTCGCACTGAAAAACTTAGAATATAAGAAACGCACAGTGTAGTACATAGTATATGAGTGAGTTGCACTGAAAAACTTAGAATTTACTGAAAAACCCGCATTACACGAAATGCACAGTGTAGTACATAGTATATGAGTGAGTTGCACTGAAAAACTTAGAATATAAGAAACGCACAGTGTAGTACATAGTATATGAGTGAGTTGCACTGAAAAACTTAGAATATAAGAAACGCACAGTGTAGTACATAGTATATGAGTGAGTTGCACTGAAAAACTTAGAATATAAGAAACGCACAGTGTAGTAAGTAGTATATGAGTGAGTTGCACTGAAAAATTTGGAATTTAAGAAACGCACAGTGTAGTACATAGTATATGAGTGAGTTGCACTGAAAAACTTAGAATATAAGAAACGCACAGTGTAGTACATAGTATATGAGTGAGTTGCACTGAAAAACTTAGAATATAAGAAACGCACAGTGTAGTACATAGTATATGAGTGAGTTGCACTGAAAAACTTAGAATATAAGAAACGCACAGTGTAGTACATAGTATATGAGTGAGTTGCAATGAAAAACTTAGAATATAAGAAACGCACAGTGTAGTACATAGTATATGAGTGAGTTGCACTGAAAAACTTAGAATATAAGAAACGCACAGTGTAGTACATAGTATATGAGTGAGTTGCACTGAAAAACTTAGAATATAGGAAACGCACAGTGTAGTACATAGTATATGAGTGAGTTGCACTCAAAAACTTAGAATATAAGAAACGCACAGTGTAGTACATAGTATATGAGTGAGTTGCACTGAAAAACTTAGAATATAAGAAACGCACAGTGTAGTACATAGTATATGAGTGAGTTGCACTGAAAAACTTAGAATTTAAGAAACGCACAGTGTAGTACATAGTATATGAGTGAGTTGCACTGAAAAACTTGAATTTACTGAAAAACCCGCATTACACGAAATGCACAGTGTAGTACATAGTATATGAGTGAGTTGCACTCAAAAACTTAGAATATAAGAAACGCACAGTGTAGTAAATAGTATATGAGTGAGTTGCACTGAAAAACTTAGAATATAAGAAACGCACAGTGTAGTAAGTAGTATATGAGTGAGTTGCACTGAAAAACTTAGAATATAAGAAACGCACAGTGTAGTACAAAGTATATGAGTGAGTTGCACTGAAAAACTTAGAATATAAGAAACGCACAGTGTAGTACATAGTATATGAGTGAGTTGCACTGAAAAACTTAGAATATAAGAAACGCACAGTGTAGTACATAGTATATGAGTGAGTTGCACTGAAAAACTTAGAATATAAGAAACGCACAGTGTAGTACATAGTATATGAGTGAGTTGCATTGAAAAACTTAGAATATAAGAAACGCACAGTGTAGTGCATAGTACATGAGTGAGTTGCACTGAAAAACTTAGAATATAAGAAACGCACAGTATAGTACATAGTACATGAATGAGTTGCACTGAAAAACTTAGAATTTACTGAAAAACCCGCATTACACGAAATGCACAGTGTAGTACATAGTATATGAGTGAGTTGCACTGAAAAACTTAGAATATAAGAAACGCACAGTGTAGTGCATAGTATATGAGTGAGTCGCACTGAAAAACTTAGAATATAAGAAACGCACAGTGTAGTACATATTATATGAGTAAGTTGCACTGAAAAACTTAGAATTTACTGAAAAACCCGCATTACACGAAATGCACAGTGTAGTACATAGTATATGAGTGAGTTGCACTGAAAAACTTAGAATATAAGAAACGCACAGTGTAGTACATAGTATATGAGTGAGTTGCACTGAAAAACTTAGAATATAAGAAACGCACAGTGTAGTACATAGTATATGAGTGAGTTGCACTGAAAAACTTAGAATATAAGAAACGCACAGTGTAGTACATAGTATATGAGTGAGTTGCACTGAAAAACTTAGAATATAAGAAACGCACAGTGTAGTACATAGTATATGAGTGAGTTGCACTCAAAAACTTGAATTTACTGAAAAACCCGCATTACACGAAATGCACAGTGTAGTACATAGTATATGAGTGAGTTGCACTGAAAAACTTAGAATATAAGAAACGCACAGTGTAGTACATAGTATATGAGTGAGTTGCACTGAAAAACTTAGAATATAAGAAACGCACAGTGTAGTACAAAGTATATGAGTGAGTTGCACTGAAAAACTTAGAATATAAGAAACGCACAGTGTAGTACATAGTATATGAGTGAGTTGCACTGAAAAACTTAGAATATAAGAAACGCACAGTGTAGTACATAGTATATGAGTGAGTTGCACTGAAAAACTTAGAATATAAGAAACGCACAGTGTAGTACATAGTATATGAGTGAGTTGCACTGAAAAACTTAGAATATAAGAAACGCACAGTGTAGAACATAGTATATGAGTGAGTTGCATTGAAAAACTTAGAATATAAGAAACGCACAGTGTAGTGCATAATATATGAGTGAGTTGCCCTGAAAAACTTAGAATATAAGAAACGCACAGTATAGTACATAGTATATGAATGAGTTGCACTGAAAAACTTAGAATTTACTGAAAAACCCGCATTACACGAAATACACAGTGTAGTACATAGTATATGAGTGAGTTGCACTGAAAAACTTAGAATATAAGAAACGCACAGTGTAGTACATAGTATATGAGTGAGTTGCACTGAAAAACTTAGAATATAAGAAACGCACAGTGTAGTACATAGTATATGAGTGAGTTGCACTGAAAAACTTAGAATATAAGAAACGCACAGTGTAGTACATAGTATATGAGTGAGTTGCACTGAAAAACTTAGAATATAAGAAACGCACAGTGTAGTAAGTAGTATATGAGTGAGTTGCACTGAAAAATTTGGAATTTAAGAAACGCACAGTGTAGTACATAGTATATGAGTGAGTTGCACTGAAAAACTTAGAATATAAGAAACGCACAGTGTAGTACATAGTATATGAGTGAGTTGCACTGAAAAACTTAGAATATAAGAAACGCACAGTGTAGTAAGTAGTATATGAGTGAGTTGCACTGAAAAACTTAGAATATAAGAAACGCACAGTGTAGTACATAGTATATGAGTGAGTTGCACTGAAAAACTTAGAATATAAGAAATGCACAGTGTAGTACATAGTATATGAGTGAGTTGCACTGAAAAACTTAGAATATAAGAAACGCACAGTGTAGTACATAGTATATATGTGAGTTGCACTGAAAAACTTAGAATATAGGAAACGCACAGTGTAGTACATAGTATATGAGTGAGTTGCACTCAAAAACTTAGAATATAAGAAACGCACAGTGTAGTACATAGTATATGAGTGAGTTGCACTCAAAAACTTGAATTTACTGAAAAACCCGCATTACACGAAATGCACAGTGTAGTACATAGTATATGAGTGAGTTGCACTGAAAAACTTAGAATATAAGAAACGCACAGTGTAGTACATAGTATATGAGTGAGTTGCACTGAAAAACTTAGAATATAAGAAACGTACAGTGTAGTACATAGTATATGAGTGAGTTGCACTGAAAAACTTAGAATATAAGAAACGCACAGTGTAGTACATAGTATATGAGTGAGTTGCACTGAAAAACTTAGAATATAAGAAACGTACAGTGTAGTACATAGTATATGAGTGAGTTGCACTGAAAAACTTAGAATATAAGAAACGCACAGTGTAGTACATAGTATATGAGTGAGTTGCATTGAAAAACTTACAATATAAGAAACGCACAGTGTAGTGCATAATATATGAGTGAATTGCCCTGAAAAACTTAGAATATAAGAAACGCACAGTATAGTACATAGTATATGAATGAGTTGCACTGAAAAACTTAGAATTTACTGAAAAACCCGCATTACACGAAATGCACAGTGTAGTACATAGTATATGAGTGAGTTGCACTGAAAAACTTAGAATATAAGAAACGCACAGTGTAGTACATAGTATATGAGTGAGTTGCACTGAAAAACTTAGAATATAAGAAACGCACAGTGTAGTACATAGTATATGAGTGAGTTGCACTGAAAAACTTAGAATATAAGAAACGCACAGTGTAGTACATAGTATATGAGTGAGTTGCACTGAAAAACTTAGAATATAAGAAACGCACAGTGTAGTAAGTAGTATATGAGTGAGTTGCACTGAAAAACTTAGAATATAAGAAACGCACAGTGTAGTACATAGTATATGAGTGAGTTGCACTGAAAAACTTAGAATATAAGAAACGCACAGTGTAGTACATAGTATATGAGTGAGTTGCACTGAAAAACTTAGAATATAAGAAACGCACAGTGTAGTACATAGTATATGAGTGAGTTGCACTGAAAAACTTAGAATATAGGAAACGCACAGTGTAGTACATAGTATATGAGTGAGTTGCACTCAAAAACTTAGAATATAAGAAACGCACAGTGTAGTACATAGTATATGAGTGAGTTGCACTGAAAAACTTAGAATATAAGAAACACACAGTGTAGTACATAGTATATGAGTGAGTTGCACTGAAAAACTTAGAATTTAAGAAACGCACAGTGTAGTACATAGTATATGAGTGAGTTGCACTGAAAAACTTGAATTTACTGAAAAACCCGCATTACACGAAATGCACAGTGTAGTACATAGTATATGAGTGAGTTGCACTCAAAAACTTAGAATATAAGAAACGCACAGTGTAGTACATAGTATATGAGTGAGTTGCACTGAAAAACTTAGAATATAAGAAACGCACAGTGTAGTAAGTAGTATATGAGTGAGTTGCACTGAAAAACTTAGAATATAAGAAACGCACAGTGTAGTACAAAGTATATGGGTGAGTTGCACTGAAAAACTTAGAATATAAGAAACGCACAGTGTAGTACATAGTATATGAGTGAGTTGCACTGAAAAACTTAGAATATAAGAAACGCACAGTGTAGTACATAGTATATGAGTGAGTTGCACTGAAAAACTTAGAATATAAGAAACGCACAGTGTAGTACATAGTATATGAGTGAGTTGCATTGAAAAACTTAGAATATAAGAAACGCACAGTGTAGTGCATAGTACATGAGTGAGTTGCACTGAAAAACTTAGAATATAAGAAACGCACAGTATAGTACATAGTACATGAATGAGTTGCACTGAAAAACTTAGAATTTACTGAAAAACCCGCATTACACGAAATGCACAGTGTAGTACATAGTATATGAGTGAGTTGCACTGAAAAACTTAGAATATAAGAAACGCACAGTGTAGTGCATACTATATCAGTGAGTCGCACTGAAAAACTTAGAATATAAGAAACGCACAGTGTAGTACATAGTATATGAGTGAGTTGCACTGAAAAACTTAGAATATAAGAAACGCACAGTGTAGTACATAGTATATGAGTGAGTTGCACTGAAAAACTTAGAATTTAAGAAACGCACAGTGTAGTACATAGTATATGAGTGAATTGCACTGAAAAACTTAGAATATAAGAAACGCACAGTGTAGTACATAGTATATGAGTGAGTTGCACTGAAAAACTTAGAATTTACTGAAAAACCCGCATTACACGAAATGCACAGTGTAGTACATAGTATATGAGTGATTTGCACTGAAAAACTTAGAATATAAGAAACGCACAGTGTAATACATAGTATATGAGTGAGTTGCACTGAAAAACTTAGAATATAAGAAACGCACAGTGTAGTACATAGTATATGAGTGAGTTGCACTGAAAAACTTAGAATATAAGAAACGAACAGTGTAGTACATAGTATATGAGTGAGTTGCACTGAAAAACTTGAATTTACTGAAAAACCCGCATTACACGAAATGCACAGTGTAGTACATAGTATATGAGTGAGTTGCACTCAAAAACTTAGAATATAAGAAACGCACAGTGTAGTACATAGTATATGAGTGAGTTGCACTGAAAAACTTAGAATATAAGAAACGCACAGTGTAGTAAGTAGTATATGAGTGAGTTGCACTGAAAAACTTAGAATATAAGAAACGCACAGTGTAGTACAAAGTATATGAGTGAGTTGCACTGAAAAACTTAGAATATAAGAAACGCAAAGTGTAGTACATAGTATATGAGTGAGTTGCACTGAAAAACTTAGAATATAAGAAACGCACAGTGTAGTACATAGTATATGAGTGAGTTGCACTGAAAAACTTAGAATATAAGAAACGCACAGTGTAGTACATAGTATATGAGTGAGTTGCACTCAAAAACTTAGAATATAAGAAACGCACAGTGTAGTACATAGTATATGAGTGAGTTGCACTGAAAAACTTAGAATATAGGAAACGCACAGTGTAGTACATAGTATATGAGTGAGTTGCACTCAAAAACTTAGAATATAAGAAACGCACAGTGTAGTACATAGTATATGAGTGAGTTGCACTGAAAAACTTAGAATATAAGAAACACACAGTGTAGTACATAGTATATGAGTGAGTTGCACTGAAAAACTTAGAATTTAAGAAACGCACAGTGTAGTACATAGTATATGAGTGAGTTGCACTGAAAAACTTGAATTTACTGAAAAACCCGCATTACACGAAATGCACAGTGTAGTACATAGTATATGAGTGAGTTGCACTCAAAAACTTAGAATATAAGAAACGCACAGTGTAGTACATAGTATATGAGTGAGTTGCACTGAAAAACTTAGAATATAAGAAACGCACAGTGTAGTAAGTAGTATATGAGTGAGTTGCACTGAAAAACTTAGAATATAAGAAACGCACAGTGTAGTACAAAGTATATGAGTGAGTTGCACTGAAAAACTTAGAATATAAGAAACGCACAGTGTAGTACATAGTATATGAGTGAGTTGCACTGAAAAACTTAGAATATAAGAAACGCACAGTGTAGTACATAGTATATGAGTGAGTTGCACTGAAAAACTTAGAATATAAGAAACGCACAGTGTAGTACATAGTATATGAGTGAGTTGCATTGAAAAACTTAGAATATAAGAAACGCACAGTGTAGTGCATAGTACATGAGTGAGTTGCACTGAAAAACTTAGAATATAAGAAACGCACAGTATAGTACATAGTACATGAATGAGTTGCACTGAAAAACTTAGAATTTACTGAAAAACCCGCATTACACGAAATGCACAGTGTAGTACATAGTATATGAGTGAGTTGCACTGAAAAACTTAGAATATAAGAAACGCACAGTGTAGTGCATACTATATGAGTGAGTCGCACTGAAAAACTTAGAATATAAGAAACGCACAGTGTAGTACATAGTATATGAGTGAGTTGCACTGAAAAACTTAGAATATAAGAAACGCACAGTGTAGTACATAGTATATGAGTGAGTTGCACTGAAAAACTTAGAATTTAAGAAACGCACAGTGTAGTACATAGTATATGAGTGAATTGCACTGAAAAACTTAGAATATAAGAAACGCACAGTGTAGTACATAGTATATGAGTGAGTTGCACTGAAAAACTTAGAATTTACTGAAAAACCCGCATTACACGAAATGCACAGTGTAGTACATAGTATATGAGTGATTTGCACTGAAAAACTTAGAATATAAGAAACGCACAGTGTAATACATAGTATATGAGTGAGTTGCACTGAAAAACTTAGAATATAAGAAACGCACAGTGTAGTACATAGTATATGAGTGAGTTGCACTGAAAAACTTAGAATATAAGAAACGAACAGTGTAGTACATAGTATATGAGTGAGTTGCACTGAAAAACTTGAATTTACTGAAAAACCCGCATTACACGAAATGCACAGTGTAGTACATAGTATATGAGTGAGTTGCACTCAAAAACTTAGAATATAAGAAACGCACAGTGTAGTACATAGTATATGAGTGAGTTGCACTGAAAAACTTAGAATATAAGAAACGCACAGTGTAGTAAGTAGTATATGAGTGAGTTGCACTGAAAAACTTAGAATATAAGAAACGCACAGTGTAGTACAAAGTATATGAGTGAGTTGCACTGAAAAACTTAGAATATAAGAAACGCAAAGTGTAGTACATAGTATATGAGTGAGTTGCACTGAAAAACTTAGAATATAAGAAACGCACAGTGTAGTACATAGTATATGAGTGAGTTGCACTGAAAAACTTAGAATATAAGAAACGCACAGTGTAGTACATAGTATATGAGTGAGTTGCACTCAAAAACTTAGAATATAAGAAACGCACAGTGTAGTACATAGTATATGAGTGAGTTGCACTGAAAAACTTAGAATATAAGAAACGCACAGTGTAGTAAGTAGTATATGAGTGAGTTGCACTGAAAAACTTAGAATATAAGAAACGCACAGTGTAGTACAAAGTATATGAGTGAGTTGCACTGAAAAACTTAGAATATAAGAAACGCACAGTGTAGTACATAGTATATGAGTGAGTTGCACTGAAAAACTTAGAATATAAGAAACGCACAGTGTAGTACATAGTATATGAGTGAGTTGCACTGAAAAACTTAGAATATAAGAAACGCACAGTGTAGTACATAGTATATGAGTGAGTTGCATTGAAAAACTTAGAATATAAGAAACGCACAGTGTAGTGCATAGTACATGAGTGAGTTGCACTGAAAAACTTAGAATATAAGAAACGCACAGTATAGTACATAGTACATGAATGAGTTGCACTGAAAAACTTAGAATTTACTGAAAAACCCGCATTACACGAAATGCACAGTGTAGTACATAGTATATGAGTGAGTTGCACTGAAAAACTTAGAATATAAGAAACGCACAGTGTAGTGCATAGTATATGAGTGAGTCGCACTGAAAAACTTAGAATATAAGAAACGCACAGTGTAGTACATAGTATATGAGTGAGTTGCACTGAAAAACTTAGAATATAAGAAACGCACAGTGTAGTACATAGTATATGAGTGAGTTGCACTGAAAAACTTAGAATTTAAGAAACGCACAGTGTAGTACATAGTATATGAGTGAGTTGCACTGAAAAACTTAGAATATAAGAAACGCACAGTGTAGTACATAGTATATGAGTGAGTTGCACTGAAAAACTTAGAATATACTGAAAAACCCGCATTACACGAAATGCACAGTGTAGTACATAGTATATGAGTGAGTTGCACTGAAAAACTTAGAATATAAGAAACGCACAGTGTAGTACATAGTATATGAGTGAGTTGCACTGAAAAACTTAGAATATAAGAAACGCACAGTGTAGTACATAGTATATGAGTGAGTTGCACTGAAAAACTTAGAATATAAGAAACGAACAGTGTAGTACATAGTATATGAGTGAGTTGCACTGAAAAACTTAGAATATAAGAAACGCACAGTGTAGTACATAGTATATGACTGAGTTGCACTGAAAAACTTAGAATATAAAAAACGCACAGTGTAGTACATAGTATATGAGTGAGTTGCACTGAAAAACTTAGAATATAAGAAACGCACAGTGAAGTACATAGTATATGAGTGAGTTGCACTGAAAAACTTAGAATATAAGAAACGCACAGTGAAGTACATAGTATATGTGTGAGTTGCACTGAAAAACTTGAATTTACTGAAAAACCCGCATTACACGAAATGCACAGTGTAGTACATAGTATATGAGTGAGTTGCACTCAAAAACTTAGAATATAAGAAACGCACAGTGTAGTACATAGTATATGAGTGAGTTGCACTGAAAAACTTAGAATATAAGAAACGCACAGTGTAGTACATAGTATATGAGTGAGTTGCACTGAAAAACTTAGAATATAAGAAACGCACAGTGTAGTACATAGTATATGAGTGAGTTGCACTGAAAAACTTAGAATATAAGAAACGCACAGTGTAGTACATAGTATATGAGTGAGTTGCATTGAAAAACTTAGAATATAAGAAACGCACAGTGTAGTGCATAGTATATGAGTGAGTTGCCCTGAAAAACTTAGAATATAAGAAACGCACAGTATAGTACATAGTATATGAATGAGTTGCACTGAAAAACTTAGAATTTACTGAAAAACCCGCATTACACGAAATGCACAGTGTAGTACATAGTATATGAGTGAGTTGCACTGAAAAACTTAGAATATAAGAAACGCACAGTGTAGTACATAGTATATGAGTGAGTTGCACTGAAAAACTTAGAATATAAGAAACGCACAGTGTAGTACATAGTATATGAGTGAGTTGCACTGAAAAACTTAGAATATAAGAAACGCACAGTGTAGTACATAGTATATGAGTGAGTTGCACTGAAAAACTTAGAATATAAGAAACGCACAGTGTAGTACATAGTATATGAGTGAGTTGCACTGTAAAACTTAGAATATAAGAAACGCACAGTGTAGTACATAGTATATGAGTGAGTTGCACTGAAAAACTTAGAATATAAGAAACGCACAGTGTAGTACATAGTATATGAGTGAGTTGCACTCAAAAACTTAGAATATAAGAAACGCACAGTGTAGTACATAGTATATGAGTGAGTTGCACTGAAAAACTTGAATTTACTGAAAAACCCGCATTACACGAAATGCACAGTGTAGTACATAGTATATGAGTGAGTTGCACTCAAAAACTTAGAATATAAGAAACGCACAGTGTAGTACATAGTATATGAGTGAGTTGCACTGAAAAACTTAGAATATAAGAAACGCACAGTGTAGTAAGTAGTATATGAGTGAGTTGCACTGAAAAACTTAGAATATAAGAAACGCACAGTGTAGTACAAAGTATATGAGTGAGTTGCACTGAAAAACTTAGAATATAAGAAACGCAAAGTGTAGTACATAGTATATGAGTGAGTTGCACTGAAAAACTTAGAATATAAGAAACGCACAGTGTAGTACATAGTATATGAGTGAGTTGCACTGAAAAACTTAGAATATAAGAAACGCACAGTGTAGTACATAGTATATGAGTGAGTTGCACTCAAAAACTTAGAATATAAGAAACGCACAGTGTAGTACATAGTATATGAGTGAGTTGCACTGAAAAACTTAGAATATAAGAAACGCACAGTGTAGTAAGTAGTATATGAGTGAGTTGCACTGAAAAACTTAGAATATAAGAAACGCACAGTGTAGTACAAAGTATATGAGTGAGTTGCACTGAAAAACTTAGAATATAAGAAACACACAGTGTAGTACATAGTATATGAGTGAGTTGCACTGAAAAACTTAGAATATAAGAAACGCACAGTGTAGTACATAGTATATGAGTAAGTTGCACTGAAAAACTTAGAATATAAGAAACGCACAGTATAGTACATAGTATATGAGTGAGTTGCATTGAAAAACTTAGAATATAAGAAACGCACAGTGTAGTGCATAGTACAGGAGTGAGTTGCACTGAAAAACTTAGAATATAAGAAACGCACAGTATAGTACATAGTACATGAATGAGTTGCACTGAAAAACTTAGAATTTACTGAAAAACCCGCATTACACGAAATGCACAGTGTAGTACATAGTATATGAGTGAGTTGCACTGAAAAACTTAGAATATAAGAAACGCACAGTGTAGTGCATAGTATATGAGTGAGTCGCACTGAAAAACTTAGAATATAAGAAACGCACAGTGTAGTACATAGTATATGAGTGAGTTGCACTGAAAAACTTAGAATATAAGAAACGCACAGTGTAGTACATAGTATATGAGTGAGTTGCACTGAAAAACTTAGAATTTAAGAAACGCACAGTGTAGTACATAGTATATGAGTGAGTTGCACTGAAAAACTTAGAATATAAGAAACGCACAGTGTAGTACATAGTATATGAGTGAGTTGCACTGAAAAACTTAGAATTTACTGAAAAACCCGCATTACACGAAATGCACAGTGTAGTACATAGTATATGAGTGAGTTGCACTGAAAAACTTAGAATATAAGAAACGCACAGTGTAGTGCATAGTATATGAGTGAGTCGCACTGAAAAACTTAGAATATAAGAAACGCACAGTGTAGTACATAGTATATGAGTGAGTTGCACTGAAAAACTTAGAATATAAGAAACGCACAGTGTAGTACATAGTATATGAGTGAGTTGCACTGAAAAACTTAGAATTTAAGAAACGCACAGTGTAGTACATAGTATATGAGTGAGTTGCACTGAAAAACTTAGAATATAAGAAACGCACAGTGTAGTACATAGTATATGAGTGAGTTGCACTGAAAAACTTAGAATTTACTGAAAAACCCGCATTACACGAAATGCACAGTGTAGTACATAGTATATGAGTGAGTTGCACTGAAAAACTTAGAATATAAGAAACGCACAGTGTAGTACATAGTATATGAGTGAGTTGCACTGAAAAACTTAGAATATAAGAAACGCACAGTGTAGTACATAGTATATGAGTGAGTTGCACTGAAAAACTTAGAATATAAGAAACGAACAGTGTAGTACATAGTATATGAGTGAGTTGCACTGAAAAACTTAGAATATAAGAAACGCACAGTGTAGTACATAGTATATGACTGAGTTGCACTGAAAAACTTAGAATATAAAAAACGCACAGTGTAGTACATAGTATATGAGTGAGTTGCACTGAAAAACTTAGAATATAAGAAACGCACAGTGAAGTACATAGTATATGAGTGAGTTGCACTGAAAAACTTAGAATATAAGAAACGCACAGTGTAATACATAGTATATGAGTGAGATGCACTGAAAAACTTAGAATTTAAGAAACGCAAAGTGTAGTACATAGTATATGAGTGAGTTGCACTGTAAAACTTAGAATATAAGAAACGCACAGTGTAGTACATAGTATATGAGTGAGTTGCACTCAAAAACTTAGAATATAAGAAACGCACAGTGTAGTACATAGTATATGAGTGAGTTGCACTGAAAAACCTAGAATATAAGAAACGCACAGTGTAGTACATAGTATATGAGTGAGTTGCACTCAAAAACTTAGAATATAAGAAACGCACAGTGTAGTACATAGTATATGTGTGAGTTGCACTGAAAAACTTGAATTTACTGAAAAACCCGCATTACACGAAATGCACAGTGTAGTACATAGTATATGAGTGAGTTGCACTCAAAAACTTAGAATATAAGAAACGCACAGTGTAGTACATAGTATATGAGTGAGTTGCACTGAAAAACTTAGAATATAAGAAACGCACAGTGTAGTAAGTAGTATATGAGTGAGTTGCACTGAAAAACTTAGAATATAAGAAACGCACAGTGTAGTACATAGTATATGAGTGAGTTGCACTGAAAAACTTAGAATATAAGAAACGCACAGTGTAGTACATAGTATATGAGTGAGTTGCACTGAAAAACTTAGAATATAAGAAACGCACAGTGTAGTACATAGTATATGAGTGAGTTGCATTGAAAAACTTAGAATATAAGAAACGCACAGTGTAGTGCATAGTATATGAGTGAGTTGCCCTGAAAAACTTAGAATATAAGAAACGCACAGTATAGTACATAGTATATGAATGAGTTGCACTGAAAAACTTAGAATTTACTGAAAAACCCGCATTACACGAAATGCACAGTGTAGTACATAGTATATGAGTGAGTTGCACTGAAAAACTTAGAATATAAGAAACGCACAGTGTAGTACATAGTATATGAGTGAGTTGCACTGAAAAACTTAGAATATAAGAAACGCACAGTGTAGTACATAGTATATGAGTGAGTTGCACTGAAAAACTTAGAATATAAGAAACGCACAGTGTAGTACATAGTATATGAGTGAGTTGCACTGAAAAACTTAGAATATAAGAAACGCACAGTTTAGTACACAGTATATGAGTGAGTTGCACTGAAAAACTTAGAATATAAGAAACGCACAGTGTAGTACATAGTATATGAGTGAGTTGCACTGAAAAACTTAGAATTTAAGAAATGCACAGTGTAGTACATAGTATATGAGTGAGTTGCACTGAAAAACTTAGAATATAAGAAACGCACAGTGTAGTACATAGTATATGAGTGAGTTGCACTGAAAAATTTAGAATTTACTGAAAAACACGCATTACACGAAATGCACAGTGTAGTACATAGTATATGAGTGAGTTGCACTGAAAAACTTAGAATATAAGAAAGGCACAGTGTAGTACATAGTATATGAGTGAGTTGCACTGAAAAACTTAGAATATAAGAAACGCACAGCGTAGTACATATTATATGAGTGAGTTGCACTGAAAAACTTAGAATATAAGAAACGCACAGTGTAGTACATAGTATATGAGTGAGTTGCACTGAAAAACTTAGAATATAAGAAACGCACAGTGTAGTACATAGTATATGAGTGAGTTGCACTGAAAAACTTAGAATATAAGAAACGCACAGTGTAGTACATAGTATATGAGTGAGTTGCACTGAAAAACTTAGAATATAAGAAACGAACAGTGTAGTACATAGTATATGAGTGAGTTGCACTGAAAAACTTAGAATATAAGAAACGCACAGTGTAGTACATAGTATATGAATGAGTTGCACTGAAAAACTTAGAATATAAAAAACGCACAGTGTAGTACATAGTATATGAGTGAGTTGCACTGAAAAACTTAGAATATAAGAAACGCACAGTGAAGTACATAGTATATGAGTGAGTTGCACTGAAAAACTTAGAATATAAGAAACGCACAGTGTAGTACATAGTATATGAGTGAGATGCACTGAAAAACTTAGAATTTAAGAAACGCACAGTGTAGTACATAGTATATGAGTGAGTTGCACTGTAAAACTTAGAATATAAGAAACGCACAGTGTAGTACATAGTATATGAGTGAGTTGCACTGAAAAACTTAGAATATAAGAAACGCACAGTGTAGTACATAGTATATGAGTGAGTTGCACTCAAAAACTTAGAATATAAGAAACGCACAGTGTAGTACATAGTATATGAGTGAGTTGCACTGAAAAACCTAGAATATAAGAAACGCACAGTGTAGTACATAGTATATGAGTGAGTTGCACTCAAAAACTTAGAATATAAGAAACGCACAGTGTAGTACATAGTATATGTGTGAGTTGCACTGAAAAACTTGAATTTACTGAAAAACCCGCATTACACGAAATGCACAGTGTAGTACATAGTATATGAGTGAGTTGCACTCAAAAACTTAGAATATAAGAAACGCACAGTGTAGTACATAGTATAAGAGTGAGTTGCACTGAAAAACTTAGAATATAAGAAACGCACAGTGTAGTAAGTAGTATATGAGTGAGTTGCACTGAAAAACTTAGAATATAAGAAACGCACAGTGTAGTACATAGTATATGAGTTAGTTGCACTGAAAAACTTAGAATATAAGAAACGCACAGTGTAGTACATAGTATATGAGTGAGTTGCACTGAAAAACTTAGAATATAAGAAACGCACAGTGTAGTACATAGTATATGAGTGAGTTGCATTGAAAAACTTAGAATATAAGAAACGCACAGTGTAGTGCATTGTATATGAGTGAGTTGCCCTGAAAAACTTAGAATATAAGAAACGCACAGTATAGTACATAGTATATGAATGAGTTGCACTGAAAAACTTAGAATTTACTGAAAAACCCGCATTACACGAAATGCACGGTGTAGTACATAGTATATGAGTGAGTTGCACTGAAAAACTTAGAATATAAGAAACGCACAGTGTAGTACATAGTATATGAGTGAGTTGCACTGAAAAACTTAGAATATAAGAAACGCACAGTGTAGTACATAGTATATGAGTGAGTTGCACTGAAAAACTTAGAATATAAGAAACGCACAGTGTAGTACATAGTATATGAGTGAGTTGCACTGAAAAACTTAGAATATAAGAAACGCACAGTGTAGTACACAGTATATGAGTGAGTTGCACTGAAAAACTTAGAATATAAGAAACGCACAGTGTAGTACACAGTATATGAGTGAGTTGCACTGAAAAACTTAGAATTTAAGAAACGCACAGTGTAGTACATAGTATATGAGTGAGTTGCACTGAAAAACTTAGAATATAAGAAACGCACAGTGTAGTACATAGTATATGAGTGAGTTGCACTGAAAAACTTAGAATATAAGAAACGCACAGTGTAGTACATAGTATATGAGTGAGTTGCACTGAAAAACTTAGAATATAAGAAACGCACAGTGTAGTACATAGTATATGAGTGAGTTGCACTGAAAAATTTAGAATTTACTGAAAAACCCGCATTACACGAAATGCACAGTGTAGTACATAGTATATGAGTGAGTTGCACTGAAAAACTTAGAATATAAGAAACGCACAGTGTAGTACATAGTATATGAGTGAGTTGCACTGAAAAACTTAAAATATAAGAAACGCACAGCGTAGTACATATTATATGAGTGAGTTGCACTGAAAAACTTAGAATATAAGAAACGCACAGTGTAGTACATAGTATATGAGTGAGTTGCCCTGAAAAACTTAGAATATAAGAAACGCACAGTATAGTACATAGTATATGAATGAGTTGCACTGAAAAACTTAGAATTTACTGAAAAACCCGCATTACACGAAATGCACAGTGTAGTACATAGTATATG
The DNA here is from genome assembly GCF_978045245.1 of Mus caroli. Classification (NCBI taxonomy): domain Eukaryota; kingdom Metazoa; phylum Chordata; class Mammalia; order Rodentia; family Muridae; genus Mus; species Mus caroli. The sequence continues at coordinate 3,573,542 of NW_028227283.1, forward strand.
AGTGAGTTGCACTGAAAAACTTAGAATATAAGAAACGCACAGTGTAGTACATAGTATATGAGTGAGTTGCACTGAAAAACTTAGAATATAAGAAACGCACAGCGTAGTACATATTATATGAGTGAGTTGCACTGAAAAACTTAGAATATAAGAAACGCACAGTGTAGTACATAGTATATGAGTGAGTTGCACTGAAAAACTTAGAATATAAGAAACGCACAGTGTAGTACATAGTATATGAGTGAGTTGCACTGAAAAACTTAGAATATAAGAAACGCACAGTGTAGTACATAGTATATGAGTGAGTTGCACTGAAAAACTTAGAATATAAAAAACGCACAGTGTAGTACATAGTATATGAGTGAGTTGCACTGAAAAACTTAGAATATAAGAAACGCACAGTGTAGTACATAGTATATGAGTGAGTTGCGATGAAAAACTTAGAATATAAGAAACGCACAGTGTAGTACATAGTATATGAGTGAGTTGCACTGAAAAACTTAGAATATAAGAAACGCACAGTGTAGTACATAGTATATGAGTGAGTTGCACTGAAAAACTTAGAATATAAGAAACGCACAGTGTAGTACATAGTATATGAGTGAGTTGCACTGAAAAACTTAGAATATAAGAAACGCACAGTGTAGTACATAGTATATGAGTGAGTTGCACTCAAAAACTTGAATTTACTGAAAAACCCGCATTACACGAAATGCACAGTGTAGTACATAGTATATGAGTGAGTTGCACTGAAAAACTTAGAATATAAGAAACGCACAGTGTAGTACATAGTATATGAGTGAGTTGCACTGAAAAACTTAGAATATAAGAAACGCACAGTGTAGTAAGTAGTATATGAGTGAGTTGCACTGAAAAACTTAGAATATAAGAAACGCAGTGTAGTACATAGTATATGAGTGAGTTGCACTGAAAAACTTACAATATAAGAAACGCACAGTGTAGTACATAGTATATGAGTGAGTTGCACTGAAAAACTTAGAATATAAGAAACGCACAGTGTAGTACATAGTATATGAGTGAGTTGCACTGAAAAACTTAGAATATAAGAAACGCACAGTGTAGTACATAGTATATGAGTGAGTTGCATTGAAAAACTTAGAATATAAGAAACGCACAGTGTAGTACATAGTATATGAATGAGTTGCACGGAAAAACTTAGAATTTACTGAAAAACCCGCATTACACGAAATGCACAGTGTAGAACATAGTATATGAGTGAGTTGCACTGAAAAACTTAGAATATAAGAAACGCACAGTGTAGTACATAGTATATGAGTGAGTAGCACTGAAAAACTTAGAATATAAGAAATGCACAGTGTAGTACATAGTATATGAGTGAGTTGCACTGAAAAACTTAGAATATAAGAAACGCACAGTGTAGTACATAGTATATGAGTGAGTTGCACTGAAAAACTTAGAATATAAGAAACGCACAGTGTAGTACACAGTATATGAGTGAGTTGCACTGAAAAACTTAGAATATAAGAAACGCACAGTGTAGTACATAGTATATGAGTGAGTTGCACTGAAAAACTTAGAATATAAGAAACGCACAGTGTAGTACATAGTATATGAGTGAGTTGCACTGAAAAACTTAGAATATAAGAAACGCACAGTGTAGTACATAGTATATGAGTGAGTTGCACTGAAAAACTTAGAATATAAGAAACGCACAGTGTAGTACATAGTATATGAGTGAGTTGCACTGAAAAACTTAGAATTTACTGAAAAACCCGCATTACACGAAATGCACAGTGTAGTACATAGTATATGAGTGAGTTGCACTGAAAAACTTAGAATATAAGAAACGCACAGTGTAGTACATAGTATATGAGTGAGTTGCACTGAAAAACTTAGAATATAAGAAACGCACAGTGTAGTACATAGTATATGAGTGAGTTGCACTGAAAAACTTAGAATATAAGAAACGCACAGTGTAGTACATAGTATATGAGTGAGTTGCACTGAAAAACTTAGAATATAAAAAACGCACAGTGTAGTACATAGTATATGAGTGAGTTGCACTGAAAAACTTAGAATATAAGAAACGCACAGTGTAGTACATAGTATATGAGTGAGTTGCGATGAAAAACTTAGAATATAAGAAACGCACAGTGTAGTACATAGTATATGAGTGAGTTGCACTGAAAAACTTAGAATATAAGAAACGCACAGTGTAGTACATAGTATATGAGTGAGTTGCACTGAAAAACTTAGAATATAAGAAACGCACAGTGTAGTACATAGTATATGAGTGAGTTGCACTGAAAAACTTAGAATATAAGAAACGCACAGTGTAATACATAGTATATGAGTGAGATGCACTGAAAAACTTAGAATTTAAGAAACGCACAGTGTAGTACATAGTATATGAGTGAGTTGCACTGTAAAACTTAGAATATAAGAAACGCACAGTGTAGTACATAGTATATGAGTGAGTTGCACTGAAAAACTTAGAATATAAGAAACGCACAGTGTAGTACATAGTATATGAGTGAGTTGCACTCAAAAACTTGAATTTACTGAAAAACCCGCATTACACGAAATGCACAGTGTAGTACATAGTATATGAGTGAGTTGCACTGAAAAACTTAGAATATAAGAAACGCACAGTGTAGTACATAGTATATGAGTGAGTTGCACTGAAAAACTTAGAATATAAGAAACGCACAGTGTAGTACATTGTATATGAGTGAGTTGCACTGAAAAACTTAGAATATAAGAAACGCACAGTGTAGTACATAGTATATGAGTGAGTTGCATTGAAAAACTTAGAATATAAGAAACGCACAGTGTAGTGCATAGTATATGAGTGAGTTGCACTGAAAAACTTAGAATATAAGAAACGCACAGTGTAGTACATAGTATATGAGTGAGTTGCACTGAAAAACTTAGAATATAAGAAACGCACAGTGTAGTACATAGTATATGAGTGAGTTGCACTCAAAAAATTGAATTTACTGAAAAACCCGCATTACACGAAATGCACAGTGTAGTACATAGTATATGAGTGAGTTGCACTGAAAAACTTAGAATATAAGAAACGCACAGTGTAGTACATAGTATATGAGTGAGTTGCACTGAAAAACTTAGAATATAAGAAACGCACAGTGTAGTACATATTATATGAGTGAGTTGCACTGAAAAACTTAGAATATAAGAAACGCACAGTGTAGTACATAGTATATGAGTGAGTTGCACTGAAAAACTTAGAATATAAGAAACGCACAGTGTAGTACATAGTATATGAGTGAGTTGCACTGAAAAACTTAGAATATAAAAAACGCACAGTGTAGTACATAGTATATGAGTGAGTTGCACTGAAAAACTTAGAATATAAGAAACGCACAGTGTAGTACATAGTATATGAATGAGTTGCGATGAAAAACTTAGAATATAAGAAACGCACAGTGTAGTACATAGTATATTAGTGAGTTGCACTGAAAAACTTAGAATATAAGAAACGCACAGTGTAGTACATAGTATATGAGTGAGTTGCACTGAAAAACTTAGAATATAAGAAACGCACAGTGTAGTACATAGTATATGAGTGAGTTGCACTGAAAAACTTAGAATATAAGAAACGCACAGTGTAATACATAGTATATGAGTGAGATGCACTGAAAAACTTAGAATTTAAGAAACGCACAGTGTAGTACATAGTATATGAGTGAGTTGCACTGTAAAACTTAGAATATAAGAAACGCACAGTGTAGTACATAGTATATGAGTGAGTTGCACTCAAAAACCTTAATTTACTGAAAAACCCGCATTACACGAAATGCACAGTGTAGTACATAGTATATGAGTGAGTTGCTCTCAAAAACTTAGAATATAAGAAACGCACAGTGTAGTACATAGTATATGAGTGAGTTGCACTGAAAAACTTAGAATATAAGAAACGCACAGTGTAGTACATAGTATATGAGTGAGTTGCACTGAAAAACTTAGAATATAAGAAACGCACAGTGTAGTACATAGTATATGAGTGAGTTGCATTGAAAAACTTAGAATATAAGAAACGCACAGTGTAGTGCATAGTATATGAGTGAGTTGCACTGAAAAACTTAGAATATAAGAAACGCACAGTATAGTACATAGTATATGAATGAGTTGCACTGAAAAACTTAGAATTTACTGAAAAACCCGCATTACACGAAATTCACAGTGTAGTACATAGTATATGAGTGAGTTGCACTGAAAAACTTAGAATATAAGAAACGCACAGTGTAGTACATAGTATATGAGTGAGTTGCACTCAAAAAATTGAATTTACTGAAAAACCCGCATTACACGAAATGCACAGTGTAGTACATAGTATATGAGTGAGTTGCACTGAAAAACTTAGAATATAAGAAACGCACAGTGTAGTACATAGTATATGAGTGAGTTGCACTGAAAAACTTAGAATATAAGAAACGCACAGTGTAGTACATATTATATGAGTGAGTTGCACTGAAAAACTTAGAATATAAGAAACGCACAGTGTAGTACATAGTATATGAGTGAGTTGCACTGAAAAACTTAGAATATAAGAAACGCACAGTGTAGTACATAGTATATGAGTGAGTTGCACTGAAAAACTTAGAATATAAAAAACGCACAGTGTAGTACATAGTATATGAGTGAGTTGCACTGAAAAACTTAGAATATAAGAAACGCACAGTGTAGTACATAGTATATGAATGAGTTGCGATGAAAAACTTAGAATATAAGAAACGCACAGTGTAGTACATAGTATATTAGTGAGTTGCACTGAAAAACTTAGAATATAAGAAACGCACAGTGTAGTACATAGTATATGAGTGAGTTGCACTGAAAAACTTAGAATATAAGAAACGCACAGTGTAGTACATAGTATATGAGTGAGTTGCACTGAAAAACTTAGAATATAAGAAACGCACAGTGTAATACATAGTATATGAGTGAGATGCACTGAAAAACTTAGAATTTAAGAAACGCACAGTGTAGTACATAGTATATGAGTGAGTTGCACTGTAAAACTTAGAATATAAGAAACGCACAGTGTAGTACATAGTATATGAGTGAGTTGCACTCAAAAACCTTAATTTACTGAAAAACCCGCATTACACGAAATGCACAGTGTAGTACATAGTATATGAGTGAGTTGCTCTCAAAAACTTAGAATATAAGAAACGCACAGTGTAGTACATAGTATATGAGTGAGTTGCACTGAAAAACTTAGAATATAAGAAACGCACAGTGTAGTACATAGTATATGAGTGAGTTGCACTGAAAAACTTAGAATATAAGAAACGCACAGTGTAGTACATAGTATATGAGTGAGTTGCATTGAAAAACTTAGAATATAAGAAACGCACAGTGTAGTGCATAGTATATGAGTGAGTTGCACTGAAAAACTTAGAATATAAGAAACGCACAGTATAGTACATAGTATATGAATGAGTTGCACTGAAAAACTTAGAATTTACTGAAAAACCCGCATTACACGAAATTCACAGTGTAGTACATAGTATATGAGTGAGTTGCACTGAAAAACTTAGAATATAAGAAACGCACAGTGTAGTACATAGTATATGAGTGAGTTGCACTGAAAAACTTAGAATATAAGAAACGCACAGTGTAGTACATAGTATATGAGTGAGTTGCACTGAAAAACTTTGAATTTACTGAAAAACCCGCAACACGAAATGCATAGTGTAGTACATAGTATATGAGTGAGTTGCACTGAAAAACTTAGAATATAAGAAACGCACAGTGTAGTACATAGTATATGAGTGAGTTGCACTGAAAAACTTAGAATATAAGAAACGCACAGTGTAGTACATAGTATATGAGTGAGTTGCACTGAAAAACTTAGAATATAAGAAACGCACAGTGTAGTACATAGTATATGAGTGAGTTGCACTGAAAAACTTAGAATATAAGAAACGCACAGTGTAGTACATAGTATATGAGTGAGTTGCACTGAAAAATTTAGAATATAAGAAACGCACAGTGTAGTACATAGTATATGAGTGAGTTGCACTGAAAAACTTAGAATATAAGAAACGCACAGTGTAGTACATAGTATATGAGTGAGTTGCACTGAAAAACTTAGAATATAAAAAACGCACAGTGTAGTACATAGTATATGAGTGAGTTGCACTGAAAAACTTAGAATATAAGAAACGCACAGTGTAGTACATAGTATATGAGTGAGTTGCACTCAAAAACCTTAATTTACTGAAAAACCCGCATTACACGAAATGCACAGTGTAGTACATAGTATATGAGTGAGTTGCTCTCAAAAACTTAGAATATAAGAAACGCACAGTGTAGTACTTAGTATATGAGTGAGTTGCACTGAAAAACTTAGAATATAAGAAACGCACAGTGTAGTACATAGTATATGAGTGAGTTGCACTGAAAAACTTAGAATGTAAGAAACGCACAGTGTAGTACATAGTATATGAATGAGTTGCATTGAAAAACTTAGAATATAAGAAACGCACAGTGTAGTGCATAGTATATGAGTGAGTTGCACTGAAAAACATAGAATATAAGAAACGCACAGTATAGTACATAGTATATGAATGAGTTGCACTGAAAAACTTAGAATTTACTGAAAAACCCGCATTACACGAAATTCACAGTGTAGTACATAGTATATGAGTGAGTTGCACTGAAAAACTTAGAATATAAGAAACGCACAGTGTAGTACATAGTATATGAGTGAGTTGCACTGAAAAACTTAGAATATAAGAAACGCACAGTGTAGTACATAGTATATGAGGGAGTTGCACTGAAAAACTTGAATTTACTGAAAAACCCGCATTACACGAAATGCACAGTGTAGTACATAGTATATGAGTGAGTTGCACTCAAAAACTTAGAATATAAGAAACGCACAGTGTAGTACATAGTATATGAGTGAGTTGCACTGAAAAACTTAGAATATAAGAAACGCACAGTGTAGTAAGTAGTATATGAGTGAGTTGCACTGAAAAACTTAGAATATAAGAAACGCACAGTGTAGTACATAGTATATGAGTGAGTTGCACTGAAAAACTTAGAATATAAGAAACGCACAGTGTAGTACATAGTATATGAGTGAGTTGCACTGAAAAACTTAGAATATAAGAAACGCACAGTGTAGTACATAGTATATGAGTGAGTTGCACTGAAAAACTTAGAATATAAGAAACGCACAGTGTAGTACATAGTATATGAGTGAGTTGCATTGAAAAACTTAGAATATAAGAAACGCACAGTGTAGTGCATAGTATATGAGTGAGTTGCACTGAAAAACTTAGAATATAAGAAACGCACAGTATAGTACATAGTATATGAATGAGTTGCACTGAAAAACTTAGAATTTACTGAAAAACCCGCATTACACGAAATTCACAGTGTAGTACATAGTATATGAGTGAGTTGCACTGAAAAACTTAGAATATAAGAAACGCACAGTGTAGTACATAGTATATGAGTGAGTTGCAGTGAAAAACTTAGAATATAAGAAACGCACAGTGTAGTACATAGTATATGAGTGAGTTGCACTGAAAAACTTGAATTTACTGAAAAACCCGCATTACACGAAATGCACAGTGTAGTACATAGTATATGAGTGAGTTGCACTCAAAAACTTAGAATATAAGAAACGCACAGTGTAGTACATAGTATATGAGTGAGTTGCACTGAAAAACTTAGAATATAAGAAACGCACAGTGTAGTAAGTAGTATATGAGTGAGTTGCACTGAAAAACTTAGAATATAAGAAACGCACAGTGTAGTACAAAGTATATGAGTGAGTTGCACTGAAAAACTTAGAATATAAGAAACGCACAGTGTAGTACATAATATATGAGTGAGTTGCACTGAAAAACTTAGAATATAAGAAACGCACAGTGTAGTACATAGTATATGAGTGAGTTGCACTGAAAAATTTAGAATATAAGAAACGCACAGTGTAGTACATAGTATATGAGTGAGTTGCACTGAAAAACTTAGAATATAAGAAACGCACAGTGTAGTACATAGTATATGAGTGAGTTGCATTGAAAAACTTAGAATATAAGAAACGCACAGTGTAGTGTATTGTATATGAGTGAGTTGCCCTGAAAAACTTAGAATATAAGAAACGCACAGTATAGTACATAGTATATGAATGAGTTGCACTGAAAAACTTAGAATTTACTGAACAACCCGCATTACACGAAATGCACAGTGTAGTACATAGTATATGAGTGAGTTGCACTGAAAAACTTAGAATATAAGAAACGCACAGTGTAGTACATAGTATATGAGTGAGTTGCACTGAAAAACTTAGAATATAAGAAACGCACAGTGTAGTACATAGTATATGAGTGAGTTGCACTGAAAAACTTAGAATATAAGAAACGCACAGTGTAGTACATAGTATATGAGTGAGTTGCATTGAAAAACTTAGAATATAAGAAACGCAGAGTGTAGTGCATAGTATATGAGTGAGTTGCCCTGAAAAACTTAGAATATAAGAAACGCACAGTATAGTACATAGTATATGAATGAGTTGCACTGAAAAACTTAGAATTTACTGAACAACCCGCATTACACGAAATGCACAGTGTAGTACATAGTATATGAGTGAGTTGCACTGAAAAACTTAGAATATAAGAAACGCACAGTGTAGTACATAGTATATGAGTGAGTTGCACTGAAAAACTTAGAATATAAGAAACGCACAGTGTAGTACATAGTATATGAGTGAGTTGCACTGAAAAACTTAGAATATAAGAAACGCACAGTGTAGTACATAGTATATGAGTGAGTTGCACTGAAAAACTTAGAATATAAGAAACGCACAGTGTAGTACATAGTATATGAGTGAGTTGCACTGAAAAACTTAGAATATAAGAAACGCACAGTGTAGTACATAGTATATGAGTGAGTTGCACTGAAAAACTTAGAATATAAGAAACGCACAGTGTAGTACATAGTATATGAGTGAGTTGCATTGAAAAACTTAGAATATAAGAAACGCACAGTGTAGTGCATAGTATATGAGTGAGTTGCCCTGAAAAACTTAGAATATAAGAAACGCACAGTATAGTACATAGTATATGAATGAGTTGCACTGAAAAACTTAGAATTTACTGAAAAACCCGCATTACACGAAATGCACAGTGTAGTACATAGTATATGAGTGAGTTGCACTGAAAAACTTAGAATATAAGAAACGCACAGTGTAGTACATAGTATATGAGTGAGTTGCACTGAAAAACTTAGAATATAAGAAACGCACAGTGTAGTACATAGGATATGAGTGAGTTGCACTGAAAAACTTAGAATATAAGAAACGCACAGTGTAGTACATAGTATATGAGTGAGTTGCACTGAAAAACTTAGAATATAAGAAACGCACAGTGTAGTACATAGTATATGAGTGAGTTGCACTGAAAAACTTAGAATATAAGAAACGCACAGTGTAGTACATAGTATATGAGTGAGTTGCACTGAAAAACTTAGAATTTAAGAAACGCACAGTGTAGTACATAGTATATGAGTGAGTTGCACTGAAAAACTTAGAATATAAGAAACGCACAGTGTAGTACATAGTATATGAGTGAGTTGCACTGAAAAACTTAGAATATAAGAAACGCACAGTGTAGTACATAGTATATGAGTGAGTTGCACTGAAAAACTTAGAATATAAAAAACGCACAGTGTAGTACATAGTATATGAGTGAGTTGCACTGAAAAACTTAGAATATAAGAAACGCACAGTGTAGTACATAGTATATGAGTGAGTTGCACTGAAAAACTTGAATTTACTGAAAAACGCGCATTACACGAAATGCACAGTGTAGTACATAGTATATGAGTGAGTTGCACTCAAAAACTTAGAATATAAGAAACGCACAGTGTAGTACATAGTATATGAGTGAGTTGCACTGAAAAACTTAGAATATAAGAAACGCACAGTGTAGTAAGTAGTATATGAGTGAGTTGCACTGAAAAACTTAGAATATAAGAAACGCACAGTGTAGTACAAAGTATATGAGTGAGTTGCACTGAAAAACTTAGAATATAAGAACCGCACAGTGTAGTACATAGTATATGAGTGAGTTGCACTGAAAAACTTAGAATATAAGAAACGCACAGTGTAGTACATAGTATATGAGTGAGTTGCACTGAAAAACTTAGAATATAAGAAACGCATAGTGTAGTACATAGTATATGAGTGAGTTGCACTGAAAAACTTAGAATATAAGAAACGCACAGTGTAGTACATAGTATATGAGTGAGTTGCACTGAAAAACTTAGAATATAAGAAACGCACAGTGTAGTACATAGTATATGAGTGAGTTGCACTGAAAAACTTAGAATTTAAGAAACGCACAGTGTAGTACATAGTATATGAGTGAGTTGCACTGAAAAACTTAGAATATAAGAAACACACAGTGTAGTACATAGTATATGAGTGAGTTGCACTGAAAAACTTAGAATATAAGAAACGCACAGTGTAGTACATAGTATATGAGTGAGTTGCACTGAAAAACTTAGAATATAAGATACGCACAGTGTAGTACATAGTATATGAGTGAGTTGCACTGAAAAACTTAGAATTTACTGAAAAACCCGCATTACACGAAATGCACAGTGTAGTACATAGTATATGAGTGAGTTTCACTGAAAAACTTAGAATATAAGAAACGCACAGTGTAGTACATAGTATATGAGTGAGTTGCACTGAAAAACTTAGAATATAAGAAACGCACAGTGTAGTACATATTATATGAGTGAGTTGCACTGAAAAACTTAGAATATAAGAAACGCACAGTGTAGTACATAGTATATGAGTGAGTTGCACTGAAAAACTTAGAATATAAGAAACGCACAGTGTAGTACATAGTATATGAGTGAGTTGCACTGAAAAACTTAGAATATAAGAAACGCACAGTGTAGTACATAGTATATGAGTGAGTTGCACTGAAAAACTTAGAATATAAGAAACGCACAGTGTAGTACATAGTATATGAGTGAGTTGCACTGAAAAACTTAGAATATAAGAAACGCACAGTGTAGTACATAGTATATGAGTGAGTTGCACTGAAAAACTTAGAATTTAAGAAACGCACAGTGTAGTACATAGTATATGAGTGAGTTGCACTGAAAAACTTAGAATATAAGAAACGCACAGTGTAGTACATAGTATATGAGTGAGTTGCACTGAAAAACTTAGAATATAAGAAACGCACAGTGTAGTACATAGTATATGAGTGAGTTGCACTGAAAAACTTAGAATATAAAAAACGCACAGTGTAGTACATAGTATATGAGTGAGTTGCACTGAAAAACTTAGAATATAAGAAACGCACAGTGTAGTACATAGTATATGAGTGAGTTGCACTGAAAAACTTGAATTTACTGAAAAACGCGCATTACACGAAATGCACAGTGTAGTACATAGTATATGAGTGAGTTGCACTCAAAAACTTAGAATATAAGAAACGCACAGTGTAGTACATAGTATATGAGTGAGTTGCACTGAAAAACTTAGAATATAAGAAACGCACAGTGTAGTACATAGTATATGAGTGAGTTGCACTGAAAAACTTAGAATATAAGAAACGCACAGTGTAGTACAAAGTATATGAGTGAGTTGCACTGAAAAACTTAGAATATAAGAAACGCACAGTGTAGTACATAGTATATGAGTGAGTTGCACTGAAAAACTTAGAATATAAGAAACGCACAGTGTAGTACATAGTATATGAGTGAGTTGCATTGAAAAACTTAGAATATAAGAAACGCACAGTGTAGTGCATAGTATATGAGTGAGTTGCCCTGGAAAACTTAGAATATAAGAAACGCACAGTATAGTACATAGTATATGAATGAGTTGCACTGAAAAACTTAGAATTTACTGAAAAACCCGCATTACACGAAATGCACAGTGTAGTACATAGTATATGAGTGAGTTGCACTGAAAAACTTAGAATATAAGAAACGCACAGTGTAGTACATAGTATATGAGTGAGTTGCACTGAAAAACTTAGAATATAAGAAACGCACAGTGTAGTACATAGTATATGAGTGAGTTGCACTGAAAAACTTAGAATATAAGAAACGCATAGTGTAGTACATAGTAGATGAGTGAGTTGCACTGAAAAACTTAGAATATAAGAAACGCACAGTGTAGTACATAGTATATGAGTGAGTTGCACTGAAAAACTTAGAATATAAGAAACGCACAGTGTAGTACATAGTATATGAGTGAGTTGCACTGAAAAACTTAGAATTTAAGAAACGCACAGTGTAGTACATAGTATATGAGTGAGTTGCACTGAAAAACTTAGAATATAAGAAACGCACAGTGTAGTACATAGTATATGAGTGAGTTGCACTGAAAAACTTAGAATATAAGAAACGCACAGTGTAGTACATAGTATATGAGTGAGTTGCACTGAAAAACTTAGAATATAAGATACGCACAGTGTAGTACATAGTATATGAGTGAGTTGCACTGAAAAACTTAGAATTTACTGAAAAACCCGCATTACACGAAATGCACAGTGTAGTACATAGTATATGAGTGAGTTTCACTGAAAAACTTACAATATAAGAAACGCACAGTGTAGTACATAGTATATGAGTGAGTTGCACTGAAAAACTTAGAATATAAGAAACGCACAGTGTAGTACATATTATATGAGTGAGTTGCACTGAAAAACTTAGAATATAAGAAACGCACAGTGTAGTACATAGTATATGAGTGAGTTGCACTGAAAAACTTAGAATATAAGAAACGCACAGTGTAGTACATAGTATATGAGTGAGTTGCACTGAAAAACTTAGAATATAAGAAACGCACAGTGTAGTACATAGTATATGAGTGAGTTGCACTGAAAAACTTAGAATATGAAAAACGCACAGTGTAGTACATAGTATATGAGTGAGTTGCACTGAAAAACTTAGAATATAAGAAACGCACAGTGTAGTACATAGTATATGAGTGAGTTGCACTGAAAAACTTAGAATATAAGAAACGCACAGTGTAGTACATAGTATATGAGTGAGTTGCACTGAAAAACTTAGAATATAAGAAACGCACAGTGTAATACATAGTATATGAGTGAGATGCACTGAAAAACTTAGAATTTAAGAAACGCACAGTGTAGTACATAGTATATGAGTGAGTTGCACTGTAAAACTTAGAATATAAGAAACGCACAGTGTAGTACATAGTATATGAGTGAGTTGCACTGAAAAACTTAGAATATAAGAAACGCACAGTGTAGTACATAGTATATGAGTGAGTTGCACTCAAAAACTTGAATTTACTGAAAAACCCGCATTACACGAAATGCACAGTGTAGTACATAGTATATGAGTGAGTTGCACTCAAAAACTTAGAATATAAGAAACGCACAGTGTAGTACATAGTATATGAGTGAGTTGCACTGAAAACTTAGAATATAAGAAACGCACAGTGTAGTACGTAGTATATGAGTGAGTTGCACTGAAAAACTTAGAATATAAAAAACGCACAGTGTAGTACATTGTATATGAGTGAGTTGCACTGAAAAACTTAGAATATAAGAAACGCACAGTGTAGTACATAGTATATGAGTGAGTTGCACTGAAAAACTTGAATTTACTGAAAAACGCGCATTACACGAAATGCACAGTGTAGTACATAGTATATGAGTGAGTTGCACTGAAAAACTTAGAATATAAGAAACGCACAGTGTAGTACATAGTATATGAGTGAGTTGCACTGAAAAACTTAGAATATAAGAAACGCACAGTGTAGTACATATTATATGAGTGAGTTGCACTGAAAAACTTAGAATATAAGAAACGCACAGTGTAGTACATAGTATATGAGTGAGTTGCACTGAAAAACTTAGAATATGAAAAACGCACAGTGTAGTACATAGTATATGAGTGAGTTGCACTGAAAAACTTAGAATATAAGAAACGCACAGTGTAGTACATAGTATATGAGTGAGTTGCACTGAAAAACTTAGAATATAAGAAACGCACAGTGTAGTACATAGTATATGAGTGAGTTGCACTGAAAAACTTAGAATATAAGAAACGCACAGTGTAATACATAGTATATGAGTGAGATGCACTGAAAAACTTAGAATTTAAGAAACGCACAGTGTAGTACATAGTATATGAGTGAGTTGCACTGTAAAACTTAGAATATAAGAAACGCACAGTGTAGTACATAGTATATGAGTGAGTTGCACTGAAAAACTTAGAATATAAGAAACGCACAGTGTAGTACATAGTATATGAGTGAGTTGCACTCAAAAACTTGAATTTACTGAAAAACCCGCATTACACGAAATGCACAGTGTAGTACATAGTATATGAGTGAGTTGCACTCAAAAACTTAGAATATAAGAAACGCACAGTGTAGTACATAGTATATGAGTGAGTTGCACTGAAAACTTAGAATATAAGAAACGCACAGTGTAGTACGTAGTATATGAGTGAGTTGCACTGAAAAACTTAGAATATAAAAAACGCACAGTGTAGTACATTGTATATGAGTGAGTTGCACTGAAAAACTTAGAATATAAGAAACGCACAGTGTAGTACATAGTATATGAGTGAGTTGCACTGAAAAACTTGAATTTACTGAAAAACGCGCATTACACGAAATGCACAGTGTAGTACATAGTATATGAGTGAGTTGCACTCAAAAACTTGGAATATAAGAAACGCACAGTGTAGTACATAGTATATGAGTGAGTTGCACTGAAAAACTTAGAATATAAGAAACGCACAGTGTAGTAAGTAGTATATGAGTGAGTTGCACTGAAAAACTTAGAATATAAGAAACGCACAGTGTAGTACAAAGTATATGAGTGAGTTGCACTGAAAAACTTAGAATATAAGAAACGCACAGTGTAGTACATAGTATATGAGTGAGTTGCACTGAAAAACTTAGAATATAAGAAACGCACAGTGTAGTACATAGTATATGAATGAGTTGCACTGAAAAACTTAGAATTTACTGAAAAACCCGCATTACACGAAATGCACAGTGTAGTACATAGTATATGAGTGAGTTGCACTGAAAAACTTAGAATATAAGAAACGCACAGTGTAGTACATAGTATATGAGTGAGTTGCACTGAAAAACTTAGAATATAAGAAACGCACAGTGTAGTACATAGTATATGAGTGAGTTGCACTGAAAAACTTAGAATATAAGAAACGCATAGTGTAGTACATAGTATATGAGTGAGTTGCACTGAAAAACTTAGAATTTAAGAAACGCACAGTGTAGTACATAGTATATGAGTGAGTTGCACTGAAAAACTTAGAATATAAGAAACGCACAGTGTAGTACATAGTATATGAGTGAGTTGCACTGAAAAACTTAGAATTTAAGAAACGCACAGTGTAGTACATAGTATATGAGTGAGTTGCACTGAAAAACTTAGAATATAAGAAACGCACAGTGTAGTACATAGTATATGAGTGAGTTGCACTGAAAAACTTAGAATATAAGAAACGCACAGTGTAGTACATAGTATATGATTGAGTTGCACTGAAAAACTTAGAATATAAGATACGCACAGTGTAGTACATAGTATATGAGTGAGTTGCACTGAAAAACTTAGAATTTACTGAAAAACCCGCATTACACGAAATGCACAGTGTAGTACATAGTATATGAGTGAGTTTCACTGAAAAACTTAGAATATAAGAAACGCACAGTGTAGTACATAGTATATGAGTGAGTTGCACTGAAAAACTTAGAATATAAGAAACGCACAGTGTAGTACATATTATATGAGTGAGTTGCACTGAAAAACTTAGAATATAAGAAACGCACAGTGTAGTACATAGTATATGAGTGAGTTGCACTGAAAAACTTAGAATATAAGAAACGCACAGTGTAGTACATAGTATATGAGTGAGTTGCACTGAAAAACTTAGAATATAAGAAACGCACAGTGTAGTACATAGTATATGAGTGAGTTGCACTGAAAAACTTAGAATATAAGAAACGCACAGTGTAATACATAGTATATGAGTGAGATGCACTGAAAAACTTAGAATTTAAGAAACGCACAGTGTAGTACATAGTATATGAGTGAGTTGCACTGTAAAACTTAGAATATAAGAAACGCACAGTGTAGTACATAGTATATGAGTGAGTTGCACTGAAAAACTTAGAATATAAGAAACGCACAGTGTAGTACATAGTATATGAGTGAGTTGCACTCAAAAACTTGAATTTACTGAAAAACCCGCATTACACGAAATGCACAGTGTAGTACATAGTATATGAGTGAGTTGCACTCAAAAACTTAGAATATAAGAAACGCACAGTGTAGTACATAGTATATGAGTGAGTTGCACTGAAAAACTTAGAATATAAGAAACGCACAGTGTAGTACGTAGTATATGAGTGAGTTGCACTGAAAAACTTAGAATATAAGAAACGCACAGTGTAGTACATAGTATATGAGTGAGTTGCATTGAAAAACTTAGAATATAAGAAACGCACAGTGTAGTGCATAGTATATGAGTGAGTTGCACTGAAAAACTTGGAATATAAGAAACGCACAGTATACTACATAGTATATGAATGAGTTGCACTGAAAAACTTAGAATTTACTGAAAAACCTGCATTACACCAAATGCACAGTGTAGTACATAGTATATGAGTGAGTTGCACTGAAAAACTTAGAATATAAGAAACGCACAGTGTAGTACATAGTATATGAATGAGTTGCACTGAAAAACTTAGAATATAAAAAACGCACAGTGTAGTACATAGTATATGAGTGAGTTGCACTGAAAAACTTAGAATATAAGAAACGCACAGTGTAGTACATAGTATATGAGTGAGTTGCACTGAAAAACTTACAATATAAGAAACGCACAGTGTAGTACATAGTATATGAATGAGTTGCACTGAAAAACTTAGAATATAAAAAACGCACAGTGTAGTATATAGTATATGAGTGAGTTGCACTGAAAAACTTAGAATATAAGAAACGCACAGTGTAGTACATAGTATATGAGTGAGTTGCACTGAAAAACTTAGAATATAAGAAACGCACAGTGTAATACATAGTATATGAGTGAGATGCACTGAAAAACTTAGAATTTAAGAAACGCACAGTGTAGTACATAGTATATGAGTGAGTTGCACTGTAAAACTTAGAATATAAGAAACGCACAGTGTAGTACATAGTATATGAGTGAGTTGCACTGAAAAACTTGAATTTACTGAAAAACCCGCCTTACACGAAATGCACAGTGTAGTACATAGTATATGAGTGAGTTGCACTCAAAAACTTAGAATATAAGAAACGCACAGTGTAGTACATAGTATATGAGTGAGTTGCACTGAAAAACTTAGAATATAAGAAACGCACAGTGTAGTACATAGTATATGAGTGAGTTGCACTGAAAAACTTAGAATATAAGAAACGCACAGTGTAGTACATATTATATGAGTGAGTTGCACTGAAAAACTTAGAATATAAGAAACGCACAGTGTAGTACATAGTATATGAGTGAGTTGCACTGAAAAACTTAGAATATAAGAAACGCACAGTGTAGTACATAGTATATGAGTGAGCTGCACTGAAAAACTTAGAATATAAGAAACGCACAGTGTAGTACATAGTATATGAGTGAATTGCACTGAAAAACTTAGAATATAAAAAACGCACAGTGTAGTACATAGTATATGAGTGAGTTGCACTGAAAAACTTAGAATATAAGAAACGCACAGTGTAGTACATAGTATATGAGTGAGTTGCGATGAAATCTTAGAATATAAGAAACGCAGAGTGTAGTACATAGTATATGAGTGAGTTGCACTGAAAAACTTAGAATATAAGAAACGCACAGTGTAGTACATAGTATATGAGTGAGTTGCACTGAAAAACTTAGAATATAAGAAACGCACAGTATACTACATAGTATATGAATGAGTTGCACTGAAAAACTTAGAATTTACTGAAAAACCCGCATTACACGAAATGCACAGTGTAGTACATAGTATATGAGTGAGTTGCACTGAAAAACTTAGAATATAAGAAACGCACAGTGTAGTACATAGTATATGAATGAGTTGCACTGAAAAACTTAGAATATAAAAAACGCACAGTGTACTACATAGTATATGAGTGAGTTGCACTGAAAAACTTAGAATATAAGAAACGCACAGTGTAGTACATAGTATATGAGTGAGTTGCACTGAAAAACTTACAATATAAGAAACGCACAGTGTAGTACATAGTATATGAGTGAGTTGCACTGAAAAACTTAGAATATAAAAAACGCACAGTGTAGTACATAGTATATGAGTGAGTTGCACTGAAAAACTTAGAATATAAGAAACGCACAGTGTAGTACATAGTATATGAGTGAGTTGCACTGAAAAACTTAGAATATAAGAAACGCACAGTGTAATACATAGTATATGAGTGAGATGCACTGAAAAACTTAGAATTTAAGAAACGCACAGTGTAGTACATAGTATATGAGTGAGTTGCACTGTAAAACTTAGAATATAAGAAACGCACAGTGTAGTACATAGTATATGAGTGAGTTTCACTGAAAAACTTAGAATATAAGAAACGCACAGTGTAGTACATAGTATATGAGTGAGTTGCACTCAAAAACTTGAATTTACTGAAAAACCCGCATTACACGAAATGCACAGTGTAGTACATAGTATATGAGTGAGTTGCACTCAAAAACTTAGAATATAAGAAACGCACAGTGTAGTACATAGTATATGAGTGAGTTGCACTGAAAACTTAGAATATAAGAAACGCACAGTGTAGTACGTAGTATATGAGTGAGTTGCACTGAAAAACTTAGAATATAAAAAACGCACAGTGTAGTACATTGTATATGAGTGAGTTGCACTGAAAAACTTAGAATATAAGAAACGCACAGTGTAGTACATAGTATATGAGTGAGTTGCACTGAAAAACTTGAATTTACTGAAAAACGCGCATTACACGAAATGCACAGTGTAGTACATAGTATATGAGTGAGTTGCACTCAAAAACTTGGAATATAAGAAACGCACAGTGTAGTACATAGTATATGAGTGAGTTGCACTGAAAAACTTAGAATATAAGAAACGCACAGTGTAGTAAGTAGTATATGAGTGAGTTGCACTGAAAAACTTAGAATATAAGAAACGCACAGTGTAGTACAAAGTATATGAGTGAGTTGCACTGAAAAACTTAGAATATAAGAAACGCACAGTGTAGTACATAGTATATGAGTGAGTTGCACTGAAAAACTTAGAATATAAGAAACGCACAGTGTAGTACATAGTATATGAATGAGTTGCACTGAAAAACTTAGAATTTACTGAAAAACCCGCATTACACGAAATGCACAGTGTAGTACATAGTATATGAGTGAGTTGCACTGAAAAACTTAGAATATAAGAAACGCACAGTGTAGTACATAGTATATGAGTGAGTTGCACTGAAAAACTTAGAATATAAGAAACGCACAGTGTAGTACATAGTATATGAGTGAGTTGCACTGAAAAACTTAGAATATAAGAAACGCATAGTGTAGTACATAGTATATGAGTGAGTTGCACTGAAAAACTTAGAATTTAAGAAACGCACAGTGTAGTACATAGTATATGAGTGAGTTGCACTGAAAAACTTAGAATATAAGAAACGCACAGTGTAGTACATAGTATATGAGTGAGTTGCACTGAAAAACTTAGAATTTAAGAAACGCACAGTGTAGTACATAGTATATGAGTGAGTTGCACAGAAAAACTTAGAATATAAGAAACGCACAGTGTAGTACATAGTATATGAGTGAGTTGCACTGAAAAACTTAGAATATAAGAAACGCACAGTGTAGTACATAGTATATGATTGAGTTGCACTGAAAAACTTAGAATATAAGATACGCACAGTGTAGTACATAGTATATGAGTGAGTTGCACTGAAAAACTTAGAATTTACTGAAAAACCCGCATTACACGAAATGCACAGTGTAGTACATAGTATATGAGTGAGTTTCACTGAAAAACTTAGAATATAAGAAACGCACAGTGTAGTACATAGTATATGAGTGAGTTGCACTGAAAAACTTAGAATATAAGAAACGCACAGTGTAGTACATTTTATATGAGTGAGTTGCACTGAAAAACTTAGAATATAAGAAACGCACAGTGTAGTACATAGTATATGAGTGAGTTGCACTGAAAAACTTAGAATATAAGAAACGCACAGTGTAGTACATAGTATATGAGTGAGTTGCACTGAAAAACTTAGAATATAAGAAACGCACAGTGTAGTACATAGTATATGAGTGAGTTGCACTGAAAAACTTAGAATATAAGAAACGCACAGTGTAATACATAGTATATGAGTGAGATGCACTGAAAAACTTAGAATTTAAGAAACGCACAGTGTAGTACATAGTATATGAGTGAGTTGCACTGTAAAACTTAGAATATAAGAAACGCACAGTGTAGTACATAGTATATGAGTGAGTTGCACTGAAAAACTTAGAATATAAGAAACGCACAGTGTAGTACATAGTATATGAGTGAGTTGCACTGAAAAACTTAGAATATAAGAAACGCACAGTGTAGTACATAGTATATGAGTGAGTTGCACTGAAAAACTTAGAATATAAGAAACGCACAGTGTAATACATAGTATATGAGTGAGATGCACTGAAAAACTTAGAATTTAAGAAACGCACAGTGTAGTACATAGTATATGAGTGAGTTGCACTGTAAAACTTAGAATATAAGAAACGCACAGTGTAGTACATAGTATATGAGTGAGTTGCACTGAAAAACTTAGAATATAAGAAACGCACAGTGTAGTACATAGTATATGAGTGAGTTGCACTCAAAAACTTAGAATATAAGAAACGCACAGTGTAGTACATAGTATATGAGTGAGTTGCACTGAAAAACTTAGAATATAAGAAACGCACAGTTTAGTACGTAGTATATGAGTGAGTTGCACTGAAAAACTTAGAATATAAGAAACGCACAGTGTAGTACATAGTATATGAGTGAGTTGCATTGAAAAACTTAGAATATAAGAAACGCACAGTGTAGTGCATAGTATATGAGTGAGTTGCACTGAAAAACTTAGAATATAAGAAACGCACAGTATACTACATAGTATATGAATGAGTTGCACTGAAAAACTTAGAATTTACTGAAAAACCTGCATTACACCAAATGCACAGTGTAGTACATAGTATATGAGTGAGTTGCACTGAAAAACTTAGAATATAAGAAACGCACAGTGTAGTACATAGTATATGAATGAGTTGCACTGAAAAACTTAGAATATAAAAAACGCACAGTGTAGTACATAGTATATGAGTGAGTTGCACTGAAAAACTTAGAATATAAGAAACGCACAGTGTAGTACATAGTATATGAGTGAGTTGCACTGAAAAACTTACAATATAAGAAACGCACAGTGTAGTACATAGTATATGAGTGAGTTGCACTGAAAAACTTAGAATATAAGAAACGCACAGTGTAATACATAGTATATGAGTGAGATGCACTGAAAAACTTAGAATTTAAGAAACGCACAGTGTAGTACATAGTATATGAGTGAGTTGCACTGTAAAACTTAGAATATAAGAAACGCACAGTGTAGTACATAGTATATGAGTGAGTTGCACTGAAAAACTTGAATTTACTGAAAAACCCGCCTTACACGAAATGCACAGTGTAGTACATAGTATATGAGTGAGTTGCACTCAAAAACTTAGAATATAAGAAACGCAAAGTGTAGTACATAGTATATGAGTGAGTTGCACTGAAAAACTTAGAATATAAGAAACGCACAGTGTAGTACATAGTATATGAGTGAGTTGCACTGAAAAACTTAGAATATAAGAAACGCACAGTGTAGTACATATTATATGAGTGAGTTGCACTGAAAAACTTAGAATATAAGAAACGCACAGTGTAGTACATAGTATATGAGTGAGTTGCACTGAAAAACTTAGAATATAAGAAACGCACAGTGTAGTACATAGTATATGAGTGAGCTGCACTGAAAAACTTAGAATATAAGAAACGCACAGTGTAGTACATAGTATATGAGTGAATTGCACTGAAAAACTTAGAATATAAGAAACGCACAGTGTAGTACATAGTATATGAGTGAGTTGCGATGAAATCTTAGAATATAAGAAACGCAGAGTGTAGTACATAGTATATGAGTTAGTTGCACTGAAAAACTTAGAATATAAGAAACGCACAGTGTAGTACATAGTATATGAGTGAGTTGCACTGAAAAACTTAGAATATAAGAAACGCACAGTATACTACATAGTATATGAATGAGTTGCACTGAAAAACTTAGAATTTACTGAAAAACCCGCATTACACGAAATGCACAGTGTAGTACATAGTATATGAGTGAGTTGCACTGAAAAACTTAGAATATAAGAAACGCACAGTGTAGTACATAGTATATGAATGAGTTGCACTGAAAAACTTAGAATATAAAAAACGCACAGTGTACTACATAGTATATGAGTGAGTTGCACTGAAAAACTTAGAATATAAGAAACGCACAGTGTAGTACATAGTATATGAGTGAGTTGCACTGAAAAACTTACAATATAAGAAACGCACAGTGTAGTACATAGTATATGAGTGAGTTGCACTGAAAAACTTAGAATATAAAAAACGCACAGTGTAGTACATAGTATATGAGTGAGTTGCACTGAAAAACTTAGAATATAAGAAACGCACAGTGTAGTACATAGTATATGAGTGAGTTGCACTGAAAAACTTAGAATATAAGAAACGCACAGTGTAATACATAGTATATGAGTGAGATGCACTGAAAAACTTAGAATTTAAGAAACGCACAGTGTAGTACATAGTATATGAGTGAGTTGCACTGTAAAACTTAGAATATAAGAAACGCACAGTGTAGTACATAGTATATGAGTGAGTTGCACTGAAAAACTTAGAATATAAGAAACGCACAGTGTAGTACATAGTATATGAGTGAGTTGCACTGAAAAACTTAGAATATAAGAAACGCACAGTGTAGTACATAGTATATGAGTGAGTTGCACTCAAAAACTTAGAATATAAGAAACGCTCAGTGTAGTACATAGTATATGAGTGAGTTGCACTGAAAAACTTGAATTTACTGAAAAACCCGCATTACACGAAATGCACAGTGTAGTACATAGTATATGAGTGAGTTGCACTCAAAAACTTAGAATATAAGAAACGCACAGTGTAGTACATAGTATATGAGTGAGTTGCACTGAAAAACTTAGAATATAAGAAACGCACAGTGTAGTACATAGTATATGAGTGAGTTGCACTGAAAAACTTAGAATATAAGAAACGCACAGTGTAGTACATATTATATGAGTGAGTTGCACTGAAAAACTTAGAATATAAGAAACGCACAGTGTAGTACATAGTATATGAGTGAGTTGCACTGAAAAACTTAGAATATAAGAAACGCACAGTGTAGTACATAGTATATGAGTGAGCTGCACTGAAAAACTTAGAATATAAGAAACGCACAGTGTAGTACATAGTATATAAGTGAATTGCACTGAAAAACTTAGAATATAAAAAACGCACAGTGTAGTACATAGTATATGAGTGAGTTGCACTGAAAAACTTAGAATATAAGAAACGCACAGTGTAGTACATAGTATATGAGTGAGTTGCGATGAAATCTTAGAATATAAGAAACGCACAGTGTAGTACATAGTATATGAGTGAGTTGCACTGAAAAACTTAGAATATAAGAAACGCACAGTGTAGTACATAGTATATGAGTGAGTTGCACTGAAAAACTTAGAATATAAGAAACGCACAGTATACTACATAGTATATGAATGAGTTGCACTGAAAAACTTAGAATTTACTGAAAAACCCGCATTACACGAAATGCACAGTGTAGTACATAGTATATGAGTGAGTTGCACTGAAAAACTTAGAATATAAGAAACGCACAGTGTAGTACATAGTATATGAATGAGTTGCACTGAAAAACTTAGAATATAAAAAACGCACAGTGTACTACATAGTATATGAGTGAGTTGCACTGAAAAACTTAGAATATAAGAAACGCACAGTGTAGTACATAGTATATGAGTGAGTTGCACTGAAAAACTTACAATATAAGAAACGCACAGTGTAGTACATAGTATATGAATGAGTTGCACTGAAAAACTTAGAATATAAAAAACGCACAGTGTAGTACATAGTATATGAGTGAGTTGCACTGAAAAACTTAGAATATAAGAAACGCACAGTGTAGTACATAGTATATGAGTGAGTTGCACTGAAAAACTTAGAATATAAGAAACGCACAGTGTAATACATAGTATATGAGTGAGATGCACTGAAAAACTTAGAATTTAAGAAACGCACAGTGTAGTACATAGTATATGAGTGAGTTGCACTGTAAAACTTAGAATATAAGAAACGCACAGTGTAGTACATAGTATATGAGTGAGTTGCACTGAAAAACTTAGAATATAAGAAACGCACAGTGTAGTACATAGTATATGAGTGAGTTGCACTGAAAAACTTAGAATATAAGAAACGCACAGTGTAGTACATAGTATATGAGTGAGTTGCACTCAAAAACTTAGAATATAAGAAACGCACAGTGTAGTACATAGTATATGAGTGAGTTGCACTGAAAAACATCAATTTACTGAAAAACCCGCATTACACGAAATGCACAGTGTAGTACATAGTATATGAGTGAGTTGCACTCAAAAACTTAGAATATAAGAAACGCACAGTGTAGTACATAGTATATGAGTGAGTTGCACTGAAAAACTTAGAATATAAGAAACGCAGAGTGTAGTAAGTAGTATATGAGTGAGTTGCACTGAAAAACTTAGAATATAAGAAACGCACAGTGTAGTACATAGTATATGAGTGAGTTGCACTGAAAAACTTGAATTTACTGAAAAACCCGCATTACACGAAATGCACAGTGTAGTACATAGTATATGAGTGAGTTGCACTCAAAAACTTAGAATATAAGAAACGCACAGTGTAGTACATAGTATATGAGTGAGTTGCACTGAAAAACTTAGAATATAAGAAACGCACAGTGTAGTACATAGTATATGAGTGAGTTGCACTCAAAAACTTAGAATATAAGAAACGCACAGTGTAGTACATAGTATATGAGTGAGTTGCACTGAAAAACTTAGAATATAAGAAACGCACAGTGTAGTACATAGTATATGAGTGAGCTGCACTGAAAAACTTAGAATATAAGAAACGCACAGTGTAGTACATATTATATGAGTGAATTGCACTGAAAAACTTAGAATATAAAAAACGCACAGTGTAGTACATAGTATATGAGTGAGTCGCACTGAAAAACTTAGAATATAAGAAACGCACAGTGTAGTACATAGTATATGAGTGAGTTGCGATGAAATCTTAGAATATAAGAGACGCACAGTGTAGTACATAGTATATGAGTGAGTTGCACTGAAAAACTTAGAATATAAGAAACGCACAGTGTAGTACATAGTATATGAGTGAGTTGCACTGAAAAACTTAGAATATAAGAAATGCACAGTATACTACATAGTATATGAATGAGTTGCACTGAAAAACTTAGAATTTACTGAAAAACCCGCATTACACGAAATGCACAGTGTAGTACATAGTATATGAGTGAGTTGCACTGAAAAACTTAGAATATAAGAAACGCACAGTGTAGTACATAGTATATGAATGAGTTGCACTGAAAAACTTAGAATATAAAAAACGCACAGTGTACTACATAGTATATGAGTGAGTTGCACTGAAAAACTTAGAATATAAGAAACGCACAGTGTAGTACATAGTATATGAGTGAGTTGCACTGAAAAACTTACAATATAAGAAACGCACAGTGTAGTACATAGTATATGAATGAGTTGCACTGAAAAACTTAGAATATAAAAAATGCACAGTGTAGTACATAGTATATGAGTGAGTTGCACTGAAAAACTTAGAATATAAGAAACGCACAGTGTAGTACATAGTATATGAGTGAGTTGCACTGAAAAACTTAGAATATAAGAAACGCACAGTGTAGTACATAGTATATGAGTGAGTTGCACTGAAAAACTTAGAATATAAGAAACGCACAGTGTAGTACATAGTATATGAGTGAGTTGCACTCAAAAACTTAGAATATAAGAAACGCACAGTGTAGTACATAGTATATGAGTGAGTTGCACTGAAAAACTTGAATTTACTGAAAAACCCGCATTACACGAAATGCACAGTGTAGTACATAGTATATGAGTGAGTTGCACTCAAAAACTTAGAATATAAGAAACGCAGAGTGTAGTAAGTAGTATATGAGTGAGTTGCACTGAAAAACTTAGAATATAAGAAACGCACAGTGTAGTACATAGTATATGAGTGAGTTGCACTGAAAAACTTGAATTTACTGAAAAACCCGCATTACACGAAATGCACAGTGTAGTACATAGTATATGAGTGAGTTGCACTCAAAAACTTAGAATATAAGAAACGCACAGTGTAGTACATAGTATATGAGTGAGTTGCACTGAAAAACTTAGAATATAAGAAACGCACAGTGTAGTACATAGTATATGAGTGAGTTGCACTGAAAAACTTAGAATATAAGAAACGCACAGTGTAGTACATATTATATGAGTGAGTTGCACTGAAAAACTTAGAATATAAGAAACGCACAGTGTAGTACATAGTATATGAGTGAGTTGCACTGAAAAACTTAGAATATAAGAAACGCACAGTGTAGTACATAGTATATGAGTGAGCTGCACTGAAAAACTTAGAATATAAGAAACGCACAGTGTAGTACATAGTATATGAGTGAATTG
This sequence comes from Mus caroli, assembly GCF_978045245.1. Taxonomy (NCBI): domain Eukaryota; kingdom Metazoa; phylum Chordata; class Mammalia; order Rodentia; family Muridae; genus Mus; species Mus caroli. The sequence continues at coordinate 3,600,407 of NW_028227283.1, forward strand.
CACTGAAAAACTTAGAATATAAAAAACGCACAGTGTAGTACATAGTATATGAGTGAGTTGCACTGAAAAACTTAGAATATAAGAAACGCACAGTGTAGTACATAGTATATGAGTGAGTTGCGATGAAATCTTAGAATATAAGAAACGCACAGTGTAGTACATAGTATATGAGTGAGTTGCACTGAAAAACTTAGAATATAAGAAACGCACAGTGTAGTACATAGTATATGAGTGAGTTGCACTGAAAAACTTAGAATATAAGAAACGCACAGTATACTCCATAGTATATGAATGAGTTGCACTGAAAAACTTAGAATTTACTGAAAAACCCGCATTACACGAAATGCACAGTGTAGTACATAGTATATGAGTGAGTTGCACTGAAAAACTTAGAATATAAGAAACGCACAGTGTAGTACATAGTATATGAATGAGTTGCACTGAAAAACTTAGAATATAAAAAACGCACAGTGTACTACATAGTATATGAGTGAGTTGCACTGAAAAACTTAGAATATAAGAAACGCACAGTGTAGTACATAGTATATGAGTGAGTTGCACTGAAAAACTTAGAATATAAGAAACGCACAGTGTAGTACATAGTATATGAATGAGTTGCACTGAAAAACTTAGAATATAAAAAACGCACAGTGTAGTACATAGTATATGAGTGAGTTGCACTGAAAAACTTAGAATATAAGAAACGCACAGTGTAGTACATAGTATATGAGTGAGTTGCACTGAAAAACTTAGCATATAAGAAACGCACAGTGTAGAACATAGTATATGAGTGAGTTGCACTCAAAAACTTAGAATATAAGAAACGCACAGTGTAGTACATAGTATATGAGTGAGTTGCACTGAAAAACTTGAATTTACTGAAAAACCCGCATTACACGAAATGCACAGTGTAGTACATAGTATATGAGTGAGTTGCACTCAAAAACTTAGAATATAAGAAACGCACAGTGTAGTACATAGTATATGAGTGAGTTGCACTGAAAAACTTAGAATATAAGAAACGCACAGTGTAGTAAGTAGTATATGAGTGAGTTGCACTGAAAAACTTAGAATATAAGAAACGCACAGTGTAGTACAAAGTATATGAGTGAGTTGAACTGAAAAACTTAGAATATAAGAAACGCACAGTGTAGTACATAGTATATGAGTGAGTTGCACTGAAAAACTTAGAATATAAGAAACGCATAGTGTAGTACATAGTATATGAGTGAGTTGCACTGAAAAACTTAGAATATAAGAAACGCACAGTGTAGTACATAGTATATGAGTGAGTTGCACTGAAAAACTTAGAATATAAGAAACGCACAGTGTAGTACATAGTATATGAGTGAGTTGCATTGAAAAACTTAGAATATAAGAAACGCACAGTGTAGTGCATAGTATATGAGTGAGTTGCCCTGAAAAACTTAGAATATAAGAAACGCACAGTATAGTAAATAGTATATGAATGAGTTGCACTGAAAAACTTAGAATTTACTGAAAAACCCGCATTACACGAAATGCACAGTGTAGTACATAGTATATGAGTGAGTTGCACTGAAAAACTTAGAATATAAGAAACGCACAGTGTAGTACATAGTATATGAGTGAGTTGCACTGAAAAACTTAGAATATAAGAAACGCACAGTGTAGTACATAGTATATGAGTGAGTTGCACTGAAAAACTTAGAATATAAGAAACGCACAGTGTAGTACATAGTATATGAAAGAGTTGCACTGAAAAACTTAGAATATAAGAAACGCACAGTGTAGTACATAGTATATGAGTGAGTTGCACTGAAAAACTTAGAATATAAGAAACGCACAGTGTAGTACATAGTATATGAGTGAGTTGCACTGAAAAACTTAGAATTTAAGAAACGCACAGTGTAGTACATAGTATATGAGTGAGTTGCACTGAAAAACTTAGAATATAAGAAACGCACAGTGTAGTACATAGTATATGAGTGAGTTGCACTGAAAAACTTAGAATATAAGAAACGCACAGTGTAGTACATAGTATATGAGTGAGTTGCACTGAAAAACTTAGAATATAAGAAACGCACAGTGTAGTACATAGTATATGAGTGAGTTGCACTGAAAAACTTAGAATTTACAGAAAAACCCGCATTACACGAAATGCACAGTGTAGTACATAGTATATGAGTGAGTTGCACTGAAAAACTTAGAATATAATAAACGCACAGTGTAGTACATAGTATATGAGTGAGTTGCACTGAAAAACTTAGAATATAAGAAACGCACAGTGTAGTACATAGTATATGAGTGAGTTGCACTGAAAAACTTAGAATATAAGAAACGCACAGTGTAGTACATAGTATATGAGTGAGTTGCACTGAAAAACTTAGAATTTACAGAAAAACCCGCATTACACGAAATGCACAGTGTAGTACATAGTATATGAGTGAGTTGCACTGAAAAACTTAGAATATAATAAACGCACAGTGTAGTACATAGTATATGAGTGAGTTGCACTGAAAAACTTAGATTATAAGAAACGCACAGTGTAGTACATATTATATGAGTGAGTTGCACTGAAAAACTTAGAATATAAAAAACGCACAGTGTAGTACATAGTATATGAGTGAGTTGCACTGAAAAACTTAGAATATAAGAAACGCACAGTGTAGTACATAGTATATGAGTGAGTTGCGATGAAATCTTAGAATATAAGAAACGCACAGTGTAGTACATAGTATATGAGTGAGTTGCACTGAAAAACTTAGAATATAAGAAACGCACAGTGTAGTACATAGTATATGAGTGAGTTGCACTGAAAAACTTAGAATATAAGAAACGCACAGTGTAGTACATAGTATATGAGTGAGTTGCACTGAAAAACTTAGAATATAAGAAACGCACAGTGTAATACATAGTATATGAGTGAGTTGCACTGAAAAACTTAGAATTTAAGAAACGTACAGTGTAGTACATAGTATATGAGTGAGTTGCACTGTAAAACTTAGAATATAAGAAACGCACAGTGTAGTACATAGTATATGAGTGAGTTGCACTGAAAAACTTAGAATATAAGAAACGCACAGTGTAGTACATAGTATATGAGTAAGTTGCACTCAAAAACTTGAATTTACTGAAAAACCCGCATTACACGAAATGCACAGTGTAGTACATAGTATATGAGTGAGTTGCACTCAAAAACTTAGAATATAAGAAACGCACAGTGTAGTACATAGTATATGAGTGAGTTGCACTGAAAAACTTAGAATATAAGAAACGCACAGTGTAGTACGTAGTATATGAGTGAGTTGCACTGAAAAACTTAGAATATAAGAAACGCACAGTGTAGTACATAGTATATGAGTGAGTTGCATTGAAAAACTTAGAATATAAGAAACGCACAGTGTAGTGCATAGTATATGAGTGAGTTGCACTGAAAAACTTAGAATATAAGAAACGCACAGTATAGTACATAGTATATGAATGAGTTGCACTGAAAAACTTAGAATTTACTGAAAAACCCGCATTACACGAAATGCACAGTGTAGTACATAGTATATGAGTGAGTTTCACTGAAAAACTTACAATATAAGAAACGCACAGTGTAATACATAGTATATGAGTGAAATGCACTGAAAAACTTAGAATTTAAGAAACGCACAGTGTAGTACATAGTATATGAGTGAGTTGCACTGTAAAACTTAGAATATAAGAAACGCACAGTGTAGTACATAGTATATGAGTGAGTTGCACTGAAAAACTTAGAATATAAGAAACGCACAGTGTAGTACATAGTATATGAGTGAGTTGCACTGAAAAACTTAGAATATAAGAAACGCACAGTGTAGTACATAGTATATGAGTGAGTTGCACTCAAAAACTTAGAATATAAGAAACGCACAGTGTAGTACATAGTATATGAGTGAGTTGCACTGAAAAACTTGAATTTACTGAAAAACCCGCATTACACGAAATGCACAGTGTAGTACATAGTATATGAGTGAGTTGCACTCAAAAACTTAGAATATAAGAAACGCAGAGTGTAGTACATAGTATATGAGTGAGTTGTACTGAAAAACTTAGAATATAAGAAACGCACAGTGTAGTAAGTAGTATATGAGTGAGTTGCACTGAAAAACTTAGAATATAAGAAACGCACAGTGTAGTACAAAGTATATGAGTGAGTTGCACTGAAAAACTTAGAATATAAGAAACGCACAGTGTAGTACATAGTATATGAGTGAGTTGCACTGAAAAACTTAGAATATAAGAAACGCACAGTGTAGTACATAGTATATGAGTGAGTTGCACTGAAAAACTTAGAATATAAGAAACGCACAGTGTAGTACATAGTATATGAGTGAGTTGCACTGAAAAACTTAGAATATAAGAAACGCACAGTGTAGTACATAGTATATGAGTGAGTTGCATTGAAAAACTTAGAATATAAGAAACGCACAGTGTAGTGCATAGTATATGAGTGAGTTGCCCTGAAAAACTTAGAATATAAGAAACGCACAGTATAGTACATAGTATATGAATGAGTTGCACTGAAAAACTTAGAATTTACTGAAAAACCCGCATTACACGAAATGCACAGTGTAGTACATAGTATATGAGTGAGTTGCACTGAAAAACTTAGAATATAAGAAACGCACAGTGTAGTACATAGTATATGAGTGAGTTGCACTGAAAAACTTAGAATATAAGAAACGCACAGTGTAGTACATAGTATATGAGTGAGTTGCACTGAAAAACTTAGAATATAAGAAACGCACAGTGTAGTACATAGTATATGAGTGAGTTACACTGAAAAACTTAGAATATAAGAAACGCACAGTGTAGTACATAGTATATGAGTGAGTTGCACTGAAAAACTTAGAATATAAGAAACGCACAGTGTAGTACATAGTATATGAGTGAGTTGCACTGAAAAACTTAGAATTTAAGAAACGCACAGTGTAGTACATAGTATATGAGTGAGTTGCACTGAAAAACTTAGAATATAAGAAACGCACAGTGTAGTACATAGTATATGAGTGAGTTGCACTGAAAAACTTAGAATATAAGAAACGCACAGTGTAGTACATAGTATATGAGTGAGTTGCACTGAAAAACTTAGAATATAAGAAACGCACAGTGTAGTACATAGTATATGAGTGAGTTGCACTGAAAAACTTAGAATTTACTGAAAAACCCGCATTACACGAAATGCACAGTGTAGTACATAGTATATGAGTGAGTTGCACTGAAAAACTTAGAATATAAGAAACGCACAGTGTAGTACATAGTATATGAGTGAGTTGCACTGAAAAACTTAGAATATAAGAAACGCACAGTGTAGTACATATTATATGAGTGAGTTGCACTGAAAAACTTAGAATATAAGAAACGCACAGTGTAGTACATAGTATATGAGTGAGTTGCACTGAAAAACTTAGAATATAAGAAACGCACAGTGTAGTACATAGTATATGAGTGAGTTGCACTGAAAAACTTAGAATATAAGAAACGCACAGTGTAGTACATAGTATATGAGTGAGTTGCACTGAAAAACTTAGAATATAAAAAACGCACAGTGTAGTACATAGTATATGAGTGAGTTGCACTGAAAAACTTAGAATATAAGAAAGGCACAGTGTAGTACATAGTATATGAGTGAGTTGCGATGAAAAACTTAGAATATAAGAAACGCACAGTGTAGTACATAGTATATGAGTGAGTTGCACTGAAAAACTTAGAATATAAGAAACGCACAGTGTAGTACATAGTATATGAGTGAGTTGCACTGAAAAACTTAGAATATAAGAAACGCACAGTGTAGTACATAGTATATGAGTGAGTTGCACTGAAAAACTTAGAATATAAGAAACGCACAGTGTAATACATAGTATATGAGTGAGATGCACTGAAAAACTTAGAATTTAAGAAACGCACAGTGTAGTACATAATATATGAGTGAGTTGCACTGTAAAACTTAGAATATAAGAAACGCACAGTGTAGTACATAGTATATGAGTGAGTTGCACTGAAAAACTTAGAATATAAGAAACGCACAGTGTAGTACATAGTATATGAGTGAGTTGCACTCAAAAACTTGAATTTACTGAAAAACCCGCATTTCACGAAATGCACAGTGTAGTACATAGTATATGAGTGAGTTGCACTCAAAAACTTAGAATATAAGAAACGCACAGTGTAGTACATAGTATATGAGTGAGTTGCACTGAAAAACTTAGAATATAAGAAACGCACAGTGTAGTACATAGTATATGAGTGAGTTGCACTGAAAAACTTAGAATATAAGAAATGCACAGTATAGTACATAGTATATGAATGAGTTGCACTGAAAAACTTAGAATTTACTGAAAAACCCGCATTACACGAAATGCACAGTGTAGTACATAGTATATGAGTGAGTTGCACTGAAAAACTTAGAATATAAGAAACGCACAGTGTAGTACATAGTATATGAGTGAGTTGCACTGAAAAACTTAGAATATAAGAAACGCACAGTGTAGTACATAGTATATGAGTGAGTTGCACTGAAAAACTTAGAATATAAGAAACGCACAGTGTAGTACATAGTATATGAGTGAGTTGCACTGAAAAACTTAGAATTTACTGAAAAACCCGCATTACACGAAATGCATAGTGTAGTACATAGTATATGAGTGAGTTGCACTGAAAAACTTAGAATATAAGAAACGCACAGTGTAGTACATAGTATATGAGTGAGTTGCACTGAAAAACTTAGAATATAAAAAACGCACAGTGTAGTACATAGTATATGAGTGAGTTGCACTGAAAAACTTAGAATATAAGAAACGCACAGTGTAGTACATAGTATATGAGTGAGTTGCACTGAAAAACTTAGAATATAAGAAACGCACAGTGTAGTACATAGTATATGAGTGAGTTGCACTGAAAAACTTAGAATATAAGAAACGCACAGTGTAGTACATAGTATATGAGTGAGTTGCACTGAAAAACTTAGAATTTACTGAAAAACCCGCATTACACGAAATGCACAGTGTAGTACATAGTATATGAGTGAGTTGCACTGAAAAACTTAGAATATAAGAAACGCACAGTGTAGTACATAGTATATGAGTGAGTTGCACTGAAAAACTTAGAATATAAGAAACGCACAGTGTAGTACATATTATATGAGTGAGTTGCACTGAAAAACTTAGAATATAAGAAACGCACAGTGTAGTACATAGTATATGAGTGAGTTGCACTGAAAAACTTAGAATATAAGAAACGCACAGTGTAGTACATAGTATATGAGTGAGTTGCACTGAAAAACTTAGAATATAAGAAACGCACAGTGTAGTACATAGTATATGAGTGAGTTGCACTGAAAAACTTAGAATATAAAAAACGCACAGTGTAGTACATAGTATATGAGTGAGTTGCACTGAAAAACTTAGAATATAAGAAAGGCACAGTGTAGTACATAGTATATGAGTGAGTTGCGATGAAAAACTTAGAATATAAGAAACGCACAGTGTAGTACATAGTATATGAGTGAGTTGCACTGAAAAACTTAGAATATAAGAAACGCACAGTGTAGTACATAGTATATGAGTGAGTTGCACTGAAAAACTTAGAATATAAGAAACGCACAGTGTAGTACATAGTATATGAGTGAGTTGCACTGAAAAACTTAGAATATAAGAAACGCACAGTGTAATACATAGTATATGAGTGAGATGCACTGAAAAACTTAGAATTTAAGAAACGCACAGTGTAGTACATAATATATGAGTGAGTTGCACTGTAAAACTTAGAATATAAGAAACGCACAGTGTAGTACATAGTATATGAGTGAGTTGCACTGAAAAACTTAGAATATAAGAAACGCACAGTGTAGTACATAGTATATGAGTGAGTTGCACTCAAAAACTTGAATTTACTGAAAAACCCGCATTACACGAAATGCACAGTGTAGTACATAGTATATGAGTGAGTTGCACTCAAAAACTTAGAATATAAGAAACGCACAGTGTAGTACATAGTATATGAGTGAGTTGCACTGAAAAACTTAGAATATAAGAAACGCACAGTGTAGTACATAGTATATGAGTGAGTTGCACTGAAAAACTTAGAATATAAGAAATGCACAGTATAGTACATAGTATATGAATGAGTTGCACTGAAAAACTTAGAATTTACTGAAAAACCCGCATTACACGAAATGCACAGTGTAGTACATAGTATATGAGTGAGTTGCACTGAAAAACTTAGAATATAAGAAACGCACAGTGTAGTACATAGTATATGAGTGAGTTGCACTGAAAAACTTAGAATATAAGAAACGCACAGTGTAGTACATAGTATATGAGTGAGTTGCACTGAAAAACTTAGAATATAAGAAACGCACAGTGTAGTACATAGTATATGAGTGAGTTGCACTGAAAAACTTAGAATTTACTGAAAAACCCGCATTACACGAAATGCATAGTGTAGTACATAGTATATGAGTGAGTTGCACTGAAAAACTTAGAATATAAGAAACGCACAGTGTAGTACATAGTATATGAGTGAGTTGCACTGAAAAACTTAGAATATAAGAAACGCACAGTGTAATACATAGTATATGAATGAGATGCACTGAAAAACTTAGAATTTAAGAAACGCACAGTGTATTACGTAGTATATGAGTGAGTTGCACTGAAAAACTTAGAATTTAAGAAACGCACAGTATAGTACATAGTATATGAATGAGTTGCACTGAAAAACTTAGAATTTACTGAAAAACCCGCATTACACGAAATGCACAGTGTAGTACATAGTATATGAGTGAGTTGCACTGAAAAACTTAGAATATAAGAAACGCACAGTGTAGTACATAGTATATGAGTGAGTTGCACTGAAAAACTTAGAATATAAGAAACGCACAGTGTAGTACATAGTATATGAGTGAGTTGCACTGAAAAACTTAGAATTTACTGAAAAACCCGCATTACACGAAATGCATAGTGTAGTACATAGTATATGAGTGAGTTGCACTGAAAAACTTAGAATATAAGAAACGCACAGTGTAGTACATAGTATATGAGTGAGTTGCACTGAAAAACTTAGAATATAAGAAACGCACAGTGTAGTACATAGTATATGAGTAAGTTGCACTGAAAAACTTAGAATATAAGAAACGCACAGTGTAGTACATAGTATATGAGTGAGTTGCACTGAAAAACTTAGAATATAAGAAACGCACAGTGTAGTACATAGTATATGAATGAGTTGCACTGAAAAACTTAGAATATAAAAAACGCACAGTGTAGTACATAGTATATGAGTGAGTTGCACTGTAAAACTTAGAATATAAGAAACGCACAGTGTAGTACATAGTATATGAGTGAGTTGCACTGAAAAACTTAGAATATAAGAAACGCACAGTGTAGTACATAGTATATGAGTGAGTTGCACTGAAAAACTTAGAATATAAGAAACGCACAGTGTAGTACATAGTATATGAGTGAGTTGCACTGAAAAACTTAGAATATAAGAAACGCACAGTTTAGTACATAGTATATGAGTGAGTTGCACTGAAAAACTTAGAATATAAGAAACGCACAGTGTAGTACATAGTATATCAGTGAGTTGCACTGAAAAACTTAGAATATAAGAAACGCACAGTGTAGTACATAGTATATGAGTGAGTTGCACTGAAAAACTTAGAATTTACTGAAAAACCCGCATTACACGAAATGCACAGTGTAGTACATAGTATATGAGTGAGTTGCACTGAAAAACTTAGAATATAAGAAACGCACAGTGTAGTACATAGTATATGAGTGAGTTGCACTGAAAAACTTAGAATATAAGAAACGCACAGTGTAGTACATTGTATATGAGTGAGTTGCACTGAAAAACTTAGAATTTAAGAAACGCACAGTGTAGTACATAGTATATGAGTGAGTTGCACTGAAAAACTTAGAATATAAGAAACGCACAGTGTAGTACATAGTATATGAGTGAGTTGCACTGTAAAACTTAGAATATAAGAAACGCACAGTGTAGTACATAGTATATGAGTGAGTTGCACTGAAAAACTTAGAATATAAGAAACGCACAGTGTAGTACATAGTATATGAGTGAGTTGCACTGAAAAACTTAGAATATAAGAAACGCACAGTGTAGTACATAGTATATGAGTGAGTTGCACTCAAAAACTTAGAATATAAGAAACGCACAGTGTAGTACATAGTATATGAGTGAGTTGCACTGAAAAACTTGAATTTACTGAAAAACCCGCATTACACGAAATGCACAGTGTAGTACATAGTATATGAGTGAGTTGCACTCAAAAACTTAGAATATAAGAAACGCAGAGTGTAGTACATAGTATATGAGTGAGTTGTACTGAAAAACTTAGAATATAAGAAACGCACAGTGTAGTAAGTAGTATATGAGTGAGTTGCACTGAAAAACTTAGAATATAAGAAACGCACAGTGTAGTACAAAGTATATGAGTGAGTTGCACTGAAAAACTTAGAATATAAGAAACGCACAGTGTAGTACATAGTATATGAGTGAGTTGCACTGAAAAACTTAGAATATAAGAAACGCACAGTGTAGTACATAGTATATGAGTGAGTTGCACTGAAAAACTTAGAATATAAGAAACGCACAGTGTAGTACATAGTATATGAGTGAGTTGCACTGAAAAACTTAGAATATAAGAAACGCACAGTGTAGTACATAGTATATGAGTGAGTTGCATTGAAAAACTTAGAATATAAGAAACGCACAGTGTAGTGCATAGTATATGAGTGAGTTGCCCTGAAAAACTTAGAATATAAGAAACGCACAGTATAGTACATAGTATATGAATGAGTTGCACTGAAAAACTTAGAATTTACTGAAAAACCCGCATTACACGAAATGCACAGTGTAGTACATAGTATATGAGTGAGTTGCACTGAAAAACTTAGAATATAAGAAACGCACAGTGTAGTACATAGTATATGAGTGAGTTGCACTGAAAAACTTAGAATATAAGAAACGCACAGTGTAGTACATAGTATATGAGTGAGTTGCACTGAAAAACTTAGAATATAAGAAACGCACAGTGTAGTACATAGTATATGAGTGAGTTACACTGAAAAACTTAGAATATAAGAAACGCACAGTGTAGTACATAGTATATGAGTGAGTTGCACTGAAAAACTTAGAATATAAGAAACGCACAGTGTAGTACATAGTATATGAGTGAGTTGCACTGAAAAACTTAGAATTTAAGAAACGCACAGTGTAGTACATAGTATATGAGTGAGTTGCACTGAAAAACTTAGAATATAAGAAACGCACAGTGTAGTACATAGTATATGAGTGAGTTGCACTGAAAAACTTAGAATATAAGAAACGCACAGTGTAGTACATAGTATATGAGTGAGTTGCACTGAAAAACTTAGAATATAAGAAACGCACAGTGTAGTACATAGTATATGAGTGAGTTGCACTGAAAAACTTAGAATTTACTGAAAAACCCGCATTACACGAAATGCACAGTGTAGTACATAGTATATGAGTGAGTTGCACTGAAAAACTTAGAATATAAGAAACGCACAGTGTAGTACATAGTATATGAGTGAGTTGCACTGAAAAACTTAGAATATAAGAAACGCACAGTGAAGTACATATTATATGAGTGAGTTGCACTGAAAAACTTAGAATATAAGAAACGCACAGTGTAGTACATAGTATATGAGTGAGTTGCATTGAAAAACTTAGAATATAAGAAACGCACAGTGTAGTACATAGTATATGAGTGAGTTGCACTGAAAAACTTAGAATATAAGAAACGCACAGTGTAGTACATAGTATATGAGTGAGTTGCACTGAAAAACTTAGAATATAAAAAACGCACAGTGTAGTACATAGTATATGAGTGAGTTGCACTGAAAAACTTAGAATATAAGAAAGGCACAGTGTAGTACATAGTATATGAGTGAGTTGCGATGAAAAACTTAGAATATAAGAAACGCACAGTGTAGTACATAGTATATGAGTGAGTTGCACTGAAAAACTTAGAATATAAGAAACGCACAGTGTAGTACATAGTATATGAGTGAGTTGCACTGAAAAACTTAGAATATAAGAAACGCACAGTGTAGTACATAGTATATGAGTGAGTTGCACTGAAAAACTTAGAATATAAGAAACGCACAGTGTAATACATAGTATATGAGTGAGATGCACTGAAAAACTTAGAATTTAAGAAACGCACAGTGTAGTACATAATATATGAGTGAGTTGCACTGTAAAACTTAGAATATAAGAAACGCACAGTGTAGTACATAGTATATGAGTGAGTTGCACTGAAAAACTTAGAATATAAGAAACGCACAGTGTAGTACATAGTATATGAGTGAGTTGCACTCAAAAACTTGAATTTACTGAAAAACCCGCATTACACGAAATGCACAGTGTAGTACATAGTATATGAGTGAGTTGCACTCAAAAACTTAGAATATAAGAAACGCACAGTGTAGTACATAGTATATGAGTGAGTTGCACTGAAAAACTTAGAATATAAGAAACGCACAGTGTAGTACATAGTATATGAGTGAGTTGCACTGAAAAACTTAGAATATAAGAAATGCACAGTATAGTACATAGTATATGAATGAGTTGCACTGAAAAACTTAGAATTTACTGAAAAACCCGCATTACACGAAATGCACAGTGTAGTACATAGTATATGAGTGAGTTGCACTGAAAAACTTAGAATATAAGAAACGCACAGTGTAGTACATAGTATATGAGTGAGTTGCACTGAAAAACTTAGAATATAAGAAACGCACAGTGTAGTACATAGTATATGAGTGAGTTGCACTGAAAAACTTAGAATATAAGAAACGCACAGTGTAGTACATAGTATATGAGTGAGTTGCACTGAAAAACTTAGAATTTACTGAAAAACCCGCATTACACGAAATGCATAGTGTAGTACATAGTATATGAGTGAGTTGCACTGAAAAACTTAGAATATAAGAAACGCACAGTGTAGTACATAGTATATGAGTGAGTTGCACTGAAAAACTTAGAATATAAAAAACGCACAGTGTAGTACATAGTATATGAGTGAGTTGCACTGAAAAACTTAGAATATAAGAAACGCACAGTGTAGTACATAGTATATGAGTGAGTTGCACTGAAAAACTTAGAATATAAGAAACGCACAGTGTAGTACATAGTATATGAGTGAGTTGCACTGAAAAACTTAGAATATAAGAAACGCACAGTGTAGTACATAGTATATGAGTGAGTTGCACTGAAAAACTTAGAATTTACTGAAAAACCCGCATTACACGAAATGCACAGTGTAGTACATAGTATATGAGTGAGTTGCACTGAAAAACTTAGAATATAAGAAACGCACAGTGTAGTACATAGTATATGAGTGAGTTGCACTGAAAAACTTAGAATATAAGAAACGCACAGTGTAGTACATATTATATGAGTGAGTTGCACTGAAAAACTTAGAATATAAGAAACGCACAGTGTAGTACATAGTATATGAGTGAGTTGCACTGAAAAACTTAGAATATAAGAAACGCACAGTGTAGTACATAGTATATGAGTGAGTTGCACTGAAAAACTTAGAATATAAGAAACGCACAGTGTAGTACATAGTATATGAGTGAGTTGCACTGAAAAACTTAGAATATAAAAAACGCACAGTGTAGTACATAGTATATGAGTGAGTTGCACTGAAAAACTTAGAATATAAGAAAGGCACAGTGTAGTACATAGTATATGAGTGAGTTGCGATGAAAAACTTAGAATATAAGAAACGCACAGTGTAGTACATAGTATATGAGTGAGTTGCACTGAAAAACTTAGAATATAAGAAACGCACAGTGTAGTACATAGTATATGAGTGAGTTGCACTGAAAAACTTAGAATATAAGAAACGCACAGTGTAGTACATAGTATATGAGTGAGTTGCACTGAAAAACTTAGAATATAAGAAACGCACAGTGTAATACATAGTATATGAGTGAGATGCACTGAAAAACTTAGAATTTAAGAAACGCACAGTGTAGTACATAATATATGAGTGAGTTGCACTGTAAAACTTAGAATATAAGAAACGCACAGTGTAGTACATAGTATATGAGTGAGTTGCACTGAAAAACTTAGAATATAAGAAACGCACAGTGTAGTACATAGTATATGAGTGAGTTGCACTCAAAAACTTGAATTTACTGAAAAACCCGCATTACACGAAATGCACAGTGTAGTACATAGTATATGAGTGAGTTGCACTCAAAAACTTAGAATATAAGAAACGCACAGTGTAGTACATAGTATATGAGTGAGTTGCACTGAAAAACTTAGAATATAAGAAACGCACAGTGTAGTACATAGTATATGAGTGAGTTGCACTGAAAAACTTAGAATATAAGAAATGCACAGTATAGTACATAGTATATGAATGAGTTGCACTGAAAAACTTAGAATTTACTGAAAAACCCGCATTACACGAAATGCACAGTGTAGTACATAGTATATGAGTGAGTTGCACTGAAAAACTTAGAATATAAGAAACGCACAGTGTAGTACATAGTATATGAGTGAGTTGCACTGAAAAACTTAGAATATAAGAAACGCACAGTGTAGTACATAGTATATGAGTGAGTTGCACTGAAAAACTTAGAATATAAGAAACGCACAGTGTAGTACATAGTATATGAGTGAGTTGCACTGAAAAACTTAGAATTTACTGAAAAACCCGCATTACACGAAATGCATAGTGTAGTACATAGTATATGAGTGAGTTGCACTGAAAAACTTAGAATATAAGAAACGCACAGTGTAGTACATAGTATATGAGTGAGTTGCACTGAAAAACTTAGAATATAAGAAACGCACAGTGTAATACATAGTATATGAATGAGATGCACTGAAAAACTTAGAATTTAAGAAACGCACAGTGTATTACGTAGTATATGAGTGAGTTGCACTGAAAAACTTAGAATTTAAGAAACGCACAGTATAGTACATAGTATATGAATGAGTTGCACTGAAAAACTTAGAATTTACTGAAAAACCCGCATTACACGAAATGCACAGTGTAGTACATAGTATATGAGTGAGTTGCACTGAAAAACTTAGAATATAAGAAACGCACAGTGTAGTACATAGTATATGAGTGAGTTGCACTGAAAAACTTAGAATATAAGAAACGCACAGTGTAGTACATAGTATATGAGTGAGTTGCACTGAAAAACTTAGAATTTACTGAAAAACCCGCATTACACGAAATGCATAGTGTAGTACATAGTATATGAGTGAGTTGCACTGAAAAACTTAGAATATAAGAAACGCACAGTGTAGTACATAGTATATGAGTGAGTTGCACTGAAAAACTTAGAATATAAGAAACGCACAGTGTAGTACATAGTATATGAGTAAGTTGCACTGAAAAACTTAGAATATAAGAAACGCACAGTGTAGTACATAGTATATGAGTGAGTTGCACTGAAAAACTTAGAATATAAGAAACGCACAGTGTAGTACATAGTATATGAATGAGTTGCACTGAAAAACTTAGAATATAAAAAACGCACAGTGTAGTACATAGTATATGAGTGAGTTGCACTGTAAAACTTAGAATATAAGAAACGCACAGTGTAGTACATAGTATATGAGTGAGTTGCACTGAAAAACTTAGAATATAAGAAACGCACAGTGTAGTACATAGTATATGAGTGAGTTGCACTGAAAAACTTAGAATATAAGAAACGCACAGTGTAGTACATAGTATATGAGTGAGTTGCACTGAAAAACTTAGAATATAAGAAACGCACAGTTTAGTACATAGTATATGAGTGAGTTGCACTGAAAAACTTAGAATATAAGAAACGCACAGTGTAGTACATAGTATATCAGTGAGTTGCACTGAAAAACTTAGAATATAAGAAACGCACAGTGTAGTACATAGTATATGAGTGAGTTGCACTGAAAAACTTAGAATTTACTGAAAAACCCGCATTACACGAAATGCACAGTGTAGTACATAGTATATGAGTGAGTTGCACTGAAAAACTTAGAATATAAGAAACGCACAGTGTAGTACATAGTATATGAGTGAGTTGCAATGAAAAACTTAGAATATAAGAAACGCACAGTGTAGTACATTGTATATGAGTGAGTTGCACTGAAAAACTTAGAATTTAAGAAACGCACAGTGTAGTACATAGTATATGAGTGAGTTGCACTGAAAAACTTAGAATATAAGAAACGCACAGTGTAGTACATAGTATATGAGTGAGTTGCACTGAAAAACTTAGAATATAAGAAACGCACAGTGTAGTACAGAGTATATGAGTGAGTTGCACTGAAAAACTTAGAATTTACTGAAAAACCCGCATTACAGGAAATGCACAGTGTAGTACATAGTATATGAGTGAGTTGCACTGAAAAACTTAGAATATAAGAAACGCACAGTGTAGTACATAGTATATGAGTGAGTTGCACTGAAAAACTTAGAATATAAGAAACGCACAGTGTAGTACATAGTATATGAGTGAGTTGCACTGAAAAACTTAGAATATAAGAAACGCACAGTGTAGTACATAGTATATGAGTGAGTTGCACTGAAAAACTTAGAATTTACTAAAAAACCCGCATTACAGGAAATGCACAGTGTAGTACATAGTATATGAGTGAGTTGCACTGAAAAACTTAGAATATAAGAAACGCACAGTGTAGTACATAGTATATGAGTGAGTTGCACTGAAAAACTTAGAATATAAGAAACGCACAGTGTATTACATAGTATATGAGTGAGTTGCACTGAAAAACTTAGAATATAAGAAACGCACAGTGTAGTACAAAGTATATGAGTGAGTTGCACTGAAAAACTTAGAATATAAGAAACGAACAGTGTAGTACATAGTATATGAGTGAGTTGCACTGAAAAACTTAGAATATAAGAAACGCACAGTGTAGTACATAGTATATGAGTGAGTTGCACTGAAAAACTTAGAATATAAGAAACGCACAGTGTAGTACATTGTATATGAGTGAGTTGCACTGAAAAACTTAGAATTTAAGAAATGCACAGTGTAGTACATAGTATATGAGTTAGTTGCACGGAAAAACTTGGAATATAAGAAACGCACAGTGTAGTACATAGTATATGAGTGAGTTGCACTGAAAAACTTAGAATTTAAGAAATGCACAGTGTAGTACATAGTATATGAGTGAGTTGCACTGAAAAACTGAGAATTTACTGAAAAACCCGCATTACAGGAAATGCACAGTGTAGTACATAGTATATGAGTGAGTTGCACTGAAAAACTTAGAATATAAGAAACGCACAGTGTAGTACATACTATATGAGTGAGTTGCACTGAAAAACTTAGAATATAAGAAACGCACAGTGTAGTACATAGTATATGAGTGAGTTGCACTGAAAAACTTAGAATATAAAAAACGCACAGTGTAGTACATTGTATATGAGTGAGTTGCACTGAAAAACTTAGAATTTAAGAAACGCACAGTGTAGTACATAGTATATGAGTGAGTTGCACGGAAAAACTTAGAATATAAGAAACGCACAGTGTAGTACATAGTATATGAGTGAGTTGCACTGAAAAACTTAGAATTTAAGAAACGCACAGTGTAGTACATAGTATATGAGTGAGTTGCACTGAAAAACTTAGAATATAAGAAACGCACAGTGTAGTACATTGTATATGAGTGAGTTGCACTGAAAAACTTAGAATTTAAGAAACGCACAGTGTAGTACATAGTATATGAGTGAGTTGCACGGAAAAACTTAGAATATAAAAAACGCACAGTGTAGTACATAGTATATGAGTGAGTTGCACTGAAAAACTTAGAATTTAAGAAACGCACAGTGTAGTACATAGTATATGAGTGAGTTGCACTGAAAAACTTAGAATATAAGAAACGCACAGTGTAGTACAAAGTATATGAGTGAGTTGCACTGAAAAACTTAGAATATAAGAAACGCACAGTATAGTACATAGTATATGAGTGAGTTGCACTGAAAAACTTAGAATATAAGAAACGCACAGTGTAATACATAGTATATGAGTGAGATGCACTGAAAAACTTAGAATTTAAGAAACGCACAGTATAGTACATATTATATGAATGAGTTGCACTGAAAAACTTAGAATTTACTGAAAAACCCGCATTACACGAAATGCACAGTGTAGTACATAGTATATGAGTGAGTTGCACTGAAAACCTTAGAATATAAGAAACGCACAGTGTAGTACATAGTATATGAGTGAGTTGCACTGAAAAACTTAGAATATAAGAAACGCACAGTGTAGTACATAGTATATGAGTGAGTTGCACTGAAAAACTTAGAATTTACTGAAAAACCCGCATTACACGAAATGCATAGTGTAGTACATAGTATATGAGTGAGTTGCACTGAAAAACTTAGAATATAAGAAACGCACAGTGTAGTACATAGTATATGAGTGAGTTGCACTGAAAAACTTAGAATATAAGAAACGCACAGTGTAGTACATGGTATATGAGTGAGTTGCACTGAAAAACTTAGAATATAAGAAACGCACAGTGTAGTACATAGTATATGAGTGAGTTGCACTGAAAAACTTAGAATATAAGAAACGCACAGTGTAGTACATAGTATATGAATGAGTTGCACTGAAAAACTTAGAATATAAAAAACGCACAGTGTAGTACATAGTATATGAGTGAGTTGCACTGTAAAACTTAGAATATAAGAAACGCACAGTGTAGTACATAGTATATGAGTGAGTTGCACTGAAAAACTTAGAATATAAGAAACGCACAGTGTAGTACATAGTATATGAGTGAGTTGCACTGAAAAACTTAGAATATAAGAAATGCACAGTGTAGTACATAGTATATGAGTGAGTTGCACTGAAAAACTTAGAATATAAGAAACGCACAGTTTAGTACATAGTATATGAGTGAGTTGCACTGAAAAACTTAGAATATAAGAAACGCACAGTGTAGTACATAGTATATCAGTGAGTTGCACTGAAAAACTTAGAATATAAGAAACGCACAGTGTAGTACATAGTATATAAGTGAGTTGCACTGAAAAACTTAGAATTTACTGAAAAACCCGCATTACACGAAATGCACAGTGTAGTACATAGTATATGAGTGAGTTGCACTGAAAAACTTAGAATATAAGAAACGCACAGTGTAGTAATTAGTATATGAGTGAGTTGCACTGAAAAACTTAGAATATAAGAAACGCACAGTGTAGTACATATTATATGAGTGAGTTGCACTGAAAAACTTAGAATATAAGAAACGCACAGTGTAGTACATAGTATATGAGTGAGTTGCACTGAAAAATTTAGAATATAAGAAACGCACAGTGTATTACATAGTATATGAGTGAGTTGCACTGAAAAACTTAGAATATAAGAAACGCACAGTGTAGTACATTGTATATGAGTGAGTTGCACTGAAAAACTTAGAATTTAAGAAACGCACAGTGTAGTACATAGTATATGAGTGAGTTGCACTGAAAAACTTAGAATATAAGAAACGCACAGTGTAGTACATAGTATATGAGTGAGTTGCACTGAAAAACTTAGAATTTACTGAAAAACCCGCATTACAGCAAATGCACAGTGTAGTACATAGTATATGAGTGAGTTGCACTGAAAAACTTAGAATATAAGAAACGTACAGTGTAGTACATAGTATATGAGTGAGTTGCACTGAAAAACTTAGAATATAAGAAACGCACAGTGTAGTACATAGTATATGAGTGAGTTGCACTGAAAAACTTAGAATATAAGAAACGCACAGTGTAGTACATAGTATATGAGTGAGTTGCACTGAAAAACTTAGAATATATGAAACGCACAGTGTAGTACATAGTATATGAGTGAGTTGCACTGAAAAACTTAGAATATAAGAAACGCACAGTGTAGTACATAGTATATGAGTGAGTTGCACTGAAAAACTTAGAATATAAGAAACGCACAGTGTAGTACATTGTATATGAGTGAGTTGCACTGATAAACTTAGAATTTAAGAAACGCACAGTGTAGTACATAGTATATGAGTGAGTTGCACGGAAAAACTTAGAATATAAGAAACACACAGTGTAGTACATAGTATATGAGTGAGTTGCACTGAAAAACTTAGAATTTAAGAAACGCACAGTGTAGTACATAGTATATGAGTGAGTTGCACTGAAAAACTTAGAATATAAGAAACGCACAGTGTAGTACAAAGTATATGAGTGAGTTGCACTGAAAAACTTAGAATATAAGAAACGCACAGTGTAGTACATAGTATATGAGTGAGTTGCACTGAAAAACTTAGAATATAAGAAACGCACAGTGTAATACATAGTATATGAGTGAGATGCACTGAAAAACTTAGAATTTAAGAAACGCACAGTGTAGTACATAGTATATGAGTGAGTTGCACTGTAAAACTTAGAATATAAGAAACGCACAGTGTAGTACATAGTATATGAGTGTGGTGCACTGAAAAACTTAGAATATAAGAAACGCACAGTGTAGTACATAGTATATGAGTGAGTTGCACTCAAAAACTTAGAATATAAGAAACGCACAGTGTAGTACATAGTATATGAGTGAGTTGCACTGAAAAACTTAGAATATAAGAAACGCACAGTGTAGTACATAGTATATGAGTGAGTTGCACTGAAAAACTTAGAATATAAGAAACACACAGTGTAGTACATAGTATATGAGTGAGTTGCACTGAAAAACTTAGAATTTAAGAAACGCACAGTGTAGTACATAGTATATGAGTGAGTTGCACTGAAAAACTTAGAATATAAGAAACGCATAGTGTAGTACATAGTATATGAGTGAGTTGCACTGAAAAACTTAGAATATAAGAAACGCACAGTGTAGTACATAGTATATGAGTGAGATGCACTGAAAAACTTAGAATATAAGAAACGCACAGTGTAGTACATAGTATATGAGTGAGTTGCACTGAAAAACTTAGAATTTACTGAAAAACCCGCATTACAGGAAATGCACAGTGTAGTACATAGTATATGAGTGAGTTGCACTGAAAAACTTAGAATATAAGAAACGCACAGTGTAGTACATAGTATATGAGTGAGTTGCACTGAAAAACTTAGAATATAAGAAACGCACAGTGTATTACATAGGATATGAGTGAGTTGCACTGAAAAACTTAGAATATAAGAAACGCACAGTGTAGTACATAGTATATGAGTGAGTTGCACTGAAAAACTTAGAATATAAGAAACGCACAGTGTAGTACATAGTATATGAGTGAGTTGCACTGAAAAACTTAGAATATAAGAAACGCACAGTGTAGTACATAGTATATGAGTGAGTTGCACTGAAAAACTTAGAATATAAGAAACGCACAGTGTAGTACATTGTATATGAGTGAGTTGCACTGAAAAACTTAGAATTTAAGAAACGCACAGTGTAGTACATAGTATATGAGTGAGTTGCACGGAAAAACTTAGAATATAAGAAACGCACAGTGTAGTACATAGTATATGAGTGAGTTGCACTGAAAAACTTAGAATTTAAGAAACGCACAGTGTAGTACATAGTATATGAGTGAGTTGCACTGAAAAACTTAGAATATAAGAAACGCACAGTGTAGTACAAAGTATATGAGTGAGTTGCACTGAAAAACTTAGAATATAAGAAACGCACAGTGTAGTACATAGTATATGAGTGAGTTGCACTGAAAAACTTAGAATATAAGAAACGCACAGTGTAATACATAGTATATGAGTGAGATGCACTGAAAAACTTAGAATTTAAGAAACGCACAGTATAGTACATAGTATATGAATGAGTTGCACTGAAAAACTTAGAATTTTCTGAAAAACCCGCATTACACGAAATGCACAGTGTAGTACATAGTATATGAGTGAGTTGCACTGAAAAACTTAGAATATAAGAAACGCACAGTGTAGTACAAAGTATATGAGTGAGTTGCACTGAAAAACTTAGAATATAAGAAACGCACAGTGTAGTACATAGTATATGAGTGAGTTGCACTGAAAAACTTAGAATTTACTGAAAAACCCGCATTACACGAAATGCATAGTGTAGTACATAATATATGAGTGAGTTGCACTGAAAAACTTAGAATATAAGAAACGCACAGTGTAGTACATAGTATATGAGTGAGTTGCACTGAAAAACTTAGAATATAAGAAACGCACAGTGTAGTACATACTATATGAGTGAGTTGCACTGAAAAACTTAGAATATAAGAAACGCACAGTGTAATACATAGTATATGAGTGAGATGCACTGAAAAACTTAGAATTTAAGAAACGCACAGTGTAGTACATAGTATATGAGTGAGTTGCACTGTAAAACTTAGAATATAAGAAACGCACAGTGTAGTACATAGTATATGAGTGTGGTGCACTGAAAAACTTAGAATATAAGAAACGCACAGTGTAGTACATAGTATATGAGTGAGTTGCACTCAAAAACTTAGAATATAAGAAACGCACAGTGTAGTACATAGTATATGAGTGAGTTGCACTGAAAAACTTAGAATATAAGAAACGCACAGTGTAGTACATAGTATATGAGTGAGTTGCACTGAAAAACTTAGAATATAAGAAACACACAGTGTAGTACATAGTATATGAGTGAGTTGCACTGAAAAACTTAGAATTTAAGAAACGCACAGTGTAGTACATAGTATATGAGTGAGTTGCACTGAAAAACTTAGAATATAAGAAACACATAGTGTAGTACATAGTATATGAGTGAGTTGCACTGAAAAACTTAGAATATAAGAAACGCACAGTGTAGTACATAGTATATGAGTGAGATGCACTGAAAAACTTAGAATATAAGAAACGCACAGTGTAGTACATAGTATATGAGTGAGTTGCACTGAAAAACTTAGAATTTACTGAAAAACCCGCATTACAGGAAATGCACAGTGTAGTACATAGTATATGAGTGAGTTGCACTGAAAAACTTAGAATATAAGAAACGCACAGTGTAGTACATAGTATATGAGTGAGTTGCACTGAAAAACTTAGAATATAAGAAACGCACAGTGTATTACATAGGATATGAGTGAGTTGCACTGAAAAACTTAGAATATAAGAAACGCACAGTGTAGTACATAGTATATGAGTGAGTTGCACTGAAAAACTTAGAATATAAGAAACGCACAGTGTAGTACATAGTATATGAGTGAGTTGCACTGAAAAACTTAGAATATAAGAAACGCACAGTGTAGTACATAGTATATGAGTGAGTTGCACTGAAAAACTTAGAATATAAGAAACGCACATTGTAGTACATTGTATATGAGTGAGTTGCACTGAAAAACTTAGAATTTAAGAAACGCACAGTGTAGTACATAGTATATGAGTGAGTTGCACGGAAAAACTTAGAATATAAGAAACGCACAGTGTAGTACATAGTATATGAGTGAGTTGCACTGAAAAACTTAGAATTTAAAAAACGCACAGTGTAGTACATAGTATATGAGTGAGTTGCACTGAAAAACTTAGAATATAAGAAACGCACAGTGTAGTACAAAGTATATGAGTGAGTTGCACTGAAAAACTTAGAATATAAGAAACGCACAGTGTAGTACATAGTATATGAGTGAGTTGCACTGAAAAACTTAGAATATAAGAAACGCACAGTGTAATACATAGTATATGAGTGAGATGCACTGAAAAACTTAGAATTTAAGAAACGCACAGTATAGTACATAGTATATGAATGAGTTGCACTGAAAAACTTAGAATTTTCTGAAAAACCCGCATTACACGAAATGCACAGTGTAGTACATAGTATATGAGTGAGTTGCACTGAAAAACTTAGAATATAAGAAACGCACAGTGTAGTACAAAGTATATGAGTGAGTTGCACTGAAAAACTTAGAATATAAGAAACGCACAGTGTAGTACATAGTATATGAGTGAGTTGCACTGAAAAACTTAGAATTTACTGAAAAACCCGCATTACACGAAATGCATAGTGTAGTACATAATATATGAGTGAGTTGCACTGAAAAACTTAGAATATAAGAAACGCACAGTGTAGTACATAGTATATGAGTGAGTTGCACTGAAAAACTTAGAATATAAGAAACGCACAGTGTAGTACATAGTATATGAGTGAGTTGCACTGAAAAACTTAGAATATAAGAAACGCACAGTGTAGTACATAGTATATGAGTGAGTTGCACTGAAAAACTTAGAATATAAGAAACGCACAGTGTAGTACATAGTATATGAGTGAGTTGCACTGAAAAACTTAGAATATAAGAAACGCACAGTGTAGTACATAGTATATGAATGAGTTGCACTGAAAAACTTAGAATATAAAAAACGCACAGTGTAGTATATAGTATATGAGTGAGTTGCACTGTAAAACTTAGAATATAAGAAACTCACAGTGTAGTACATAGTATATGAGTGAGTTGCACTGAAAAACTTAGAATATAAGAAACGCACAGTGTAGTACATAGTATATGAGTGAGTTGCACTGAAAAACTTAGAATATAAGAAATGCACAGTGCAGTACATAGTATATGAGTGAGTTGCACTGAAAAACTTAGAATATAAGAAACGCACAGTTTAGTACATAGTATATGAGTGAGTTGCACTGAAAAACTTAGAATATAAGAAACGCACAGTGTAGTACATAGTATATCAGTGAGTTGCACTGAAAAACTTAGAATATAAGAAACGCACAGTGTAGTACATAGTATATGAGTGAGTTGCACTGAAAAACTTAGAATTTACTGAAAAACCCGCATTACACGAAATGCACAGTGTAGTACATAGTATATGAGTGAGTTGCACTGAAAAACTTAGAATATAAGAAACGCACAGTGTAGTACATAGTATATGAGTGAGTTGCACTGAAAAACTTAGAATATAAGAAACGCACAGTGTAGTACATAGTATATGAGTGAGTTGCACTGAAAAACTTAGAATATAAGAAACGCACAGTGTAGTACATAGTATATGAGTGAGTTGCACTGAAAAACTTAGAATATAAGAAACGCACAGTGTAGTACATAGTATATGAGTGAGTTGCACTGAAAAACTTAGAATATAAGAAACGCACAGTGTAGTACATAGTATATGAGTGAGTTGCACTGAAAAACTTAGAATATAAGAAACGCACAGTGTAGTACATTGTATATGAGTGAGTTGCACTGAAAAACTTAGAATTTAAGAAACGCACAGTGTAGTACATAGTATATGAGTGAGTTGCACTGAAAAACTTAGAATATAAGAAATGCACAGTGTAGTACATAGTATATGAGTGAGTTGCACTGAAAAACTTAGAATTTACTGAAAAACCCGCATTACAGGAAATGCACAGTGTAGTACATAGTATATGAGTGAGTTGCACTGAAAAACTTAGAATATAAGAAACGCACACTGTAGTACATAGTATATGAGTGAGTTGCACTGAAAAACTTAGAATATAAGAAACTCACAGTGTAGTACATAGTATATGAGTGAGTTGCACTGAAAAACTTAGAATATAAGAAACGCACAGTGTAGTACATAGTATATGAGTGAGTTGCACTGAAAAACTTAGAATATAAGAAACGCACAGTGTAGTACATAGTATATGAGTGAGTTGCACTGAAAAACTTAGAATATAAGAAACGCACAGTGTAGTACATAGTATATGAGTGAGTTGCACTGAAAAACTTAGAATATAAGAAACGCACAGTGTAGTAAATAGTATATGAGTGAGTTGCACTGAAAAACTTAGAATTTACTGAAAAACCCACATTACACGAAATGCATAGTGTAGTACATAGTATATGAGTGAGTTGCACTGAAAAACTTAGAATATAAGAAACGCACAGTGTAGTACATAGTATATGAGTGAGTTGCACTGAAAAACTTAGAATATAAGAAACGCACAGTGTAGTACATAGTATATGAGTGAGTTGCACTGAAAAACTTAGAATATAAGAAACGCACAGTGTAGTACATAGTATATGAGTGAGTTGCACTGAAAAACTTAGAATATAAGAAACGCACAGTGTAGTACATAGTATATGAATGAGTTGCACTGAAAAACTTAGAATATAAAAAACGCACAGTGTAGTACATAGTATATGAGTGAGTTGCACTGAAAAACTTAGAATATAAGAAACGCACAGTGTAGTACATAGTATATGAGTGAGTTGCACTGAAAAACTTAGAATATAAGAAATGCACAGTGTAGTACATAGTATATGAGTGAGTTGCACTGAAAAACTTAGAATATAAGAAACGCACAGTTTAGTACATAGTATATGAGTGAGTTGCACTGAAAAACTTAGAATATAAGAAACGCACAGTGTAGTACATAGTATATCAGTGAGTTGCACTGAAAAACTTAGAATATAAGAAACGCACAGTGTAGTACATAGTATATGAGTGAGTTGCACTGAAAAACTTAGAATTTACTGAAAAACCCGCATTACACGAAATGCACAGTGTAGTACATAGTATATGAGTGAGTTGCACTGAAAAACTTAGAATATAAGAAACGCACAGTGTAGTACATAGTATATGAGTGAGTTGCACTGAAAAACTTAGAATATAAGAAACGCACAGTGTAGTACATAGTATATGAGTGAGTTGCACTGAAAAACTTAGAATATAAGAAACGCACAGTGTAGTACATAGTATATGAGTGAGTTGCACTGAAAAACTTAGAATATAAGAAACGCAAAGTGTAGTACATAGTATATGAGTGAGTTGCACTGAAAAACTTAGAATATAAAAAACGCACAGTGTAGTACATAGTATATGAGTGAGTTGCACTGTAAAACTTAGAATATAAGAAACTCACAGTGTAGTACATAGTATATGAGTGAGTTGCACTGAAAAACTTAGAATATAAAAAACGCACAGTGTAGTACATAGTATATGAGTGAGTTGCACTGAAAAACTTAGAATATAAGAAACGCACAGTGTAGTACATAGTATATGAGTGAGTTGCACTGAAAAACTTAGAATATAAGAAACGCACAGTGTAGTACATAGTATATGAGTGAGTTGCACTGAAAAACTTAGAATATAAGAAACACACAGTGTAGTACATAGTATATGAGTGAGTTGCACTGAAAAACTTAGAATTTAAGAAACGCACAGTGTAGTACATACTATATGAGTGAGTTGCACTGAAAAACTTAGAATATAAGAAACGCACAGTGTAGTACATAGTATATGAGTGAGTTGCACTGAAAAACTTAGAATATAAGAAACGCACAGTGTAGTACATAGTATATGAGTGAGTTGCACTGAAAAACTTAGAATTTACTGAAAAACCCGCATTACACGAAATGCATAGTGTAGTACATAATATATGAGTGAGTTGCACTGAAAAACTTAGAATATAAGAAACGCACAGTGTAGTACATAGTATATGAGTGAGTTGCACTGAAAAACTTAGAATATAAGAAACGCACAGTGTAGTACATAGTATATGAGTGAGTTGCACTGAAAAACTTAGAATATAAGAAACGCACAGTGTAGTACATAGTATATGAGTGAGTTGCACTGAAAAACTTAGAATATAAGAAACGCACAGTGTAGTACATAGTATATGAGTGAGTTGCACTGAAAAACTTAGAATATAAGAAACGCACAGTGTAGTACATAGTATATGAATGAGTTGCACTGAAAAACTTAGAATATAAAAAACGCACAGTGTAGTATATAGTATATGAGTGAGTTGCACTGTAAAACTTAGAATATAAGAAACTCACAGTGTAGTACATAGTATATGAGTGAGTTGCACTGAAAAACTTAGAATATAAGAAACGCACAGTGTAGTACATAGTATATGAGTGAGTTGCACTGAAAAACTTAGAATATAAGAAATGCACAGTGCAGTACATAGTATATGAGTGAGTTGCACTGAAAAACTTAGAATATAAGAAACGCACAGTTTAGTACATAGTATATGAGTGAGTTGCACTGAAAAACTTAGAATATAAGAAACGCACAGTGTAGTACATAGTATATCAGTGAGTTGCACTGAAAAACTTAGAATATAAGAAACGCACAGTGTAGTACATAGTATATGAGTGAGTTGCACTGAAAAACTTAGAATTTACTGAAAAACCCGCATTACACGAAATGCACAGTGTAGTACATAGTATATGAGTGAGTTGCACTGAAAAACTTAGAATATAAGAAACGCACAGTGTAGTACATAGTATATGAGTGAGTTGCACTGAAAAACTTAGAATATAAGAAACGCACAGTGTAGTACATAGTATATGAGTGAGTTGCACTGAAAAACTTAGAATATAAGAAACGCACAGTGTAGTACATAGTATATGAGTGAGTTGCACTGAAAAACTTAGAATATAAGAAACGCACAGTGTAGTACATAGTATATGAGTGAGTTGCACTGAAAAACTTAGAATATAAGAAACGCACAGTGTAGTACATAGTATATGAGTGAGTTGCACTGAAAAACTTAGAATATAAGAAACGCACAGTGTAGTACATTGTATATGAGTGAGTTGCACTGAAAAACTTAGAATTTACTGAAAAACCCGCATTACAGGAAATGCACAGTGTAGTACATAGTATATGAGTGAGTTGCACTGAAAAACTTAGAATATAAGAAACGCACAGTGTAGTACATAGTATATGAGTGAGTTGCACTGAAAAACTTAGAATATAAGAAACGCACAGTGTAGTACATAGTATATGAGTGAGTTGCACTGAAAAACTTAGAATATAAGAAACGCACAGTGTAGTACATAGTATATGAGTGAGTTGCACTGAAAAACTTAGAATATAAGAAACGCACAGTGTAGTAAATAGTATATGAGTGAGTTGCACTGAAAAACTTAGAATTTACTGAAAAACCCACATTACACGAAATGCATAGTGTAGTACATAGTATATGAGTGAGTTGCACTGAAAAACTTAGAATATAAGAAACGCACAGTGTAGTACATAGTATATGAGTGAGTTGCACTGAAAAACTTAGAATATAAGAAACGCACAGTGTAGTACATAGTATATGAGTGAGTTGCACTGAAAAACTTAGAATATAAGAAACGCACAGTGTAGTACATAGTATATGAGTGAGTTGCACTGAAAAACTTAGAATATAAGAAACGCACAGTGTAGTACATAGTATATGAATGAGTTGCACTGAAAAACTTAGAATATAAAAAACGCACAGTGTAGTACATAGTATATGAGTGAGTTGCACTGAAAAACTTAGAATATAAGAAACGCACAGTGTAGTACATAGTATATGAGTGAGTTGCACTGAAAAACTTAGAATATAAGAAATGCACAGTGTAGTACATAGTATATGAGTGAGTTGCACTGAAAAACTTAGAATATAAGAAACGCACAGTTTAGTACATAGTATATGAGTGAGTTGCACTGAAAAACTTAGAATATAAGAAACGCACAGTGTAGTACATAGTATATCAGTGAGTTGCACTGAAAAACTTAGAATATAAGAAACGCACAGTGTAGTACATAGTATATGAGTGAGTTGCACTGAAAAACTTAGAATTTACTGAAAAACCCGCATTACACGAAATGCACAGTGTAGTACATAGTATATGAGTGAGTTGCACTGAAAAACTTAGAATATAAGAAACGCACAGTGTAGTACATAGTATATGAGTGAGTTGCACTGAAAAACTTAGAATATAAGAAACGCACAGTGTAGTACATAGTATATGAGTGAGTTGCACTGAAAAACTTAGAATATAAGAAACGCACAGTGTAGTACATAGTATATGAGTGAGTTGCACTGAAAAACTTAGAATATAAGAAACGCACAGTGTAGTACATAGTATATGAGTGAGTTGCACTGAAAAACTTAGAATATAAGAAACGCACAGTGTAGTACATAGTATATGAGTGAGTTGCACTGAAAAACTTAGAATATAAGAAACGCACAGTGTAGTACATAGTATATGAGTGAGTTGCACTGAAAAACTTAGAATATAAGAAACGCACAGTGTAGTACATAGTATATGAGTGAGTTGCACTGAAAAACTTAGAATATAAGAAACGCACAGTGTAGTACATTGTATATGAGTGAGTTGCACTGAAAAACTTAGAATTTAAGAAACGCACAGTGTAGTACATAGTATATGAGTGAGTTGCACTGAAAAACTTAGAATATAAGAAATGCACAGTGTAGTACATAGTATATGAGTGAGTTGCACTGAAAAACTTAGAATTTACTGAAAAACCCGCATTACAGGAAATGCACAGTGTAGTACATAGTATATGAGTGAGTTGCACTGAAAAACTTAGAATATAAGAAACGCACACTGTAGTACATAGTATATGAGTGAGTTGCACTGAAAAACTTAGAATATAAGAAACTCACAGTGTAGTACATAGTATATGAGTGAGTTGCACTGAAAAACTTAGAATATAAGAAACGCACAGTGTAGTACATAGTATATGAGTGAGTTGCACTGAAAAACTTAGAATATAAGAAACGCACAGTGTAGTACATAGTATATGAGTGAGTTGCACTGAAAAACTTAGAATATAAGAAACGCACAGTGTAGTACATAGTATATGAGTGAGTTGCACTGAAAAACTTAGAATATAAGAAACGCACAGTGTAGTAAATAGTATATGAGTGAGTTGCACTGAAAAACTTAGAATTTACTGAAAAACCCACATTACACGAAATGCATAGTGTAGTACATAGTATATGAGTGAGTTGCACTGAAAAACTTAGAATATAAGAAACGCACAGTGTAGTACATAGTATATGAGTGAGTTGCACTGAAAAACTTAGAATATAAGAAACGCACAGTGTAGTACATAGTATATGAGTGAGTTGCACTGAAAAACTTAGAATATAAGAAACGCACAGTGTAGTACATAGTATATGAGTGAGTTGCACTGAAAAACTTAGAATATAAGAAACGCACAGTGTAGTACATAGTATATGAATGAGTTGCACTGAAAAACTTAGAATATAAAAAACGCACAGTGTAGTACATAGTATATGAGTGAGTTGCACTGAAAAACTTAGAATATAAGAAACGCACAGTGTAGTACATAGTATATGAGTGAGTTGCACTGAAAAACTTAGAATATAAGAAATGCACAGTGTAGTACATAGTATATGAGTGAGTTGCACTGAAAAACTTAGAATATAAGAAACGCACAGTTTAGTACATAGTATATGAGTGAGTTGCACTGAAAAACTTAGAATATAAGAAACGCACAGTGTAGTACATAGTATATCAGTGAGTTGCACTGAAAAACTTAGAATATAAGAAACGCACAGTGTAGTACATAGTATATGAGTGAGTTGCACTGAAAAACTTAGAATTTACTGAAAAACCCGCATTACACGAAATGCACAGTGTAGTACATAGTATATGAGTGAGTTGCACTGAAAAACTTAGAATATAAGAAACGCACAGTGTAGTACATAGTATATGAGTGAGTTGCACTGAAAAACTTAGAATATAAGAAACGCACAGTGTAGTACATAGTATATGAGTGAGTTGCACTGAAAAACTTAGAATATAAGAAACGCACAGTGTAGTACATAGTATATGAGTGAGTTGCACTGAAAAACTTAGAATATAAGAAACGCAAAGTGTAGTACATAGTATATGAGTGAGTTGCACTGAAAAACTTAGAATATAAAAAACGCACAGTGTAGTACATAGTATATGAGTGAGTTGCACTGTAAAACTTAGAATATAAGAAACTCACAGTGTAGTACATAGTATATGAGTGAGTTGCACTGAAAAACTTAGAATATAAAAAACGCACAGTGTAGTACATAGTATATGAGTGAGTTGCACTGAAAAACTTAGAATATAAGAAACGCACAGTGTAGTACATAGTATATGAGTGAGTTGCACTGAAAAACTTAGAATATAAGAAACGCACAGTGTAGTACATAGTATATGAGTGAGTTGCACTGAAAAACTTAGAATATAAGAAACACACAGTGTAGTACATAGTATATGAGTGAGTTGCACTGAAAAACTTAGAATTTAAGAAACGCACAGTGTAGTACATACTATATGAGTGAGTTGCACTGAAAAACTTAGAATATAAGAAACGCATAGTGTAGTACATAGTATATGAGTGAGTTGCACTGAAAAACTTAGAATATAAGAAACGCACAGTGTAGTACATAGTATATGAGTGAGATGCACTGAAAAACTTAGAATATAAGAAACGCACAGTGTAGTACATAGTATATGAGTGAGTTGCACTGAAAAACTTAGAATTTACTGAAAAACCCGCATTACAGGAAATGCACAGTGTAGTACATAGTATATGAGTGAGTTGCACTGAAAAACTTAGAATATAAGAAACGCACAGTGTAGTACATAGTATATGAGTGAGTTGCACTGAAAAACTTAGAATATAAGAAACGCACAGTGTATTACATAGGATATGAGTGAGTTGCACTGAAAAACTTAGAATATAAGAAACGCACAGTGTAGTACATAGTATATGAGTGAGTTGCACTGAAAAACTTAGAATATAAGAAACGCACAGTGTAGTACATAGTATATGAGTGAGTTGCACTGAAAAACTTAGAATATAAGAAACGCACAGTGTAGTACATAGTATATGAGTGAGTTGCACTGAAAAACTTAGAATATAAGAAACGCACAGTGTAGTACATTGTATATGAGTGAGTTGCACTGAAAAACTTAGAATTTAAGAAACGCACAGTGTAGTACATAGTATATGAGTGAGTTGCACGGAAAAACTTAGAATATAAGAAACGCACAGTGTAGTACATAGTATATGAGTGAGTTGCACTGAAAAACTTAGAATTTAAAAAACGCACAGTGTAGTACATAGTATATGAGTGAGTTGCACTGAAAAACTTAGAATATAAGAAACGCACAGTGTAGTACAAAGTATATGAGTGAGTTGCACTGAAAAACTTAGAATATAAGAAACGCACAGTGTAGTACATAGTATATGAGTGAGTTGCACTGAAAAACTTAGAATATAAGAAACGCACAGTGTAATACATAGTATATGAGTGAGATGCACTGAAAAACTTAGAATTTATGAAACGCACAGTATAGTACATAGTATATGAATGAGTTGCACTGAAAAACTTAGAATTTTCTGAAAAACCCGCATTACACGAAATGCACAGTGTAGTACATAGTATATGAGTGAGTTGCACTGAAAAACTTAGAATATAAGAAACGCACAGTGTAGTACAAAGTATATGAGTGAGTTGCACTGAAAAACTTAGAATATAAGAAACGCACAGTGTAGTACATAGTATATGAGTGAGTTGCACTGAAAAACTTAGAATTTACTGAAAAACCCGCATTACACGAAATGCATAGTGTAGTACATAATATATGAGTGAGTTGCACTGAAAAACTTAGAATATAAGAAACGCACAGTGTAGTACATAGTATATGAGTGAGTTGCACTGAAAAACTTAGAATATAAGAAACGCACAGTGTAGTACATAGTATATGAGTGAGTTGCACTGAAAAACTTAGAATATAAGAAACGCACAGTGTAGTACATAGTATATGAGTGAGTTGCACTGAAAAACTTAGAATATAAGAAACGCACAGTGTAGTACATAGTATATGAGTGAGTTGCACTGAAAAACTTAGAATATAAGAAACGCACAGTGTAGTACATAGTATATGAATGAGTTGCACTGAAAAACTTAGAATATAAAAAACGCACAGTGTAGTACATAGTATATGAGTGAGTTGCACTGTAAAACTTAGAATATAAGAAACTCACAGTGTAGTACATAGTATATGAGTGAGTTGCACTGAAAAACTTAGAATATAAGAAACGCACAGTGTAGTACATAGTATATGAGTGAGTTGCACTGAAAAACTTAGAATATAAGAAATGCACAGTGCAGTACATAGTATATGAGTGAGTTGCACTGAAAAACTTAGAATATAAGAAACGCACAGTTTAGTACATAGTATATGAGTGAGTTGCACTGAAAAACTTAGAATATAAGAAACGCACAGTGTAGTACATAGTATATCAGTGAGTTGCACTGAAAAACTTAGAATATAAGAAACGCACAGTGTAGTACATAGTATATGAGTGAGTTGCACTGAAAAACTTAGAATTTACTGAAAAACCCGCATTACACGAAATGCACAGTGTAGTACATAGTATATGAGTGAGTTGCACTGAAAAACTTAGAATATAAGAAACGCACAGTGTAGTACATAGTATATGAGTGAGTTGCACTGAAAAACTTAGAATATAAGAAACGCACAGTGTAGTACATAGTATATGAGTGAGTTGCACTGAAAAACTTAGAATATAAGAAACGCACAGTGTAGTACATAGTATATGAGTGAGTTGCACTGAAAAACTTAGAATATAAGAAACGCACAGTGTAGTACATAGTATATGAGTGAGTTGCACTGAAAAACTTAGAATATAAGAAACGCACAGTGTAGTACATAGTATATGAGTGAGTTGCACTGAAAAACTTAGAATATAAGAAACGCACAGTGTAGTACATTGTATATGAGTGAGTTGCACTGAAAAACTTAGAATTTAAGAAACGCACAGTGTAGTACATAGTATATGAGTGAGTTGCACTGAAAAACTTAGAATATAAGAAATGCACAGTGTAGTACATAGTATATGAGTGAGTTGCACTGAAAAACTTAGAATTTACTGAAAAACCCGCATTACAGGAAATGCACAGTGTAGTACATAGTATATGAGTGAGTTGCACTGAAAAACTTAGAATATAAGAAACGCACACTGTAGTACATAGTATATGAGTGAGTTGCACTGAAAAACTTAGAATATAAGAAACTCACAGTGTAGTACATAGTATATGAGTGAGTTGCACTGAAAAACTTAGAATATAAGAAACGCACAGTGTAGTACATAGTATATGAGTGAGTTGCACTGAAAAACTTAGAATATAAGAAACGCACAGTGTAGTACATAGTATATGAGTGAGTTGCACTGAAAAACTTAGAATATAAGAAACGCACAGTGTAGTACATAGTATATGAGTGAGTTGCACTGAAAAACTTAGAATATAAGAAACGCACAGTGTAGTAAATAGTATATGAGTGAGTTGCACTGAAAAACTTAGAATTTACTGAAAAACCCACATTACACGAAATGCATAGTGTAGTACATAGTATATGAGTGAGTTGCACTGAAAAACTTAGAATATAAGAAACGCACAGTGTAGTACATAGTATATGAGTGAGTTGCACTGAAAAACTTAGAATATAAGAAACGCACAGTGTAGTACATAGTATATGAGTGAGTTGCACTGAAAAACTTAGAATATAAGAAACGCACAGTGTAGTACATAGTATATGAGTGAGTTGCACTGAAAAACTTAGAATATAAGAAACGCACAGTGTAGTACATAGTATATGAATGAGTTGCACTGAAAAACTTAGAATATAAAAAACGCACAGTGTAGTACATAGTATATGAGTGAGTTGCACTGAAAAACTTAGAATATAAGAAACGCACAGTGTAGTACATAGTATATGAGTGAGTTGCACTGAAAAACTTAGAATATAGAAATGCACAGTGTAGTACATAGTATATGAGTGAGTTGCACTGAAAAACTTAGAATATAAGAAACGCACAGTTTAGTACATAGTATATGAGTGAGTTGCACTGAAAAACTTAGAATATAAGAAACGCACAGTGTAGTACATAGTATATCAGTGAGTTGCACTGAAAAACTTAGAATATAAGAAACGCACAGTGTAGTACATAGTATATGAGTGAGTTGCACTGAAAAACTTAGAATTTACTGAAAAACCCGCATTACACGAAATGCACAGTGTAGTACATAGTATATGAGTGAGTTGCACTGAAAAACTTAGAATATAACAAACGCACAGTGTAGTACATAGTATATGAGTGAGTTGCACTGAAAAACTTAGAATATAAGAAACGCACAGTGTAGTACATAGTATATGAGTGAGTTGCACTGAAAAACTTAGAATATAAGAAACGCACAGTGTAGTACATAGTATATGAGTGAGTTGCACTGAAAAACTTAGAATATAAGAAACGCAAAGTGTAGTACATAGTATATGAGTGAGTTGCACTGAAAAACTTAGAATATAAAAAACGCACAGTGTAGTACATAGTATATGAGTGAGTTGCACTGTAAAACTTAGAATATAAGAAACTCACAGTGTAGTACATAGTATATGAGTGAGTTGCACTGAAAAACTTAGAATATAAGAAACGCACAGTGTAGTACATAGTATATGAGTGAGTTGCACTGAAAAACTTAGAATATAAGAAATGCACAGTGTAGTACATAGTATATGAGTGAGTTGCACTGAAAAACTTAAAATATAAGAAACGCACAGTTTAGTACATAGTATATGAGTGAGTTGCACTGAAAAACTTAGAATATAAGAAACGCACAGTGTAGTACATAGTATATCAGTGAGTTGCACTGAAAAACTTAGAATATAAGAAACGCACAGTGTAGTACATAGTATATGAGTGAGTTGCACTGAAAAACTTAGAATTTACTGAAAAACCCGCATTACACGAAATGCACAGTGTAGTACATAGTATATGAGTGAGTTGCACTGAAAAACTTAGAATATAAGAAACGCACAGTGTAGTACATAGTATATGAGTGAGTTGCACTGAAAAACTTAGAATATAAGAAACGCACAGTGTAGTACATAGTATATGAGTGAGTTGCACTGAAAAACTTAGAATATAAGAAACGCACAGTGTAGTACATAGTATATGAGTGAGTTGCACTGAAAAACTTAGAATATAAGAAACGCACAGTGTAGTACATAGTATATGAATGAGTTGCACTGAAAAACTTAGAATATAAAAAACGCACAGTGTAGTACATAGTATATGAGTGAGTTGCACTGTAAAACTTAGAATATAAGAAACTCACAGTGTAGTACATAGTATATGAGTGAGTTGCACTGAAAAACTTAGAATATAAGAAACGCACAGTGTAGTACATAGTATATGAGTGAGTTGCACTGAAAAACTTAGAATATAAGAAATGCACAGTGTAGTACATAGTATATGAGTGAGTTGCACTGAAAAACTTAGAATATAAGAAACGCACAGTTTAGTACATAGTATATGAGTGAGTTGCACTGAAAAACTTAGAATATAAGAAACGCACAGTGTAGTACATAGTATATCAGTGAGTTGCACTGAAAAACTTAGAATATAAGAAACGCACAGTGTAGTACATAGTATATGAGTGAGTTGCACTGAAAAACTTAGAATTTACTGAAAAACCCGCATTACACGAAATGCACAGTGTAGTACATAGTATATGAGTGAGTTGCACTGAAAAACTTAGAATATAAGAAACGCACAGTGTAGTACATAGTATATGAGTGAGTTGCACTGAAAAACTTAGAATATAAGAAACGCACAGTGTAGTACATAGTATATGAGTGAGTTGCACTGAAAAACTTAGAATATAAGAAACGCACAGTGTAGTACATAGTATATGAGTGAGTTGCACTGAAAAACTTAGAATATAAGAAACGCACAGTGTAGTACATAGTATATGAGTGAGTTGCACTGAAAAACTTAGAATATAAGAAACGCACAGTGTAGTACATAGTATATGAGTGAGTTGCACTGAAAAACTTAGAATATAAGAAACGCACAGTGTAGTACATTGTATATGAGTGAGTTGAACTGAAAAACTTAGAATTTAAGAAACGCACAGTGTAGTACATAGTATATGAGTGAGTTGCACTGAAAAACTTAGAATATAAGAAATGCACAGTGTAGTACATAGTATATGAGTGAGTTGCACTGAAAAACTTAGAATTTACTGAAAAACCCGCATT
The DNA here is from genome assembly GCF_978045245.1 of Mus caroli. NCBI lineage: Eukaryota > Metazoa > Chordata > Mammalia > Rodentia > Muridae > Mus > Mus caroli. The sequence continues at coordinate 3,638,246 of NW_028227283.1, forward strand.
ACAGGAAATGCACAGTGTAGTACATAGTATATGAGTGAGTTGCACTGAAAAACTTAGAATATAAGAAACGCACAGTGTAGTACATAGTATATGAGTGAGTTGCACTGAAAAACTTAGAATATAAGAAACTCACAGTGTAGTACATAGTATATGAGTGAGTTGCACTGAAAAACTTAGAATATAAGAAACGCACAGTGTAGTACATAGTATATGAGTGAGTTGCACTGAAAAACTTAGAATATAAGAAACGCACAGTGTAGTACATAGTATATGAGTGAGTTGCACTGAAAAACTTAGAATATAAGAAACGCACAGTGTAGTACATAGTATATGAGTGAGTTGCACTGAAAAACTTAGAATATAAGAAACGCACAGTGTAGTACATTGTATATGAGTGAGTTGCACTGAAAAACTTAGAATTTAAGAAACGCACAGTGTAGTACATAGTATATGAGTGAGTTGCACGGAAAAACTTAGAATATAAGAAACGCACAGTGTAGTACATAGTATATGAGTGAGTTGCACTGAAAAACTTAGAATTTAAGAAACGCACAGTGTAGTACATAGTATATGAGTGAGTTGCACTGAAAAACTTAGAATTTACTGAAAAACCCGCATTACACGAAATGCATAGTGTAGTACATAGTATATGAGTGAGTTGCACTGAAAAACTTAGAATATAAGAAACGCACAGTGTAGTACATAGTATATGAGTGAGTTGCACTGAAAAACTTAGAATATAAGAAACGCACAGTGTAGTACATAGTATATGAGTGAGTTGCACTGAAAAACTTAGAATATAAGAAACGCACAGTGTAGTACATAGTATATGAGTGAGTTGCACTGAAAAACTTAGAATTTACTGAAAAACCCGCATTACACGAAATGCACAGTGTAGTACATAGTATATGAGTGAGTTGCACTGAAAAACTTAGAATATAACAAACGCACAGTGTAGTACATAGTATATGAGTGAGTTGCACTGAAAAACTTAGAATATAAGAAACGCACAGTGTAGTACATAGTATATGAGTGAGTTGCACTGAAAAACTTAGAATATAAGAAACGCACAGTGTAGTACATAGTATATGAGTGAGTTGCACTGAAAAACTTAGAATATAAGAAACGCAAAGTGTAGTACATAGTATATGAGTGAGTTGCACTGAAAAACTTAGAATATAAAAAACGCACAGTGTAGTACATAGTATATGAGTGAGTTGCACTGTAAAACTTAGAATATAAGAAACTCACAGTGTAGTACATAGTATATGAGTGAGTTGCACTGAAAAACTTAGAATATAAGAAACGCACAGTGTAGTACATAGTATATGAGTGAGTTGCACTGTAAAACTTAGAATATAAGAAACTCACAGTGTAGTACATAGTATATGAGTGAGTTGCACTGAAAAACTTAGAATATAAGAAACGCACAGTGTAGTACATAGTATATGAGTGAGTTGCACTGAAAAACTTAGAATATAAGAAACGCACAGTGTAGTACATAGTATATGAGTGAGTTGCACTGAAAAACTTAGAATATAAGAAACGCACAGTGTAGTACATAGTATATCAGTGAGTTGCACTGAAAAACTTAGAATATAAGAAACGCACAGTGTAGTACATAGTATATGAGTGAGTTGCACTGAAAAACTTAGAATTTACTGAAAAACCCGCATTACACGAAATGCACAGTGTAGTACATAGTATATGAGTGAGTTGCACTGAAAAACTTAGAATATAACAAACGCACAGTGTAGTACATAGTATATGAGTGAGTTGCACTGAAAAACTTAGAATATAAGAAACGCACAGTGTAGTACATAGTATATGAGTGAGTTGCACTGAAAAACTTAGAATATAAGAAACGCACAGTGTAGTACATAGTATATGAGTGAGTTGCACTGAAAAACTTAGAATATAAGAAACGCAAAGTGTAGTACATAGTATATGAGTGAGTTGCACTGAAAAACTTAGAATATAAAAAACGCACAGTGTAGTACATAGTATATGAGTGAGTTGCACTGTAAAACTTAGAATATAAGAAACTCACAGTGTAGTACATAGTATATGAGTGAGTTGCACTGAAAAACTTAGAATATAAGAAACGCACAGTGTAGTACATAGTATATGAGTGAGTTGCACTGAAAAACTTAGAATATAAGAAATGCACAGTGTAGTACATAGTATATGAGTGAGTTGCACTGAAAAACTTAAAATATAAGAAACGCACAGTTTAGTACATAGTATATGAGTGAGTTGCACTGAAAAACTTAGAATATAAGAAACGCACAGTGTAGTACATAGTATATCAGTGAGTTGCACTGAAAAACTTAGAATATAAGAAACGCACAGTGTAGTACATAGTATATGAGTGAGTTGCACTGAAAAACTTAGAATTTACTGAAAAACCCGCATTACACGAAATGCACAGTGTAGTACATAGTATATGAGTGAGTTGCACTGAAAAACTTAGAATATAAGAAACGCACAGTGTAGTACATAGTATATGAGTGAGTTGCACTGAAAAACTTAGAATATAAGAAACGCACAGTGTAGTACATAGTATATGAGTGAGTTGCACTGAAAAACTTAGAATATAAGAAACGCACAGTGTAGTACATAGTATATGAGTGAGTTGCACTGAAAAACTTAGAATATAAGAAACGCACAGTGTAGTACATAGTATATGAATGAGTTGCACTGAAAAACTTAGAATATAAAAAACGCACAGTGTAGTACATAGTATATGAGTGAGTTGCACTGTAAAACTTAGAATATAAGAAACTCACAGTGTAGTACATAGTATATGAGTGAGTTGCACTGAAAAACTTAGAATATAAGAAACGCACAGTGTAGTACATAGTATATGAGTGAGTTGCACTGAAAAACTTAGAATATAAGAAATGCACAGTGTAGTACATAGTATATGAGTGAGTTGCACTGAAAAACTTAGAATATAAGAAACGCACAGTTTAGTACATAGTATATGAGTGAGTTGCACTGAAAAACTTAGAATATAAGAAACGCACAGTGTAGTACATAGTATATCAGTGAGTTGCACTGAAAAACTTAGAATATAAGAAACGCACAGTGTAGTACATAGTATATGAGTGAGTTGCACTGAAAAACTTAGAATTTACTGAAAAACCCGCATTACACGAAATGCACAGTGTAGTACATAGTATATGAGTGAGTTGCACTGAAAAACTTAGAATATAAGAAACGCACAGTGTAGTACATAGTATATGAGTGAGTTGCACTGAAAAACTTAGAATATAAGAAACGCACAGTGTAGTACATAGTATATGAGTGAGTTGCACTGAAAAACTTAGAATATAAGAAACGCACAGTGTAGTACATAGTATATGAGTGAGTTGCACTGAAAAACTTAGAATATAAGAAACGCACAGTGTAGTACATAGTATATGAGTGAGTTGCACTGAAAAACTTAGAATATAAGAAACGCACAGTGTAGTACATAGTATATGAGTGAGTTGCACTGAAAAACTTAGAATATAAGAAACGCACAGTGTAGTACATTGTATATGAGTGAGTTGAACTGAAAAACTTAGAATTTAAGAAACGCACAGTGTAGTACATAGTATATGAGTGAGTTGCACTGAAAAACTTAGAATATAAGAAATGCACAGTGTAGTACATAGTATATGAGTGAGTTGCACTGAAAAACTTAGAATTTACTGAAAAACCCGCATTACAGGAAATGCACAGTGTAGTACATAGTATATGAGTGAGTTGCACTGAAAAACTTAGAATATAAGAAACGCACAGTGTAGTACATAGTATATGAGTGAGTTGCACTGAAAAACTTAGAATATAAGAAACTCACAGTGTAGTACATAGTATATGAGTGAGTTGCACTGAAAAACTTAGAATATAAGAAACGCACAGTGTAGTACATAGTATATGAGTGAGTTGCACTGAAAAACTTAGAATATAAGAAACGCACAGTGTAGTACATAGTATATGAGTGAGTTGCACTGAAAAACTTAGAATATAAGAAACGCACAGTGTAGTACATAGTATATGAGTGAGTTGCACTGAAAAACTTAGAATATAAGAAACGCACAGTGTAGTACATTGTATATGAGTGAGTTGCACTGAAAAACTTAGAATTTAAGAAACGCACAGTGTAGTACATAGTATATGAGTGAGTTGCACGGAAAAACTTAGAATATAAGAAACGCACAGTGTAGTACATAGTATATGAGTGAGTTGCACTGAAAAACTTAGAATTTAAGAAACGCACAGTGTAGTACATAGTATATGAGTGAGTTGCACTGAAAAACTTAGAATTTACTGAAAAACCCGCATTACACGAAATGCATAGTGTAGTACATAGTATATGAGTGAGTTGCACTGAAAAACTTAGAATATAAGAAACGCACAGTGTAGTACATAGTATATGAGTGAGTTGCACTGAAAAACTTAGAATATAAGAAACGCACAGTGTAGTACATAGTATATGAGTGAGTTGCACTGAAAAACTTAGAATATAAGAAACGCACAGTGTAGTACATAGTATATGAGTGAGTTGCACTGAAAAACTTAGAATATAAGAAACGCACAGTGTAGTACATAGTATATGAATGAGTTGCACTGAAAAACTTAGAATATAAAAAACGCACAGTGTAGTACATAGTATATGAGTGAGTTGCACTGTAAAACTTAGAATATAAGAAACTCACAGTGTAGTACATAGTATATGAGTGAGTTGCACTGAAAAACTTAGAATATAAGAAACGCACAGTGTAGTACATAGTATATGAGTGAGTTGCACTGAAAAACTTAGAATATAAGAAACGCACAGTGTAGTACATAGTATATCAGTGAGTTGCACTGAAAAACTTAGAATATAAGAAACGCACAGTGTAGTACATAGTATATCAGTGAGTTGCACTGAAAAACTTAGAATATAAGAAACGCACAGTGTAGTACATAGTATATGAGTGAGTTGCACTGAAAAACTTAGAATTTACTGAAAAACCCGCATTACACGAAATGCACAGTGTAGTACATAGTATATGAGTGAGTTGCACTGAAAAACTTAGAATATAACAAACGCACAGTGTAGTACATAGTATATGAGTGAGTTGCACTGAAAAACTTAGAATATAAGAAACGCACAGTGTAGTACATAGTATATGAGTGAGTTGCACTGAAAAACTTAGAATATAAGAAACACACAGTGTAGTACATAGTATATGAGTGAGTTGCACTGAAAAACTTAGAATATAAGAAACGCAAAGTGTAGTACATAGTATATGAGTGAGTTGCACTGAAAAACTTAGAATATAAAAAACGCACAGTGTAGTACATAGTATATGAGTGAGTTGCACTGTAAAACTTAGAATATAAGAAACTCACAGTGTAGTACATAGTATATGAGTGAGTTGCACTGAAAAACTTAGAATATAAGAAACGCACAGTGTAGTACATAGTATATGAGTGAGTTGCACTGAAAAACTTAGAATATAAGAAATGCACAGTGTAGTACATAGTATATGAGTGAGTTGCACTGAAAAACTTAAAATATAAGAAACGCACAGTTTAGTACATAGTATATGAGTGAGTTGCACTGAAAAACTTAGAATATAAGAAACGCACAGTGTAGTACATAGTATATCAGTGAGTTGCACTGAAAAACTTAGAATATAAGAAACGCACAGTGTAGTACATAGTATATGAGTGAGTTGCACTGAAAAACTTAGAATTTACTGAAAAACCCGCATTACACGAAATGCACAGTGTAGTACATAGTATATGAGTGAGTTGCACTGAAAAACTTAGAATATAAGAAACGCACAGTGTAGTACATAGTATATGAGTGAGTTGCACTGAAAAACTTAGAATATAAGAAACGCACAGTGTAGTACATAGTATATGAGTGAGTTGCACTGAAAAACTTAGAATATAAGAAACGCACAGTGTAGTACATAGTATATGAGTGAGTTGCACTGAAAAACTTAGAATATAAGAAACGCACAGTGTAGTACATAGTATATGAATGAGTTGCACTGAAAAACTTAGAATATAAAAAACGCACAGTGTAGTACATAGTATATGAGTGAGTTGCACTGTAAAACTTAGAATATAAGAAACTCACAGTGTAGTACATAGTATATGAGTGAGTTGCACTGAAAAACTTAGAATATAAGAAACGCACAGTGTAGTACATAGTATATGAGTGAGTTGCACTGAAAAACTTAGAATATAAGAAATGCACAGTGTAGTACATAGTATATGAGTGAGTTGCACTGAAAAACTTAGAATATAAGAAACGCACAGTTTAGTACATAGTATATGAGTGAGTTGCACTGAAAAACTTAGAATATAAGAAACGCACAGAGTAGTACATAGTATATCAGTGAGTTGCACTGAAAAACTTAGAATATAAGAAACGCACAGTGTAGTACATAGTATATGAGTGAGTTGCACTGAAAAACTTAGAATATAAGAAACGCACAGTGTAGTACATTGTATATGAGTGAGTTGAACTGAAAAACTTAGAATTTAAGAAACGCACAGTGTAGTACATAGTATATGAGTGAGTTGCACTGAAAAACTTAGAATATAAGAAATGCACAGTGTAGTACATAGTATATGAGTGAGTTGCACTGAAAAACTTAGAATTTACTGAAAAACCCGCATTACAGGAAATGCACAGTGTAGTACATAGTATATGAGTGAGTTGCACTGAAAAACTTAGAATATAAGAAACGCACAGTGTAGTACATAGTATATGAGTGAGTTGCACTGAAAAACTTAGAATATAAGAAACTCACAGTGTAGTACATAGTATATGAGTGAGTTGCACTGAAAAACTTAGAATATAAGAAACGCACAGTGTAGTACATAGTATATGAGTGAGTTGCACTGAAAAACTTAGAATATAAGAAACGCACAGTGTAGTACATAGTATATGAGTGAGTTGCACTGAAAAACTTAGAATATAAGAAACGCACAGTGTAGTACATAGTATATGAGTGAGTTGCACTGAAAAACTTAGAATATAAGAAACGCACAGTGTAGTACATTGTATATGAGTGAGTTGCACTGAAAAACTTAGAATTTAAGAAACGCACAGTGTAGTACATAGTATATGAGTGAGTTGCACGGAAAAACTTAGAATATAAGAAACGCACAGTGTAGTACATAGTATATGAGTGAGTTGCACTGAAAAACTTAGAATTTAAGAAACGCACAGTGTAGTACATAGTATATGAGTGAGTTGCACTGAAAAACTTAGAATTTACTGAAAAACCCGCATTACACGAAATGCATAGTGTAGTACATAGTATATGAGTGAGTTGCACTGAAAAACTTAGAATATAAGAAACGCACAGTGTAGTACATAGTATATGAGTGAGTTGCACTGAAAAACTTAGAATATAAGAAACGCACAGTGTAGTACATAGTATATGAGTGAGTTGCACTGAAAAACTTAGAATATAAGAAACGCACAGTGTAGTACATAGTATATGAGTGAGTTGCACTGAAAAACTTAGAATATAAGAAACGCACAGTGTAGTACATAGTATATGAATGAGTTGCACTGAAAAACTTAGAATATAAAAAACGCACAGTGTAGTACATAGTATATGAGTGAGTTGCACTGTAAAACTTAGAATATAAGAAACTCACAGTGTAGTACATAGTATATGAGTGAGTTGCACTGAAAAACTTAGAATATAAGAAACGCACAGTGTAGTACATAGTATATGAGTGAGTTGCACTGAAAAACTTAGAATATAAGAAATGCACAGTGTAGTACATAGTATATGAGTGAGTTGCACTGAAAAACTTAGAATATAAGAAACGCACAGTTTAGTACATAGTATATGAGTGAGTTGCACTGAAAAACTTAGAATATAAGAAACGCACAGTGTAGTACATAGTATATCAGTGAGTTGCACTGAAAAACTTAGAATATAAGAAACGCACAGTGTAGTACATAGTATATGAGTGAGTTGCACTGAAAAACTTAGAATTTACTGAAAAACCCGCATTACACGAAATGCACAGTGTAGTACATAGTATATGAGTGAGTTGCACTGAAAAACTTAGAATATAAGAAACGCACAGTGTAGTACATAGTATATGAGTGAGTTGCACTGAAAAACTTAGAATATAAGAAACGCACAGTTTAGTACATAGTATATGAGTGAGTTGCACTGAAAAACTTAGAATATAAGAAACGCACAGTGTAGTACATAGTATATCAGTGAGTTGCACTGAAAAACTTAGAATATAAGAAACGCACAGTGTAGTACATAGTATATGAGTGAGTTGCACTGAAAAACTTAGAATTTACTGAAAAACCCGCATTACACGAAATGCACAGTGTAGTACATAGTATATGAGTGAGTTGCACTGAAAAACTTAGAATATAACAAACGCACAGTGTAGTACATAGTATATGAGTGAGTTGCACTGAAAAACTTAGAATATAAGAAACGCACAGTGTAGTACATAGTATATGAGTGAGTTGCACTGAAAAACTTAGAATATAAGAAACGCACAGTGTAGTACATAGTATATGAGTGAGTTGCACTGAAAAACTTAGAATATAAGAAACGCAAAGTGTAGTACATAGTATATGAGTGAGTTGCACTGAAAAACTTAGAATATAAAAAACGCACAGTGTAGTACATAGTATATGAGTGAGTTGCACTGTAAAACTTAGAATATAAGAAACTCACAGTGTAGTACATAGTATATGAGTGAGTTGCACTGAAAAACTTAGAATATAAGAAACGCACAGTGTAGTACATAGTATATGAGTGAGTTGCACTGAAAAACTTAGAATATAAGAAATGCACAGTGTAGTACATAGTATATGAGTGAGTTGCACTGAAAAACTTAAAATATAAGAAACGCACAGTTTAGTACATAGTATATGAGTGAGTTGCACTGAAAAACTTAGAATATAAGAAACGCACAGTGTAGTACATAGTATATCAGTGAGTTGCACTGAAAAACTTAGAATATAAGAAACGCACAGTGTAGTACATAGTATATGAGTGAGTTGCACTGAAAAACTTAGAATTTACTGAAAAACCCGCATTACACGAAATGCACAGTGTAGTACATAGTATATGAGTGAGTTGCACTGAAAAACTTAGAATATAAGAAACGCACAGTGTAGTACATAGTATATGAGTGAGTTGCACTGAAAAACTTAGAATATAAGAAACGCACAGTGTAGTACATAGTATATGAGTGAGTTGCACTGAAAAACTTAGAATATAAGAAACGCACAGTGTAGTACATAGTATATGAGTGAGTTGCACTGAAAAACTTAGAATATAAGAAACGCACAGTGTAGTACATAGTATATGAATGAGTTGCACTGAAAAACTTAGAATATAAAAAACGCACAGTGTAGTACATAGTATATGAGTGAGTTGCACTGTAAAACTTAGAATATAAGAAACTCACAGTGTAGTACATAGTATATGAGTGAGTTGCACTGAAAAACTTAGAATATAAGAAACGCACAGTGTAGTACATAGTATATGAGTGAGTTGCACTGAAAAACTTAGAATATAAGAAATGCACAGTGTAGTACATAGTATATGAGTGAGTTGCACTGAAAAACTTAGAATATAAGAAACGCACAGTTTAGTACATAGTATATGAGTGAGTTGCACTGAAAAACTTAGAATATAAGAAACGCACAGTGTAGTACATAGTATATCAGTGAGTTGCACTGAAAAACTTAGAATATAAGAAACGCACAGTGTAGTACATAGTATATGAGTGAGTTGCACTGAAAAACTTAGAATTTACTGAAAAACCCGCATTACACGAAATGCACAGTGTAGTACATAGTATATGAGTGAGTTGCACTGAAAAACTTAGAATATAAGAAACGCACAGTGTAGTACATAGTATATGAGTGAGTTGCACTGAAAAACTTAGAATATAAGAAACGCACAGTGTAGTACATAGTATATGAGTGAGTTGCACTGAAAAACTTAGAATATAAGAAACGCACAGTGTAGTACATAGTATATGAGTGAGTTGCACTGAAAAACTTAGAATATAAGAAACGCACAGTGTAGTACATAGTATATGAGTGAGTTGCACTGAAAAACTTAGAATATAAGAAACGCACAGTGTAGTACATAGTATATGAGTGAGTTGCACTGAAAAACTTAGAATATAAGAAACGCACAGTGTAGTACATTGTATATGAGTGAGTTGAACTGAAAAACTTAGAATTTAAGAAACGCACAGTGTAGTACATAGTATATGAGTGAGTTGCACTGAAAAACTTAGAATATAAGAAATGCACAGTGTAGTACATAGTATATGAGTGAGTTGCACTGAAAAACTTAGAATTTACTGAAAAACCCGCATTACAGGAAATGCACAGTGTAGTACATAGTATATGAGTGAGTTGCACTGAAAAACTTAGAATATAAGAAACGCACAGTGTAGTACATAGTATATGAGTGAGTTGCACTGAAAAACTTAGAATATAAGAAACTCACAGTGTAGTACATAGTATATGAGTGAGTTGCACTGAAAAACTTAGAATATAAGAAACGCACAGTGTAGTACATAGTATATGAGTGAGTTGCACTGAAAAACTTAGAATATAAGAAACGCACAGTGTAGTACATAGTATATGAGTGAGTTGCACTGAAAAACTTAGAATATAAGAAACGCACAGTGTAGTACATAGTATATGAGTGAGTTGCACTGAAAAACTTAGAATATAAGAAACGCACAGTGTAGTACATTGTATATGAGTGAGTTGCACTGAAAAACTTAGAATTTAAGAAACGCACAGTGTAGTACATAGTATATGAGTGAGTTGCACGGAAAAACTTAGAATATAAGAAACGCACAGTGTAGTACATAGTATATGAGTGAGTTGCACTGAAAAACTTAGAATTTAAGAAACGCACAGTGTAGTACATAGTATATGAGTGAGTTGCACTGAAAAACTTAGAATTTACTGAAAAACCCGCATTACACGAAATGCATAGTGTAGTACATAGTATATGAGTGAGTTGCACTGAAAAACTTAGAATATAAGAAACGCACAGTGTAGTACATAGTATATGAGTGAGTTGCACTGAAAAACTTAGAATATAAGAAACGCACAGTGTAGTACATAGTATATGAGTGAGTTGCACTGAAAAACTTAGAATATAAGAAACGCACAGTGTAGTACATAGTATATGAGTGAGTTGCACTGAAAAACTTAGAATATAAGAAACGCACAGTGTAGTACATAGTATATGAATGAGTTGCACTGAAAAACTTAGAATATAAAAAACGCACAGTGTAGTACATAGTATATGAGTGAGTTGCACTGTAAAACTTAGAATATAAGAAACTCACAGTGTAGTACATAGTATATGAGTGAGTTGCACTGAAAAACTTAGAATATAAGAAACGCACAGTGTAGTACATAGTATATGAGTGAGTTGCACTGAAAAACTTAGAATATAAGAAATGCACAGTGTAGTACATAGTATATGAGTGAGTTGCACTGAAAAACTTAGAATATAAGAAACGCACAGTTTAGTACATAGTATATGAGTGAGTTGCACTGAAAAACTTAGAATATAAGAAACGCACAGTGTAGTACATAGTATATCAGTGAGTTGCACTGAAAAACTTAAATATAATAAACGCACAGTGTAGTACATAGTATATGAGTGAGTTGCACTGAAAAACTTAGAATTTACTGAAAAACCCGCATTACACGAAATGCACAGTGTAGTACATAGTATATGAGTGAGTTGCACTGAAAAACTTAGAATATAAGAAACGCACAGTGTAGTACATAGTATATGAGTGAGTTGCACTGAAAAACTTAGAATATAAGAAACGCACAGTGTAGTACATAGTATATGAGTGAGTTGCACTGAAAAACTTAGAATGTAAGAAACGCACAGTGTAGTACATAGTATATGAGTGAGTTGCACTGAAAAACTTAGAATATAAGAAACGCACAGTGTAGTACATAGTATATGAGTGAGTTGCACTGAAAAACTTAAAATATAAGAAACGCACAGTGTAGTACATAGTATATGAGTGAGTTGCACTGAAAAACTTAGAATATAAGAAACGCACAGTGTAGTACATTGTATATGAGTGAGTTGAACTGAAAAACTTAGAATTTAAGAAACGCACAGTGTAGTACATAGTATATGAGTGAGTTGCACTGAAAAACTTAGAATATAAGAAATGCACAGTGTAGTACATAGTATATGAGTGAGTTGCACTGAAAAACTTAGAATTTACTGAAAAACCCGCATTACAGGAAATGCACAGTGTAGTACATAGTATATGAGTGAGTTGCACTGAAAAACTTAGAATATAAGAAACGCACAGTGTAGTACATAGTATATGAGTGAGTTGCACTGAAAAACTTAGAATATAAGAAACTCACAGTGTAGTACATAGTATATGAGTGAGTTGCACTGAAAAACTTAGAATATAAGAAACGCACAGTGTAGTACATAGTATATGAGTGAGTTGCACTGAAAAACTTAGAATATAAGAAACGCACAGTGTAGTACATAGTATATGAGTGAGTTGCACTGAAAAACTTAGAATATAAGAAACGCACAGTGTAGTACATAGTATATGAGTGAGTTGCACTGAAAAACTTAGAATATAAGAAACGCACAGTGTAGTACATTGTATATGAGTGAATTGCACTTAAAAACTTAGAATTTAAGAAACGCACAGTGTAGTACATAGTATATGAGTGAGTTGCACGGAAAAACTTAGAATATAAGAAACGCACAGTGTAGTACATAGTATATGAGTGAGTTGCACTGAAAAACTTAGAATTTAAGAAACGCACAGTGTAGTACATAGTATATGAGTGAGTTGCACTGAAAAACTTAGAATATAAGAAACGCACAGTGTAGTACAAAGTATATGAGTGAGTTGCACTGAAAAACTTAGAATATAAGAAACGCACAGTGTAGTACATAGTATATGAGTGAGTTGCACTGAAAAACTTAGAATATAAGAAACGCACAGTGTAATACATATTATATGAGTGAGATGCACTGAAAAACTTAGAATTTAAGAAACGCACAGTGTAGTACATAGTATATGAGTGAGATGCACTGTAAAACTTAGAATATAAGAAACGCACAGTGTAGTACATAGTATATGAGTGAGTTGCACTGAAAAACTTAGAATATAAGAAACGCACAGTGTAGTACATAGTATATGAGTGAGTTGCACTCAAAAACTTAGAATATAAGAAACGCACAGTGTAGTACATAGTATATGAGTGAGTTGCACTGAAAAACTTAGAATATAAGAAACGCACAGTGTAGTACATAGTATATGAGTGAGTTGCACTGAAAAACTTAGAATATAAGAAACGCACAGTGTAGTACATAGTATATGAGTGAGTTGCACTGAAAAACTTAGAATTTAAGAAACGCACAGAGTAGTACATAGTATATGAGTGAGTTGCACTGAAAAACTTAGAATATAAGAAACGCACAGTGTAGTACATAGTATATGAGTGAGTTGCACTGAAAAACTTAGAATATAAGAAACGCCCAGTGTAGTACATAGTATATGAGTGAGTTGCACTGAAAAACTTAGAATATAAGAAACGCACAGTGTAGTACATAGTATATGAGTGAGTTGCACTGAAAAACTTAGAATATAAGAAACGCACAGTGTAGTACATAGTATATGAGTGAGTTGCACTGAAAAACTTAGAATATAAGAAACGCAGAGTGTCGTACATAGTATATGAGTGAGTTGCACTGAAAAACTTAGAATATAAGAAACGCACAGTGTAGTACATAGTATATGAGTGAGTTGCACTGAAAAACTTAGAATATAAGAAACGCACAGTGTAGTACATAGTATATGAATGAGTTGCACTGAAAAACTTAGAATATAAAAAACACACAGTGTAGTACATAGTATATGAGTGAGTTGCACTGTAAAACTTAGAATATAAGAAACGCACAGTGTAGTACATAGTATATGAGTGAGTTGCACTGAAAAACTTAGAATAAAAGAAACGCACAGTGTAGTACATAGTATATGAGTGAGTTGCACTGAAAAACTTAGAATATAAGAAATGCACAGTGTAGTACATAGTATATGAGTGAGTTGCACTGAAAAACTTAGAATATAAGAAACGCACAGTTTAGTACATAGTATATGAGTGAGTTGCACTGAAAAACTTAGAATATAAGAAACGCACAGTGTAGTACATAGTATATCAGTGAGTTGCACTGAAAAACTTAGAATATAAGAAACGCACAGTGTAGTACATAGTATATGAGTGAGTTGCACTTAAAAACTTAGAATATAAGAAACGCACAGTGTAGTACATTGTATATGAGTGAGTTGAACTGAAAAACTTAGAATTTAAGAAACGCACAGTGTAGTACATAGTATATGAGTGAGTTGCACTGAAAAACTTAGAATATAAGAAATGCACAGTGTAGTACATAGTATATGAGTGAGTTGCACTGAAAAACTTAGAATTTACTGAAAAACCCGCATTACAGGAAATGCACAGTGTAGTACATAGTATATGAGTGAGTTGCACTGAAAAACTTAGAATATAAGAAACGCACAGTGTAGTACATAGTATATGAGTGAGTTGCACTGAAAAACTTAGAATATAAGAAACTCACAGTGTAGTACATAGTATATGAGTGAGTTGCACTGAAAAACTTAGAATATAAGAAACGCACAGTGTAGTACATAGTATATGAGTGAGTTGCACTGAAAAACTTAGAATATAAGAAACGCACAGTGTAGTACATAGTATATGAGTGAGTTGCACTGAAAAACTTAGAATATAAGAAACGCACAGTGTAGTACATAGTATATGAGTGAGTTGCACTGAAAAACTTAGAATATAAGAAACGCACAGTGTAGTACATTGTATATGAGTGAGTTGCACTGAAAAACTTAGAATTTAAGAAACGCACAGTGTAGTACATAGTATATGAGTGAGTTGCACGGAAAAACTTAGAATATAAGAAACGCACAGTGTAGTACATAGTATATGAGTGAGTTGCACTGAAAAACTTAGAATTTAAAAAACGCACAGTGTAGTACATAGTATATGAGTGAGTTGCACTGAAAAACTTAGAATATAAGAAACGCACAGTGTAGTACAAAGTATATGAGTGAGTTGCACTGAAAAACTTAGAATATAAGAAACGCACAGTGTAGTACATAGTATATGAGTGAGTTGCACTGAAAAACTTAGAATATAAGAAACGCACAGTGTAATACATAGTATATGAGTGAGATGCACTGAAAAACTTAGAATTTAAGAAACGCACAGTGTAGTACATAGTATATGAGTGAGATGCACTGTAAAACTTAGAATATAAGAAACGCACAGTGTAGTACATAGTATATGAGTGTGGTGCACTGAAAAACTTAGAATATAAGAAACGCACAGTGTAGTACATAGTATATGATTGAGTTGCACTCAAAAACTTAGAATATAAGAAACGCACAGTGTAGTACATAGTATATGAGTGAGTTGCACTGAAAAACTTAGAATATAAGAAACGCACAGTGTAGTACATAGTATATGAGTGAGTTGCACTGAAAAACTTAGAATATAAGAAACGCACAGTGTAGTACATAGTATATGAGTGAGTTGCACTGACAAACTTAGAATTTAAGAAACGCACAGAGTAGTACATAGTATATGAGTGAGTTGCACTGAAAAACTTAGAATATAAGAAACGCACAGTGTAGTACATAGTATATGAGTGAGTTGCACTGAAAAACTTAGAATATAAGAAACGCCCAGTGTAGTACATAGTATATGAGTGAGTTGCACTGAAAAACTTAGAATATAAGAAACGCACAGTGTAGTACATAGTATATGAGTGAGTTGCACTGAAAAACTTAGAATATAAGAAACGCACAGTGTAGTACATAGTATATGAGTGAGTTGCACTGAAAAACTTAGAATATAAGAAACGCACAGTGTAGTACATAGTATATGAGTGAGTTGCACTGAAAAACCTAGAATTTACTGAAAAACCCGCATTACAGCAAATGCACAGTGTAGTACATAGTATATGAGTGAGTTGCACTGAAAAACTTAGAATATAAGAAACGCACAGTGTAGTACATAGTATATGAGTGAGTTGCACTGAAAAACTTAGAATATAAGAAACGCACAGTGTAGTACATAGTATATGAGTGAGTTGCACTGAAAAACTTAGAATATAAGAAACGCACAGTGTAGTACATAGTATATGAGTGAGTTGCACTGAAAAACTTAGAATATATGAAACGCACAGTGTAGTACATAGTATATGAGTGAGTTGCACTGAAAAACTTAGAATATAAGAAACGCACAGTGTAGTACATAGTATATGAGTGAGTTGCACTGAAAAACTTAGAATATAAGAAACGCACAGTGTAGTACATTGTATATGAGTGAGTTGCACTGATAAACTTAGAATTTAAGAAACGCACAGTGTAGTACATAGTATATGAGTGAGTTGCACTGAAAAACTTAGAATATAAGAAACGCACAGTGTAGTACATAGTATATGAGTGAGTTGCACTGAAAAACTTAGAATATAAGAAACGCACAGTTTAGTACATAGTATATGAGTGAGTTGCACTGAAAAACTTAGAATATAAGAAACGCACAGTGTAGTACATAGTATATCAGTGAGTTGCACTGAAAAACTTAGAATATAAGAAACGCACAGTGTAGTACATAGTATATGAGTGAGTTGCACTGAAAAACTTAGAATATAAGAAACGCACAGTGTAGTACATAGTATATGAGTGAGTTGCACTGAAAAACTTAGAATATAAGAAACGCACAGTGTAGTACATTGTATATGAGTGAGTTGCACTGAAAAACTTAGAATTTAAGAAACGCACAGTGTAGTACATAGTATATGAGTGAGTTGCACGGAAAAACTTAGAATATAAGAAACGCACAGTGTAGTACATAGTATATGAGTGAGTTGCACTGAAAAACTTAGAATTTAAAAAACGCACAGTGTAGTACATAGTATATGAGTGAGTTGCACTGAAAAACTTAGAATATAAGAAACGCACAGTGTAGTACAAAGTATATGAGTGAGTTGCACTGAAAAACTTAGAATATAAGAAACGCACAGTGTAGTACATAGTATATGAGTGAGTTGCACTGAAAAACTTAGAATATAAGAAACGCACAGTGTAATACATAGTATATGAGTGAGATGCACTGAAAAACTTAGAATTTAAGAAACGCACAGTGTAGTACATAGTATATGAGTGAGATGCACTGTAAAACTTAGAATATAAGAAACGCACAGTGTAGTACATAGTATATGAGTGTGGTGCACTGAAAAACTTAGAATATAAGAAACGCACAGTGTAGTACATAGTATATGATTGAGTTGCACTCAAAAACTTAGAATATAAGAAACGCACAGTGTAGTACATAGTATATGAGTGAGTTGCACTGAAAAACTTAGAATATAAGAAACGCACAGTGTAGTACATAGTATATGAGTGAGTTGCACTGAAAAACTTAGAATATAAGAAACGCACAGTGTAGTACATAGTATATGAGTGAGTTGCACTGACAAACTTAGAATTTAAGAAACGCACAGAGTAGTACATAGTATATGAGTGAGTTGCACTGAAAAACTTAGAATATAAGAAACGCACAGTGTAGTACATAGTATATGAGTGAGTTGCACTGAAAAACTTAGAATATAAGAAACGCCCAGTGTAGTACATAGTATATGAGTGAGTTGCACTGAAAAACTTAGAATATAAGAAACGCACAGTGTAGTACATAGTATATGAGTGAGTTGCACTGAAAAACTTAGAATATAAGAAACGCACAGTGTAGTACATAGTATATGAGTGAGTTGCACTGAAAAACTTAGAATATAAGAAACGCACAGTGTAGTACATAGTATATGAGTGAGTTGCACTGAAAAACTTAGAATTTACTGAAAAACCCGCATTACAGCAAATGCACAGTGTAGTACATAGTATATGAGTGAGTTGCACTGAAAAACTTAGAATATAAGAAACGCACAGTGTAGTACATAGTATATGAGTGAGTTGCACTGAAAAACTTAGAATATAAGAAACGCACAGTGTAGTACATAGTATATGAGTGAGTTGCACTGAAAAACTTAGAATATAAGAAACGCACAGTGTAGTACATAGTATATGAGTGAGTTGCACTGAAAAACTTAGAATATATGAAACGCACAGTGTAGTACATAGTATATGAGTGAGTTGCACTGAAAAACTTAGAATATAAGAAACGCACAGTGTAGTACATAGTATATGAGTGAGTTGCACTGAAAAACTTAGAATATAAGAAACGCACAGTGTAGTACATTGTATATGAGTGAGTTGCACTGATAAACTTAGAATTTAAGAAACGCACAGTGTAGTACATAGTATATGAGTGAGTTGCACTGAAAAACTTAGAATATAAGAAACGCACAGTGTAGTACATAGTATATGAGTGAGTTGCACTGAAAAACTTAGAATATAAGAAACGCACAGTTTAGTACATAGTATATGAGTGAGTTGCACTGAAAAACTTAGAATATAAGAAACGCACAGTGTAGTACATAGTATATCAGTGAGTTGCACTGAAAAACTTAGAATATAAGAAACGCACAGTGTAGTACATAGTATATCAGTGAGTTGCACTGAAAAACTTAGAATTTACTGAAAAACCCGCATTACACGAAATGCACAGTGTAGTACATAGTATATGAGTGAGTTGCACTGAAAAACTTAGAATATAAGAAACGCACAGTGTAGTACATAGTATATGAGTGAGTTGCACTGAAAAACTTAGAATATAAGAAACGCACAGTGTAGTACATAGTATATGAGTGAGTTGCACTGAAAAACTTAGAATATAAGAAACGCACAGTGTAGTACATAGTATATGAGTGAGTTGCACTGAAAAACATAGAATATAAGAAACGCACAGTGTAGTACATAGTATATGAGTGAGTTGCACTGAAAAACTTAGAATATAAGAAACGCACAGTGTAGTACATAGTATATGAGTGAGTTGCACTGAAAAACTTAGAATATAAGAAACGCACAGTGTAGTACATTGTATATGAGTGAGTTGCACTGAAAAACTTAGAATTTAAGAAACGCACAGTGTAGTACATAGTATATGAGTGAGTTGCACTGAAAAACTTAGAATATAAGAAATGCACAGTGTAGTACATAGTATATGAGTGAGTTGCACTGAAAAACTTAGAATTTACTGAAAAACCCGCATTACAGGAAATGCACAGTGTAGTACATAGTATATGAGTGAGTTGCACTGAAAAACTTAGAATATAAGA
Organism: Mus caroli; assembly: GCF_978045245.1. NCBI lineage: Eukaryota > Metazoa > Chordata > Mammalia > Rodentia > Muridae > Mus > Mus caroli. Next base: position 3,657,607 of record NW_028227283.1, read on the forward strand.
AACGCACAGTGTAGTACATAGTATATGAGTGAGTTGCACTGAAAAACTTAGAATATAAGAAACTCACAGTGTAGTACATAGTATATGAGTGAGTTGCACTGAAAAACTTAGAATATAAGAAACGCACAGTGTAGTACATAGTATATGAGTGAGTTGCACTGAAAAACTTAGAATATAAGAAACGCACAGTGTAGTACATAGTATATGAGTGAGTTGCACTGAAAAACTTAGAATATAAGAAACGCACAGTGTAGTACATAGTATATGAGTGAGTTGCACTGAAAAACTTAGAATATAAGAAACGCACAGTGTAGTACATTGTATATGAGTGAGTTGCACTGAAAAATCTTAGAATTTAAGAAACGCACAGTGTAGTACATAGTATATGAGTGAGTTGCACGGAAAAACTTAGAATATAAGAAACGCACAGTGTAGTACATAGTATATGAGTGAGTTGCACTGAAAAACTTAGAATTTAAGAAACGCACAGTGTAGTACATAGTATATGAGTGAGTTGCACTGAAAAACTTAGAATATAAGAAACGCACAGTGTAGTACAAAGTATATGAGTGAGTTGCACTGAAAAACTTAGAATATAAGAAACGCACAGTGTAGTACATAGTATATGAGTGAGTTGCACTGAAAAACTTAGAATATAAGAAACGCACAGTGTAATACATAGTATATGAGTGAGATGCACTGAAAAACTTAGAATTTAAGAAACGCACAGTGTAGTACATAGTATATGAGTGAGATGCACTGTAAAACTTAGAATATAAGAAACGCACAGTGTAGTACATAGTATATGAGTGTGGTGCACTGAAAAACTTAGAATATAAGAAACGCACAGTGTAGTACATAGTATATGAATGAGTTGCACTGAAAAACTTAGAATATAAAAAACGCACAGTGTAGTACATAGTATATGAGTGAGTTGCACTGTAAAACTTAGAATATAAGAAACGCACAGTGTAGTACATAGTATATGAGTGAGTTGCACTGAAAAACTTAGAATATAAGAAACGCACAGTGTAGTACATAGTATATGAGTGAGTTGCACTGAAAAACTTAGAATATAAGAAATGCACAGTGTAGTACATAGTATATGAGTGAGTTGCACTGAAAAACTTAGAATATAAGAAACGCACAGTTTAGTACATAGTATATGAGTGAGTTGCACTGAAAAACTTAGAATATAAGAAACGCACAGTGTAGTACATAGTATATGAGTGAGTTGCACTGAAAAACTTAGAATATAAGAAACGCACAGTGTAGTACATAGTATATGAGTGAGTTGCACTGAAAAACTTAGAATTTACTGAAAAACCCGCATTACACGAAATGCACAGTGTAGTACATAGTATATGAGTGAGTTGCACTGAAAAACTTAGAATATAAGAAACGCACAGTGTAGTACATAGTATATGAGTGAGTTGCACTGAAAAACTTAGAATATAAGAAACGCACAGTGTAGTACATAGTATATGAGTGAGTTGCACTGAAAAACTTAGAATATAAGAAACGCACAGTGTAGTACATAGTATATGAGTGAGTTGCACTGAAAAACTTAGAATATATGAAACGCACAGTGTAGTACATAGTATATGAGTGAGTTGCACTGAAAAACTTAGAATATAAGAAACGCACAGTGTAGTACATAGTATATGAGTGAGTTGCACTGAAAAACTTAGAATATAAGAAACGCACAGTGTAGTACATTGTATATGAGTGAGTTGCACTGATAAACTTAGAATTTAAGAAACGCACAGTGTAGTACATAGTATATGAGTGAGTTGCACTGAAAAACTTAGAATATAAGAAATGCACAGTGTAGTACATAGTATATGAGTGAGTTGCACTGAAAAACTTAGAATATAAGAAACGCACAGTTTAGTACATAGTATATGAGTGAGTTGCACTGAAAAACTTAGAATATAAGAAACGCACAGTGTAGTACATAGTATATCAGTGAGTTGCACTGAAAAACTTAGAATATAAGAAACGCACAGTGTAGTACATAGTATATGAGTGAGTTGCACTGAAAAACTTAGAATTTACTGAAAAACCCGCATTACACGAAATGCACAGTGTAGTACATAGTATATGAGTGAGTTGCACTGAAAAACTTAGAATATAAGAAACGCACAGTGTAGTACATAGTATATGAGTGAGTTGCACTGAAAAACTTAGAATATAAGAAACGCACAGTGTAGTACATAGTATATGAGTGAGTTGCACTGAAAAACTTAGAATATAAGAAACGTACAGTGTAGTACATAGTATATGAGTGAGTTGCACTGAAAAACTTAGAATATAAGAAACGCACAGTGTAGTACATAGTATATGAGTGAGTTGCACTGAAAAACTTAGAATATAAGGAACGCACAGTGTAGTACATAGTATATGAGTGAGTTGCACTGAAAAACTTAGAATATAAGAAACGCACAGTGTAGTACATTGTATATGAGTGAGTTGCACTGAAAAACTTAGAATTTAAGAAACGCACAGTGTAGTACATAGTATATGAGTGAGTTGCACTGAAAAACTTAGAATATAAGAAATGCACAGTGTAGTACATAGTATATGAGTGAGTTGCACTGAAAAACTTAGAATTTACTGAAAAACCCGCATTACAGGAAATGCACAGTGTAGTACATAGTATATGAGTGAGTTGCACTGAAAAACTTAGAATATAAGAAACGCACAGTGTAGTACATAGTATATGAGTGAGTTGCACTGAAAAACTTAGAATATAAGAAACTCACAGTGTAGTACATAGTATATGAGTGAGTTGCACTGAAAAACTTAGAATATAAGAAACGCACAGTGTAGTACATAGTATATGAGTGAGTTGCACTGAAAAACTTAGAATATAAGAAACGCACAGTGTAGTACATAGTATATGAGTGAGTTGCACTGAAAAACTTAGAATATAAGAAACGCACAGTGTAGTACATAGTATATGAGTGAGTTGCACTGAAAAACTTAGAATATAAGAAACGCACAGTGTAGTACATTGTATATGAGTGAGTTGCACTGAAAAACTTAGAATTTAAGAAACGCACAGTGTAGTACATAGTATATGAGTGAGTTGCACTGAAAAACTTAGAATATAAGAAACGCACAGTGTAGTACATAGTATATGAGTGAGTTGCACTGAAAAACTTAGAATATAAGAAACGCACAGTGTAGTACATAGTATATGAGTGAGTTGCACTGAAAAACTTAGAATATAAGAAACGCACAGTGTAGTACAAAGTATATGAGTGAGTTGCACTGAAAAACTTAGAATATAAGAAACGCACAGTGTAGTACATAGTATATGAGTGAGTTGCACTGAAAAACTTAGAATATAAGAAACGCACAGTGTAATACATAGTATATGAGTGAGATGCACTGAAAAACTTAGAATTTAAGAAACGCACAGTGTAGTACATAGTATATGAGTGAGATGCACTGTAAAACTTAGAATATAAGAAACGCACAGTGTAGTACATAGTATATGAGTGTGGTGCATTGAAAAACTTAGAATATAAGAAACGCACAGTGTAGTACATAGTATATGAGTGAGTTGCACTCAAAAACTTAGAATATAAGAAACGCACAGTGTAGTACATAGTATATGAGTGAGTTGCACTGAAAAACTTAGAATATAAGAAACGCACAGTGTAGTACATAGTATATGAGTGAGTTGCACTGAAAAACTTAGAATATAAGAAACGCACAGTGTAGTACATAGTATATGAGTGAGTTGCACTGAAAAACTTATAATTTGAGAAACGCACAGTGTAGTACATAGTATATGAGTGAGTTGCACTGAAAAACTTAGAATATAAGAAACGCACAGTGTAGTACATAGTATATGAGTGAGTTGCACTGAAAAACTTAGAATATAAGAAACGCCCAGTGTAGTACATAGTATATGAGTGAGTTGCACTGAAAAACTTAGAATATAAGAAACGCACAGTGTAGTACATAGTATATGAGTGAGTTGCACTGAAAAACTTAGAATATAAGAAACGCACAGTGTAGTACATAGTATATGAGTGAGTTGCACTGAAAAACTTAGAATATAAGAAACGCACAGTGTAGTACATAGTATATGAGTGAGTTGCACTGAAAAACTTAGAATATAAGAAACGCACAGTGTAGTACATAGTATATGAGTGAGTTGCACTGAAAAACTTAGAATATAAGAAACGCACAGTGTAGTACATAGTATATGAATGAGTTGCACTGAAAAACTTAGAATATAAAAAACGCACAGTGTAGTACATAGTATATGAGTGAGTTGCATTGTAAAACTTAGAATATAAGAAACGCACAGTGTAGTACATAGTATATGAGTGAGTTGCACTGAAAAACTTAGAATATAAGAAACGCACAGTTTAGTACATAGTATATGAGTGAGTTGCACTGAAAAACTTAGAATATAATAAACGCACAGTGTAGTACATAGTATATCAGTGAGTTGCACTGAAAAACTTAGAATATAAGAAACGCACAGTGTAGTACATAGTATATGAGTGAGTTGCACTGAAAAACTTAGAATTTACTGAAAAACCCGCATTACACGAAATGCACAGTGTAGTACATAGTATATGAGTGAGTTGCACTGAAAAACTTAGAATATAAGAAACGCACAGTGTAGTACATAGTATATGAGTGAGTTGCACTGAAAAACTTAGAATATAAGAAATGCACAGTGTAGTACATAGTATATGAGTGAGTTGCACTGAAAAACTTAGAATATAAGAAACGCACAGTTTAGTACATAGTATATGAGTGAGTTGCACTGAAAAACTTAGAATATAAGAAACGCACAGTGTAGTACATAGTATATGAGTGAGTTGCACTGAAAAACTTAGAATATAAGAAACGCACAGTGTAGTACATAGTATATGAGTGAGTTGCACTGAAAAACTTAGAATTTACTGAAAAACCCGCATTACACGAAATGCACAGTGTAGTACATAGTATATGAGTGAGTTGCACTGAAAAACTTAGAATATAAGAAACGCACAGTGTAGTACATAGTATATGAGTGAGTTGCACTGAAAAACTTAGAATATAAGAAACGCACAGTGTAGTACATAGTATATGAGTGAGTTACACTGAAAAACTTAGAATATAAGAAACGCACAGTGTAGTACATAGTATATGAGTGAGTTGCACTGAAAAACTTAGAATATAAGAAACGCACAGTGTAGTACATAGTATATGAGTGAGTTGCCCTGAAAAACTTAGAATATAAGAAACGCACAGTGTAGTACATTGTATATGAGTGAGTTGCACTGAAAAACTTAGAATTTAAGAAACGCACAGTGTAGTACATAGTATATGAGTGAGTTGCACTGAAAAACTTAGAATATAAGAAACGCACAGTGTAGTACATAGTATATGAGTGAGTTGCACTGAAAAACTTAGAATTTACTGAAAAACCCGCATTACAGCAAATGCACAGTGTAGTACATAGTATATGAGTGAGTTGCACTGAAAAACTTAGAATATAAGAAACGCACAGTGTAGTACAAAGTATATGAGTGAGTTGCACTGAAAAACTTAGAATATAAGAAACGCACAGTGTAGTACATAGTATATGAGTGAGTTGCACTGAAAAACTTAGAATATAAGAAACGCACAGTGTAGTACATAGTATATGAGTGAGTTGCACTGAAAAACTTAGAATATAAGAAACGCACAGTGTAGTACATAGTATATGAGTGAGTTGCACTGAAAAACTTAGAATATATGAAACGCACAGTGTAGTACATAGTATATGAGTGAGTTGCACTGAAAAACTTAGAATATAAGAAACGCACAGTGTAGTACATAGTATATGAGTGAGTTGCACTGAAAAACTTAGAATATAAGAAACGCACAGTGTAGTACATTGTATATGAGTGAGTTGCACTGATAAACTTAGAATTTAAGAAACGCACAGTGTAGTACATAGTATATGAGTGAGTTGCACTGAAAAACTTAGAATATAAGAAATGCACAGTGTAGTACATAGTATATGAGTGAGTTGCACTGAAAAACTTAGAATATAAGAAACGCACAGTTTAGTACATAGTATATGAGTGAGTTGCACTGAAAAACTTAGAATATAAGAAACGCACAGTGTAGTACATAGTATATCAGTGAGTTGCACTGAAAAACTTAGAATATAAGAAACGCACAGTGTAGTACATAGTATATGAGTGAGTTGCACTGAAAAACTTAGAATTTACTGAAAAACCCGCATTACACGAAATGCACAGTGTAGTACATAGTATATGAGTGAGTTGCACTGAAAAACTTAGAATATAAGAAACGCACAGTGTAGTACATAGTATATGAGTGAGTTGCACTGAAAAACTTAGAATATAAGAAACGCACAGTGTAGTACATAGTATATGAGTGAGTTGCACTGAAAAACTTAGAATATAAGAAACGCACAGTGTAGTACATAGTATATGAGTGAGTTGCACTGAAAAACTTAGAATATAAGAAACGCACAGTGTAGTACATAGTATATGAGTGAGTTGCACTGAAAAACTTAGAATATAAGGAACGCACAGTGTAGTACATAGTATATGAGTGAGTTGCACTGAAAAACTTAGAATATAAGAAACGCACAGTGTAGTACATTGTATATGAGTGAGTTGCACTGAAAAACTTAGAATTTAAGAAACGCACAGTGTAGTACATAGTATATGAGTGAGTTGCACTGAAAAACTTAGAATATAAGAAATGCACAGTGTAGTACATAGTATATGAGTGAGTTGCACTGAAAAACTTAGAATTTACTGAAAAACCCGCATTACAGGAAATGCACAGTGTAGTACATAGTATATGAGTGAGTTGCACTGAAAAACTTAGAATATAAGAAACGCACAGTGTAGTACATAGTATATGAGTGAGTTGCACTGAAAAACTTAGAATATAAGAAACTCACAGTGTAGTACATAGTATATGAGTGAGTTGCACTGAAAAACTTAGAATATAAGAAACGCACAGTGTAGTACATAGTATATGAGTGAGTTGCACTGAAAAACTTAGAATATAAGAAACGCACAGTGTAGTACATAGTATATGAGTGAGTTGCACTGAAAAACTTAGAATATAAGAAACGCACAGTGTAGTACATAGTATATGAGTGAGTTGCACTGAAAAACTTAGAATATAAGAAACGCACAGTGTAGTACATTGTATATGAGTGAGTTGCACTGAAAAACTTAGAATTTAAGAAACGCACAGTGTAGTACATAGTATATGAGTGAGTTGCACTGAAAAACTTAGAATATAAGAAACGCACAGTGTAGTACATAGTATATGAGTGAGTTGCACTGAAAAACTTAGAATATAAGAAACGCACAGTGTAGTACATAGTATATGAGTGAGTTGCACTGAAAAACTTAGAATATAAGAAACGCACAGTGTAGTACAAAGTATATGAGTGAGTTGCACTGAAAAACTTAGAATATAAGAAACGCACAGTGTAGTACATAGTATATGAGTGAGTTGCACTGAAAAACTTAGAATATAAGAAACGCACAGTGTAATACATAGTATATGAGTGAGATGCACTGAAAAACTTAGAATTTAAGAAACGCACAGTGTAGTACATAGTATATGAGTGAGATGCACTGTAAAACTTAGAATATAAGAAACGCACAGTGTAGTACATAGTATATGAGTGTGGTGCACTGAAAAACTTAGAATATAAGAAACGCACAGTGTAGTACATAGTATATGAGTGAGTTGCACTCAAAAACTTAGAATATAAGAAACGCACAGTGTAGTACATAGTATATGAGTGAGTTGCACTGAAAAACTTAGAATATAAGAAACGCACAGTGTAGTACATAGTATATGAGTGAGTTGCACTGAAAAACTTAGAATATAAGAAACGCACAGTGTAGTACATAGTATATGAGTGAGTTGCACTGAAAAACTTATAATTTGAGAAACGCACAGTGTAGTACATAGTATATGAGTGAGTTGCACTGAAAAACTTAGAATATAAGAAACGCACAGTGTAGTACATAGTATATGAGTGAGTTGCACTGAAAAACTTAGAATATAAGAAACGCCCAGTGTAGTACATAGTATATGAGTGAGTTGCACTGAAAAACTTAGAATATAAGAAACGCACAGTGTAGTACATAGTATATGAGTGAGTTGCACTGAAAAACTTAGAATATAAGAAACGCACAGTGTAGTACATAGTATATGAGTGAGTTGCACTGAAAAACTTAGAATATAAGAAACGCACAGTGTAGTACATAGTATATGAGTGAGTTGCACTGAAAAACTTAGAATATAAGAAACGCACAGTGTAGTACATAGTATATGAGTGAGTTGCACTGAAAAACTTAGAATATAAGAAACGCACAGTGTAGTACATAGTATATGAATGAGTTGCACTGAAAAACTTAGAATATAAAAAACGCACAGTGTAGTACATAGTATATGAGTGAGTTGCATTGTAAAACTTAGAATATAAGAAACGCACAGTGTAGTACATAGTATATGAGTGAGTTGCACTGAAAAACTTAGAATATAAGAAACGCACAGTTTAGTACATAGTATATGAGTGAGTTGCACTGAAAAACTTAGAATATAATAAACGCACAGTGTAGTACATAGTATATCAGTGAGTTGCACTGAAAAACTTAGAATATAAGAAACGCACAGTGTAGTACATAGTATATGAGTGAGTTGCACTGAAAAACTTAGAATTTACTGAAAAACCCGCATTACACGAAATGCACAGTGTAGTACATAGTATATGAGTGAGTTGCACTGAAAAACTTAGAATATAAGAAACGCACAGTGTAGTACATAGTATATGAGTGAGTTGCACTGAAAAACTTAGAATATAAGAAACGCACAGTGTAGTACATAGTATATGAGTGAGTTACACTGAAAAACTTAGAATATAAGAAACGCACAGTGTAGTACATTGTATATGAGTGAGTTGCACTGAAAAACTTAGAATTTAAGAAACGCACAGTGTAGTACATAGTATATGAGTGAGTTGCACTGAAAAACTTAGAATATAAGAAACGCACAGTGTAGTACATAGTATATGAGTGAGTTGCACTGAAAAACTTAGAATTTACTGAAAAACCCGCATTACAGCAAATGCACAGTGTAGTACATAGTATATGAGTGAGTTGCACTGAAAAACTTAGAATATAAGAAACGCACAGTGTAGTACATAGTATATGAGTGAGTTGCACTGAAAAACTTAGAATATAAGAAACGCACAGTGTAGTACATAGTATATGAGTGAGTTGCACTGAAAAACTTAGAATATAAGAAACGCACAGTGTAGTACATAGTATATGAGTGAGTTGCACTGAAAAACTTAGAATATATGAAACGCACAGTGTAGTACATAGTATATGAGTGAGTTGCACTGAAAAACTTAGAATATAAGAAACGCACAGTGTAGTACATAGTATATGAGTGAGTTGCACTGAAAAACTTAGAATATAAGAAACGCACAGTGTAGTACATTGTATATGAGTGAGTTGCACTGATAAACTTAGAATTTAAGAAACGCACAGTGTAGTACATAGTATATGAGTGAGTTGCACTGAAAAACTTAGAATATAAGAAATGCACAGTGTAGTACATAGTATATGAGTGAGTTGCACTGAAAAACTTAGAATATAAGAAACGCACAGTGTAGTACATAGTATATCAGTGAGTTGCACTGAAAAACTTAGAATATAAGAAACGCACAGTGTAGTACATAGTATATGAGTGAGTTGCACTGAAAAACTTAGAATATAAGAAACGCACAGTGTAGTACATAGTATATGAGTGAGTTGCACTGAAAAACTTAGAATTTACTGAAAAACCCGCATTACAGCAAATGCACAGTGTAGTACATAGTATATGAGTGAGTTGCACTGAAAAACTTAGAATATAAGAAACGCACAGTGTAGTACATAGTATATGAGTGAGTTGCACTGAAAAACTTAGAATATAAGAAACGCACAGTGTAGTACATAGTATATGAGTGAGTTGCACTGAAAAACTTAGAATATAAGAAACGCACAGTGTAGTACATAGTATATGAGTGAGTTGCACTGAAAAACTTAGAATATAAGAAACGCACAGTGTAGTACATTGTATATGAGTGAGTTGCACTGAAAAACTTAGAATTTAAGAAACGCACAGTGTAGTACATAGTATATGAGTGAGTTGCACTGAAAAACTTAGAATATAAGAAACGCACAGTGTAGTACATAGTATATGAGTGAGTTGCACTGAAAAACTTAGAATTTACTGAAAAACCCGCATTACAGCAAATGCACAGTGTAGTACATAGTATATGAGTGAGTTGCACTGAAAAACTTAGAATATAAGAAACGCACAGTGTAGTACATAGTATATGAGTGAGTTGCACTGAAAAACTTAGAATATAAGAAACGCACAGTGTAGTACATAGTATATGAGTGAGTTGCACTGAAAAACTTAGAATATAAGAAACGCACAGTGTAGTACATAGTATATGAGTGAGTTGCACTGAAAAACTTAGAATATATGAAACGCACAGTGTAGTACATAGTATATGAGTGAGTTGCACTGAAAAACTTAGAATATAAGAAACGCACAGTGTAGTACATAGTATATGAGTGAGTTGCACTGAAAAACTTAGAATATAAGAAACGCACAGTGTAGTACATTGTATATGAGTGAGTTGCACTGATAAACTTAGAATTTAAGAAACGCACAGTGTAGTACATAGTATATGAGTGAGTTGCACTGAAAAACTTAGAATATAAGAAATGCACAGTGTAGTACATAGTATATGAGTGAGTTGCACTGAAAAACTTAGAATATAAGAAACGCACAGTTTAGTACATAGTATATGAGTGAGTTGCACTGAAAAACTTAGAATATAAGAAACGCACAGTGTAGTACATAGTATATCAGTGAGTTGCACTGAAAAACTTAGAATATAAGAAACGCACAGTGTAGTACATAGTATATGAGTGAGTTGCACTGAAAAACTTAGAATTTACTGAAAAACCCGCATTACACGAAATGCACAGTGTAGTACATAGTATATGAGTGAGTTGCACTGAAAAACTTAGAATATAAGAAACGCACAGTGTAGTACATAGTATATGAGTGAGTTGCACTGAAAAACTTAGAATATAAGAAACGCACAGTGTAGTACATAGTATATGAGTGAGTTGCACTGAAAAACTTAGAATATAAGAAACGCACAGTGTAGTACATAGTATATGAGTGAGTTGCACTGAAAAACTTAGAATATAAGAAACGCACAGTGTAGTACATAGTATATGAGTGAGTTGCACTGAAAAACTTAGAATATAAGAAACGCACAGTGTAGTACATAGTATATGAGTGAGTTGCACTGAAAAACTTAGAATATAAGAAACGCACAGTGTAGTACATTGTATATGAGTGAGTTGCACTGAAAAACTTAGAATTTAAGAAACGCACAGTGTAGTACATAGTATATGAGTGAGTTGCACTGAAAAACTTAGAATATAAGAAATGCACAGTGTAGTACATAGTATATGAGTGAGTTGCACTGAAAAACTTAGAATTTACTGAAAAACCCGCATTACAGGAAATGCACAGTGTAGTACATAGTATATGAGTGAGTTGCACTGAAAAACTTAGAATATAAGAAACGCACAGTGTAGTACATAGTATATGAGTGAGTTGCACTGAAAAACTTAGAATATAAGAAACTCACAGTGTAGTACATAGTATATGAGTGAGTTGCACTGAAAAACTTAGAATATAAGAAACGCACAGTGTAGTACATAGTATATGAGTGAGTTGCACTGAAAAACTTAGAATATAAGAAACGCACAGTGTAGTACATAGTATATGAGTGAGTTGCACTGAAAAACTTAGAATATAAGAAACGCACAGTGTAGTACATAGTATATGAGTGAGTTGCACTGAAAAACTTAGAATATAAGAAACGCACAGTATAGTACATTGTATATGAGTGAGTTGCACTGAAAAACTTAGAATTTAAGAAACGCACAGTGTAGTACATAGTATATGAGTGAGTTGCACGGAAAAACTTAGAATATAAGAAACGCACAGTGTAGTACATAGTATATGAGTGAGTTGCACTGAAAAACTTAGAATTTAAGAAACGCACAGTGTAGTACATAGTATATGAGTGAGTTGCACTGAAAAACTTAGAATATAAGAAACGCACAGTGTAGTACAAAGTATATGAGTGAGTTGCACTGAAAAACTTAGAATATAAGAAACGCACAGTGTAGTACATAGTATATGAGTGAGTTGCACTGAAAAACTTAGAATATAAGAAACGCACAGTGTAATACATAGTATATGAGTGAGATGCACTGAAAAACTTAGAATTTAAGAAACGCACAGTGTAGTACATAGTATATGAGTGAGATGCACTGTAAAACTTAGAATATAAGAAACGCACAGTGTAGTACATAGTATATGAGTGTGGTGCACTGAAAAACTTAGAATATAAGAAACGCACAGTGTAGTACATAGTATATGAGTGAGTTGCACTCAAAAACTTAGAATATAAGAAACGCACAGTGTAGTACATAGTATATGAGTGAGTTGCACTGAAAAACTTAGAATATAAGAAACGCACAGTGTAGTACATAGTATATGAGTGAGTTGCACTGATAAACTTAGAATTTAAGAAACGCACAGTGTAGTACATAGTATATGAGTGAGTTGCACTGAAAAACTTAGAATATAAGAAATGCACAGTGTAGTACATAGTATATGAGTGAGTTGCACTGAAAAACTTAGAATATAAGAAACGCACAGTTTAGTACATAGTATATGAGTGAGTTGCACTGAAAAACTTAGAATATAAGAAACGCACAGTGTAGTACATAGTATATCAGTGAGTTGCACTGAAAAACTTAGAATATAAGAAACGCACAGTGTAGTACATAGTATATGAGTGAGTTGCACTGAAAAACTTAGAATTTACTGAAAAACCCGCATTACACGAAATGCACAGTGTAGTACATAGTATATGAGTGAGTTGCACTGAAAAACTTAGAATATAAGAAACGCACAGTGTAGTACATAGTATATGAGTGAGTTGCACTGAAAAACTTAGAATATAAGAAACGCACAGTGTAGTACATAGTATATGAGTGAGTTGCACTGAAAAACTTAGAATATAAGAAACGCACAGTGTAGTACATAGTATATGAGTGAGTTGCACTGAAAAACTTAGAATATAAGAAACGCACAGTGTAGTACATAGTATATGAGTGAGTTGCACTGAAAAACTTAGAATATAAGAAACGCACAGTGTAGTACATAGTATATGAGTGAGTTGCACTGAAAAACTTAGAATATAAGAAACGCACAGTGTAGTACATTGTATATGAGTGAGTTGCACTGAAAAACTTAGAATTTAAGAAACGCACAGTGTAGTACATAGTATATGAGTGAGTTGCACTGAAAAACTTAGAATATAAGAAATGCACAGTGTAGTACATAGTATATGAGTGAGTTGCACTGAAAAACTTAGAATTTACTGAAAAACCCGCATTACAGGAAATGCACAGTGTAGTACATAGTATATGAGTGAGTTGCACTGAAAAACTTAGAATATAAGAAACGCACAGTGTAGTACATAGTATATGAGTGAGTTGCACTGAAAAACTTAGAATATAAGAAACTCACAGTGTAGTACATAGTATATGAGTGAGTTGCACTGAAAAACTTAGAATATAAGAAACGCACAGTGTAGTACATAGTATATGAGTGAGTTGCACTGAAAAACTTAGAATATAAGAAACGCACAGTGTAGTACATAGTATATGAGTGAGTTGCACTGAAAAACTTAGAATATAAGAAACGCACAGTGTAGTACATAGTATATGAGTGAGTTGCACTGAAAAACTTAGAATATAAGAAACGCACAGTATAGTACATTGTATATGAGTGAGTTGCACTGAAAAACTTAGAATTTAAGAAACGCACAGTGTAGTACATAGTATATGAGTGAGTTGCACGGAAAAACTTAGAATTTAAGAAACGCACAGTGTAGTACATAGTATATGAGTGAGTTGCACTGAAAAACTTAGAATATAAGAAACGCACAGTGTAGTACAAAGTATATGAGTGAGTTGCACTGAAAAACTTAGAATATAAGAAACGCACAGTGTAGTACATAGTATATGAGTGAGTTGCACTGAAAAACTTAGAATATAAGAAACGCACAGTGTAATACATAGTATATGAGTGAGATGCACTGAAAAACTTAGAATTTAAGAAACGCACAGTGTAGTACATAGTATATGAGTGAGATGCACTGTAAAACTTAGAATATAAGAAACGCACAGTGTAGTACATAGTATATGAGTGTGGTGCACTGAAAAACTTAGAATATAAGAAACGCACAGTGTAGTACATAGTATATGAGTGAGTTGCACTCAAAAACTTAGAATATAAGAAACGCACAGTGTAGTACATAGTATATGAGTGAGTTGCACTGAAAAACTTAGAATATAAGAAACGCACAGTGTAGTACATAGTATATGAGTGAGTTGCACTGAAAAACTTAGAATATAAGAAACGCACAGTGTAGTACATAGTATATGAGTGAGTTGCACTGAAAAACTTATAATTTGAGAAACGCACAGTGTAGTACATAGTATATGAGTGAGTTGCACTGAAAAACTTAGAATATAAGAAACGCACAGTGTAGTACATAGTATATGAGTGAGTTGCACTGAAAAACTTAGAATATAAGAAACGCACAGTGTAGTACATAGTATATGAGTGAGTTGCACTGAAAAACTTAGAATATAAGAAACGCACAGTGTAGTACATAGTATATGAGTGAGTTGCACTGAAAAACTTAGAATATAAGAAACGCACAGTGTAGTACATAGTATATGAGTGAGTTGCACTGAAAAACTTAGAATATAAGAAACGCACAGTATAGTACATTGTATATGAGTGAGTTGCACTGAAAAACTTAGAATTTAAGAAACGCACAGTGTAGTACATAGTATATGAGTGAGTTGCACGGAAAAACTTAGAATATAAGAAACGCACAGTGTAGTACATAGTATATGAGTGAGTTGCACTGAAAAACTTAGAATTTAAGAAACGCACAGTGTAGTACATAGTATATGAGTGAGTTGCACTGAAAAACTTAGAATATAAGAAACGCACAGTGTAGTACAAAGTATATGAGTGAGTTGCACTGAAAAACTTAGAATATAAGAAACGCACAGTGTAGTACATAGTATATGAGTGAGTTGCACTGAAAAACTTAGAATATAAGAAACGCACAGTGTAATACATAGTATATGAGTGAGATGCACTGAAAAACTTAGAATTTAAGAAACGCACAGTGTAGTACATAGTATATGAGTGAGATGCACTGTAAAACTTAGAATATAAGAAACGCACAGTGTAGTACATAGTATATGAGTGTGGTGCACTGAAAAACTTAGAATATAAGAAACGCACAGTGTAGTACATAGTATATGAGTGAGTTGCACTCAAAAACTTAGAATATAAGAAACGCACAGTGTAGTACATAGTATATGAGTGAGTTGCACTGAAAAACTTAGAATATAAGAAACGCACAGTGTAGTACATAGTATATGAGTGAGTTGCACTGATAAACTTAGAATTTAAGAAACGCACAGTGTAGTACATAGTATATGAGTGAGTTGCACTGAAAAACTTAGAATATAAGAAATGCACAGTGTAGTACATAGTATATGAGTGAGTTGCACTGAAAAACTTAGAATATAAGAAACGCACAGTTTAGTACATAGTATATGAGTGAGTTGCACTGAAAAACTTAGAATATAAGAAACGCACAGTGTAGTACATAGTATATCAGTGAGTTGCACTGAAAAACTTAGAATATAAGAAACGCACAGTGTAGTACATAGTATATGAGTGAGTTGCACTGAAAAACTTAGAATTTACTGAAAAACCCGCATTACACGAAATGCACAGTGTAGTACATAGTATATGAGTGAGTTGCACTGAAAAACTTAGAATATAAGAAACGCACAGTGTAGTACATAGTATATGAGTGAGTTGCACTGAAAAACTTAGAATATAAGAAACGCACAGTGTAGTACATAGTATATGAGTGAGTTGCACTGAAAAACTTAGAATATAAGAAACGCACAGTGTAGTACATAGTATATGAGTGAGTTGCACTGAAAAACTTAGAATATAAGAAACGCACAGTGTAGTACATAGTATATGAGTGAGTTGCACTGAAAAACTTAGAATATAAGAAACGCACAGTGTAGTACATAGTATATGAGTGAGTTGCACTGAAAAACTTAGAATATAAGAAACGCACAGTGTAGTACATTGTATATGAGTGAGTTGCACTGAAAAACTTAGAATTTAAGAAACGCACAGTGTAGTACATAGTATATGAGTGAGTTGCACTGAAAAACTTAGAATATAAGAAATGCACAGTGTAGTACATAGTATATGAGTGGGTTGCACTGAAAAACTTAGAATTTACTGAAAAACCCGCATTACAGGAAATGCACAGTGTAGTACATAGTATATGAGTGAGTTGCACTGAAAAACTTAGAATATAAGAAACGCACAGTGTAGTACATAGTATATGAGTGAGTTGCACTGAAAAACTTAGAATATAAGAAACTCACAGTGTAGTACATAGTATATGAGTGAGTTGCACTGAAAAACTTAGAATATAAGAAACGCACAGTGTAGTACATAGTATATGAGTGAGTTGCACTGAAAAACTTAGAATATAAGAAACGCACAGTGTAGTACATAGTATATGAGTGAGTTGCACTGAAAAACTTAGAATATAAGAAACGCACAGTGTAGTACATAGTATATGAGTGAGTTGCACTGAAAAACTTAGAATATAAGAAACGCACAGTATAGTACATTGTATATGAGTGAGTTGCACTGAAAAACTTAGAATTTAAGAAACGCACAGTGTAGTACATAGTATATGAGTGAGTTGCACGGAAAAACTTAGAATATAAGAAACGCACAGTGTAGTACATAGTATATGAGTGAGTTGCACTGAAAAACTTAGAATTTACTGAAAAACCCGCATTACAGCAAATGCACAGTGTAGTACATAGTATATGAGTGAGTTGCACTGAAAAACTTAGAATATAAGAAACGCACAGTGTAGTACATAGTATATGAGTGAGTTGCACTGAAAAACTTAGAATATAAGAAACGCACAGTGTAGTACATAGTATATGAGTGAGTTGCACTGAAAAACTTAGAATATAAGAAACGCACAGTGTAGTACATAGTATATGAGTGAGTTGCACTGAAAAACTTAGAATATATGAAACGCACAGTGTAGTACATAGTATATGAGTGAGTTGCACTGAAAAACTTAGAATATAAGAAACGCACAGTGTAGTACATAGTATATGAGTGAGTTGCACTGAAAAACTTAGAATATAAGAAACGCACAGTGTAGTACATTGTATATGAGTGAGTTGCACTGATAAACTTAGAATTTAAGAAACGCACAGTGTAGTACATAGTATATGAGTGAGTTGCACTGAAAAACTTAGAATATAAGAAATGCACAGTGTAGTACATAGTATATGAGTGAGTTGCACTGAAAAACTTAGAATATAAGAAACGCACAGTTTAGTACATAGTATATGAGTGAGTTGCACTGAAAAACTTAGAATATAAGAAACGCACAGTGTAGTACATAGTATATCAGTGAGTTGCACTGAAAAACTTAGAATATAAGAAACGCACAGTGTAGTACATAGTATATGAGTGAGTTGCACTGAAAAACTTAGAATTTACTGAAAAACCCGCATTACACGAAATGCACAGTGTAGTACATAGTATATGAGTGAGTTGCACTGAAAAACTTAGAATATAAGAAACGCACAGTGTAGTACATAGTATATGAGTGAGTTGCACTGAAAAACTTAGAATATAAGAAACGCACAGTGTAGTACATAGTATATGAGTGAGTTGCACTGAAAAACTTAGAATATAAGAAACGCACAGTGTAGTACATAGTATATGAGTGAGTTGCACTGAAAAACTTAGAATATAAGAAACGCACAGTGTAGTACATAGTATATGAGTGAGTTGCACTGAAAAACTTAGAATATAAGAAACGCACAGTGTAGTACATAGTATATGAGTGAGTTGCACTGAAAAACTTAGAATATAAGAAACGCACAGTGTAGTACATTGTATATGAGTGAGTTGCACTGAAAAACTTAGAATTTAAGAAACGCACAGTGTAGTACATAGTATATGAGTGAGTTGCACTGAAAAACTTAGAATATAAGAAATGCACAGTGTAGTACATAGTATATGAGTGAGTTGCACTGAAAAACTTAGAATTTACTGAAAAACCCGCATTACAGGAAATGCACAGTGTAGTACATAGTATATGAGTGAGTTGCACTGAAAAACTTAGAATATAAGAAACGCACAGTGTAGTACATAGTATATGAGTGAGTTGCACTGAAAAACTTAGAATATAAGAAACTCACAGTGTAGTACATAGTATATGAGTGAGTTGCACTGAAAAACTTAGAATATAAGAAACGCACAGTGTAGTACATAGTATATGAGTGAGTTGCACTGAAAAACTTAGAATATAAGAAACGCACAGTGTAGTACATAGTATATGAGTGAGTTGCACTGAAAAACTTAGAATATAAGAAACGCACAGTGTAGTACATAGTATATGAGTGAGTTGCACTGAAAAACTTAGAATATAAGAAACGCACAGTATAGTACATTGTATATGAGTGAGTTGCACTGAAAAACTTAGAATTTAAGAAACGCACAGTGTAGTACATAGTATATGAGTGAGTTGCACGGAAAAACTTAGAATATAAGAAACGCACAGTGTAGTACATAGTATATGAGTGAGTTGCACTGAAAAACTTAGAATTTAAGAAACGCACAGTGTAGTACATAGTATATGAGTGAGTTGCACTGAAAAACTTAGAATATAAGAAACGCACAGTGTAGTACAAAGTATATGAGTGAGTTGCACTGAAAAACTTAGAATATAAGAAACGCACAGTGTAGTACATAGTATATGAGTGAGTTGCACTGAAAAACTTAGAATATAAGAAACGCACAGTGTAATACATAGTATATGAGTGAGATGCACTGAAAAACTTAGAATTTAAGAAACGCACAGTGTAGTACATAGTATATGAGTGAGATGCACTGTAAAACTTAGAATATAAGAAACGCACAGTGTAGTACATAGTATATGAGTGTGGTGCACTGAAAAACTTAGAATATAAGAAACGCACAGTGTAGTACATAGTATATGAGTGAGTTGCACTCAAAAACTTAGAATATAAGAAACGCACAGTGTAGTACATAGTATATGAGTGAGTTGCACTGAAAAACTTAGAATATAAGAAACGCACAGTGTAGTACATAGTATATGAGTGAGTTGCACTGATAAACTTAGAATTTAAGAAACGCACAGTGTAGTACATAGTATATGAGTGAGTTGCACTGAAAAACTTAGAATATAAGAAATGCACAGTGTAGTACATAGTATATGAGTGAGTTGCACTGAAAAACTTAGAATATAAGAAACGCACAGTTTAGTACATAGTATATGAGTGAGTTGCACTGAAAAACTTAGAATATAAGAAACGCACAGTGTAGTACATAGTATATCAGTGAGTTGCACTGAAAAACTTAGAATATAAGAAACGCACAGTGTAGTACATAGTATATGAGTGAGTTGCACTGAAAAACTTAGAATTTACTGAAAAACCCGCATTACACGAAATGCACAGTGTAGTACATAGTATATGAGTGAGTTGCACTGAAAAACTTAGAATATAAGAAACGCACAGTGTAGTACATAGTATATGAGTGAGTTGCACTGAAAAACTTAGAATATAAGAAACGCACAGTGTAGTACATAGTATATGAGTGAGTTGCACTGAAAAACTTAGAATATAAGAAACGCACAGTGTAGTACATAGTATATGAGTGAGTTGCACTGAAAAACTTAGAATATAAGAAACGCACAGTGTAGTACATAGTATATGAGTGAGTTGCACTGAAAAACTTAGAATATAAGAAACGCACAGTGTAGTACATAGTATATGAGTGAGTTGCACTGAAAAACTTAGAATATAAGAAACGCACAGTGTAGTACATTGTATATGAGTGAGTTGCACTGAAAAACTTAGAATTTAAGAAACGCACAGTGTAGTACATAGTATATGAGTGAGTTGCACTGAAAAACTTAGAATATAAGAAATGCACAGTGTAGTACATAGTATATGAGTGAGTTGCACTGAAAAACTTAGAATTTACTGAAAAACCCGCATTACAGGAAATGCACAGTGTAGTACATAGTATATGAGTGAGTTGCACTGAAAAACTTAGAATATAAGAAACGCACAGTGTAGTACATAGTATATGAGTGAGTTGCACTGAAAAACTTAGAATATAAGAAACTCACAGTGTAGTACATAGTATATGAGTGAGTTGCACTGAAAAACTTAGAATATAAGAAACGCACAGTGTAGTACATAGTATATGAGTGAGTTGCACTGAAAAACTTAGAATATAAGAAACGCACAGTGTAGTACATAGTATATGAGTGAGTTGCACTGAAAAACTTAGAATATAAGAAACGCACAGTGTAGTACATAGTATATGAGTGAGTTGCACTGAAAAACTTAGAATATAAGAAACGCACAGTATAGTACATTGTATATGAGTGAGTTGCACTGAAAAACTTAGAATTTAAGAAACGCACAGTGTAGTACATAGTATATGAGTGAGTTGCACGGAAAAACTTAGAATTTAAGAAACGCACAGTGTAGTACATAGTATATGAGTGAGTTGCACTGAAAAACTTAGAATATAAGAAACGCACAGTGTAGTACAAAGTATATGAGTGAGTTGCACTGAAAAACTTAGAATATAAGAAACGCACAGTGTAGTACATAGTATATGAGTGAGTTGCACTGAAAAACTTAGAATATAAGAAACGCACAGTGTAATACATAGTATATGAGTGAGATGCACTGAAAAACTTAGAATTTAAGAAACGCACAGTGTAGTACATAGTATATGAGTGAGATGCACTGTAAAACTTAGAATATAAGAAACGCACAGTGTAGTACATAGTATATGAGTGTGGTGCACTGAAAAACTTAGAATATAAGAAACGCACAGTGTAGTACATAGTATATGAGTGAGTTGCACTCAAAAACTTAGAATATAAGAAACGCACAGTGTAGTACATAGTATATGAGTGAGTTGCACTGAAAAACTTAGAATATAAGAAACGCACAGTGTAGTACATAGTATATGAGTGAGTTGCACTGAAAAACTTAGAATATAAGAAACGCACAGTGTAGTACATAGTATATGAGTGAGTTGCACTGAAAAACTTATAATTTGAGAAACGCACAGTGTAGTACATAGTATATGAGTGAGTTGCACTGAAAAACTTAGAATATAAGAAACGCACAGTGTAGTACATAGTATATGAGTGAGTTGCACTGAAAAACTTAGAATATAAGAAACGCACAGTGTAGTACATAGTATATGAGTGAGTTGCACTGAAAAACTTAGAATATAAGAAACGCACAGTGTAGTACATAGTATATGAGTGAGTTGCACTGAAAAACTTAGAATATAAGAAACGCACAGTGTAGTACATAGTATATGAGTGAGTTGCACTGAAAAACTTAGAATATAAGAAACGCACAGTATAGTACATTGTATATGAGTGAGTTGCACTGAAAAACTTAGAATTTAAGAAACGCACAGTGTAGTACATAGTATATGAGTGAGTTGCACGGAAAAACTTAGAATATAAGAAACGCACAGTGTAGTACATAGTATATGAGTGAGTTGCACTGAAAAACTTAGAATTTAAGAAACGCACAGTGTAGTACATAGTATATGAGTGAGTTGCACTGAAAAACTTAGAATATAAGAAACGCACAGTGTAGTACAAAGTATATGAGTGAGTTGCACTGAAAAACTTAGAATATAAGAAACGCACAGTGTAGTACATAGTATATGAGTGAGTTGCACTGAAAAACTTAGAATATAAGAAACGCACAGTGTAATACATAGTATATGAGTGAGATGCACTGAAAAACTTAGAATTTAAGAAACGCACAGTGTAGTACATAGTATATGAGTGAGATGCACTGTAAAACTTAGAATATAAGAAACGCACAGTGTAGTACATAGTATATGAGTGTGGTGCACTGAAAAACTTAGAATATAAGAAACGCACAGTGTAGTACATAGTATATGAGTGAGTTGCACTCAAAAACTTAGAATATAAGAAACGCACAGTGTAGTACATAGTATATGAGTGAGTTGCACTGAAAAACTTAGAATATAAGAAACGCACAGTGTAGTACATAGTATATGAGTGAGTTGCACTGATAAACTTAGAATTTAAGAAACGCACAGTGTAGTACATAGTATATGAGTGAGTTGCACTGAAAAACTTAGAATATAAGAAATGCACAGTGTAGTACATAGTATATGAGTGAGTTGCACTGAAAAACTTAGAATATAAGAAACGCACAGTTTAGTACATAGTATATGAGTGAGTTGCACTGAAAAACTTAGAATATAAGAAACGCACAGTGTAGTACATAGTATATCAGTGAGTTGCACTGAAAAACTTAGAATATAAGAAACGCACAGTGTAGTACATAGTATATGAGTGAGTTGCACTGAAAAACTTAGAATTTACTGAAAAACCCGCATTACACGAAATGCACAGTGTAGTACATAGTATATGAGTGAGTTGCACTGAAAAACTTAGAATATAAGAAACGCACAGTGTAGTACATAGTATATGAGTGAGTTGCACTGAAAAACTTAGAATATAAGAAACGCACAGTGTAGTACATAGTATATGAGTGAGTTGCACTGAAAAACTTAGAATATAAGAAACGCACAGTGTAGTACATAGTATATGAGTGAGTTGCACTGAAAAACTTAGAATATAAGAAACGCACAGTGTAGTACATAGTATATGAGTGAGTTGCACTGAAAAACTTAGAATATAAGAAACGCACAGTGTAGTACATAGTATATGAGTGAGTTGCACTGAAAAACTTAGAATATAAGAAACGCACAGTGTAGTACATTGTATATGAGTGAGTTGCACTGAAAAACTTAGAATTTAAGAAACGCACAGTGTAGTACATAGTATATGAGTGAGTTGCACTGAAAAACTTAGAATATAAGAAATGCACAGTGTAGTACATAGTATATGAGTGGGTTGCACTGAAAAACTTAGAATTTACTGAAAAACCCGCATTACAGGAAATGCACAGTGTAGTACATAGTATATGAGTGAGTTGCACTGAAAAACTTAGAATATAAGAAACGCACAGTGTAGTACATAGTATATGAGTGAGTTGCACTGAAAAACTTAGAATATAAGAAACTCACAGTGTAGTACATAGTATATGAGTGAGTTGCACTGAAAAACTTAGAATATAAGAAACGCACAGTGTAGTACATAGTATATGAGTGAGTTGCACTGAAAAACTTAGAATATAAGAAACGCACAGTGTAGTACATAGTATATGAGTGAGTTGCACTGAAAAACTTAGAATATAAGAAACGCACAGTGTAGTACATAGTATATGAGTGAGTTGCACTGAAAAACTTAGAATATAAGAAACGCACAGTATAGTACATTGTATATGAGTGAGTTGCACTGAAAAACTTAGAATTTAAGAAACGCACAGTGTAGTACATAGTATATGAGTGAGTTGCACGGAAAAACTTAGAATTTAAGAAACGCACAGTGTAGTACATAGTATATGAGTGAGTTGCACTGAAAAACTTAGAATATAAGAAACGCACAGTGTAGTACAAAGTATATGAGTGAGTTGCACTGAAAAACTTAGAATATAAGAAACGCACAGTGTAGTACATAGTATATGAGTGAGTTGCACTGAAAAACTTAGAATATAAGAAACGCACAGTGTAATACATAGTATATGAGTGAGATGCACTGAAAAACTTAGAATTTAAGAAACGCACAGTGTAGTACATAGTATATGAGTGAGATGCACTGTAAAACTTAGAATATAAGAAACGCACAGTGTAGTACATAGTATATGAGTGTGGTGCACTGAAAAACTTAGAATATAAGAAACGCACAGTGTAGTACATAGTATATGAGTGAGTTGCACTCAAAAACTTAGAATATAAGAAACGCACAGTGTAGTACATAGTATATGAGTGAGTTGCACTGAAAAACTTAGAATATAAGAAACGCACAGTGTAGTACATAGTATATGAGTGAGTTGCACTGAAAAACTTAGAATATAAGAAACGCACAGTGTAGTACATAGTATATGAGTGAGTTGCACTGAAAAACTTATAATTTGAGAAACGCACAGTGTAGTACATAGTATATGAGTGAGTTGCACTGAAAAACTTAGAATATAAGAAACGCACAGTGTAGTACATAGTATATGAGTGAGTTGCACTGAAAAACTTAGAATATAAGAAACGCCCAGTGTAGTACATAGTATATGAGTGAGTTGCACTGAAAAACTTAGAATATAAGAAACGCACAGTGTAGTACATAGTATATGAGTGAGTTGCACTGAAAAACTTAGAATATAAGAAACGCACAGTGTAGTACATAGTATATGAGTGAGTTGCACTGAAAAACTTAGAATATAAGAAACGCACAGTGTAGTACATAGTATATGAGTGAGTTGCACTGAAAAACTTAGAATATAAGAAACGCACAGTGTAGTACATAGTATATGAGTGAGTTGCACTGAAAAACTTAGAATATAAGAAACGCACAGTGTAGTACATAGTATATGAATGAGTTGCACTGAAAAACTTAGAATATAAAAAACGCACAGTGTAGTACATAGTATATGAGTGAGTTGCATTGTAAAACTTAGATATAAGAAACGCACAGTGTAGTACATAGTATATGAGTGAGTTGCACTGAAAAACTTAGAATATAAGAAACGCACAGTGTAGTACATAGTATATGAATGAGTTGCACTGAAAAACTTAGAATATAAGAAATGCACAGTGTAGTACATAGTATATGAGTGAGTTGCACTGAAAAACTTAGAATATAAGAAACGCACAGTTTAGTACATAGTATATGAGTGAGTTGCACTGAAAAACTTAGAATATAAGAAACGCACAGTGTAGTACATAGTATATCAGTGAGTTGCACTGAAAAACTTAGAATATAAGAAACGCACAGTGTAGTACATAGTATATGAGTGAGTTGCACTGAAAAACTTAGAATTTACTGAAAAACCCGCATTACACGAAATGCACAGTGTAGTACATAGTATATGAGTGAGTTGCACTGAAAAACTTAGAATATAAGAAACGCACAGTGTAGTACATAGTATATGAGTGAGTTGCACTGAAAAACTTAGAATTTAAGAAACGCACAGTGTAGTACATAGTATATGAGTGAGTTGCACTGAAAAACTTAGAATATAAGAAACGCACAGTGTAGTACATAGTATATGAGTGAGTTGCACTGAAAAACTTAGAATATAAGAAACGCACAGTGTAGTACATAGTATATGAGTGAGTTGCACTGAAAAACTTAGAATATAAGAAACGCACAGTGTAGTACATAGTATATGAGTGAGTTGCACTGAAAAACTTAGAATTTAAGAAACGCACAGTGTAGTACATAGTATATGAGTGAGTTGCACTGAAAAACTTAGAATATAAGAAACGCACAGTGTAGTACATAGTATATGAGTGAGTTGCACTGAAAAACTTAGAATTTACTGAAAAACCCGCATTACAGCAAATGCACAGTGTAGTACATAGTATATGAGTGAGTTGCACTGAAAAACTTAGAATATAAGAAACGCACAGTGTAGTACATAGTATATGAGTGAGTTGCACTGAAAAACTTAGAATATAAGAAACGCACAGTGTAGTACATAGTATATGAGTGAGTTGCACTGAAAAACTTAGAATATAAGAAACGCACAGTGTAGTACATAGTATATGAGTGAGTTGCACTGAAAAACTTAGAATATATGAAACGCACAGTGTAGTACATAGTATATGAGTGAGTTGCACTGAAAAACTTAGAATATAAGAAACGCACAGTGTAGTACATAGTATATGAGTGAGTTGCACTGAAAAACTTAGAATATAAGAAACGCACAGTGTAGTACATTGTATATGAGTGAGTTGCACTGATAAACTTAGAATTTAAGAAACGCACAGTGTAGTACATAGTATATGAGTGAGTTGCACGGAAAAACTTAGAATATAAGAAACGCACAGTGTAGTACATAGTATATGAGTGAGTTGCACTGAAAAACTTAGAATTTAAGAAACGCACAGTGTAGTACATAGTATATGAGTGAGTTGCACTGAAAAACTTAGAATATAAGAAACGCACAGTGTAATACATAGTATATGAGTGAGATGCACTGAAAAACTTAGAATTTAAAAAAAGCACAGTGTAGTACATAGTATATGAGTGAGTTGCACTGTAAAACTTAGAATATAAGAAACGCACAGTGTAGTACATAGTATATGAGTGTGGTGCACTGAAAAACTTAGAATATAAGAAACGCACAGTGTAGTACATAGTATATGAGTGAGTTGCACTCAAAAACTTAGAATATAAGAAACGCACAGTGTAGTACATAGTATATGAGTGAGTTGCACTGAAAAACTTAGAATATAAGAAACGCACAGTGTAGTACATAGTATATGAGTGAGTTGCACTGCAAAACTTAGAATATAAGAAACGCACAGTGTAGTACATAGTATATGAGTGAGTTGCACTGAAAAACTTAGAATTTAAGAAACGCACAGTGTAGTACATAGTATATGAGTGAGTTGCACTGAAAAACTTAGAATATAAGAAACGCACAGTGTAGTACATAGTATATGAGTGAGTTGCACTGAAAAACTTAGAATATAAGAAACGCACAGTGTAGTACATAGTATATGAGTGAGATGCACTGAAAAACTTAGAATATAAGAAACGCACAGTGTAGTACATAGTATATGAGTGAGTTGCACTGAAAAACTTAGAATTTACTGAAAAACCCGCATTACAGGAAATGCACAGTGTAGTACATAGTATATGAGTGAGTTGCACTGAAAAACTTAGAATATAAGAAACGCACAGTGTAGTACATAGTATATGAGTGAGTTGCACTGAAAAACTTAGAATATAAGAAACGCACAGTGTATTACATAGTATATGAGTGAGTTGCACTGAAAAACTTAGAATATAAGAAACGCACAGTGTAGTACATAGTATATGAGTGAGTTGCACTGAAAAACTTAGAATATAAGAAACGCACAGTGTAGTACATAGTATATGAGTGAGTTGCACTGAAAAACTTAGAATATAAGAAACGCACAATGTAGTACATAGTATATGAGTGAGTTGCACTGAAAAACTTAGAATATAAGAAACGCACAGTGTAGTACATTGTATATGAGTGAGTTGCACTGAAAAACTTAGAATTTAAGAAACGCACAGTGTAGTACATAGTATATGAGTGAGTTGCACGGAAAAACTTAGAATATAAGAAACGCACAGTGTAGTACATAGTATATGAGTGAGTTGCACTGAAAAACTTAGAATTTAAGAAACGCACAGTGTAGTACATAGTATATGAGTGAGTTGCACTGAAAAACTTAGAATATAAGAAACGCACAGTGTAGTACATAGTATATGAGTGAGTTGCACTGAAAAACTTAGAATATAAGAAACGCACAGTGTAGTACATAGTATATGAGTGAGATGCACTGAAAAACTTAGAATATAAGAAACGCACAGTGTAGTACATAGTATATGAGTGAGTTGCACTGAAAAACTTAGAATTTACTGAAAAACCCGCATTACAGGAAATGCACAGTGTAGTACATAGTATATGAGTGAGTTGCACTGAAAAACTTAGAATATAAGAAACGCACAGTGTAGTACATAGTATATGAGTGAGTTGCACTGAAAAACTTAGAATATAAGAAACGCACAGTGTATTACATAGTATATGAGTGAGTTGCACTGAAAAACTTAGAATATAAGAAACGCACAGTGTAGTACATAGTATATGAGTGAGTTGCACTGAAAAACTTAGAATATAAGAAACGCACAGTGTAGTACATAGTATATGAGTGAGTTGCACTGAAAAACTTAGAATATAAGAAACGCACAATGTAGTACATAGTATATGAGTGAGTTGCACTGAAAAACTTAGAATATAAGAAACGCACAGTGTAGTACATTGTATATGAGTGAGTTGCACTGAAAAACTTAGAATTTAAGAAACGCACAGTGTAGTACATAGTATATGAGTGAGTTGCACGGAAAAACTTAGAATATAAGAAACGCACAGTGTAGTACATAGTATATGAGTGAGTTGCACTGAAAAACTTAGAATTTAAGAAACGCACAGTGTAGTACATAGTATATGAGTGAGTTGCACTGAAAAACTTAGAATATAAGAAACGCACAGTGTAGTACAAAGTATATGAGTGAGTTGCACTGAAAAACTTAGAATATAGGAAACGCACAGTGTAGTACATAGTATATGAGTGAGTTGCACTGAAAAACTTAGAATATAAGAAACGCACAGTGTAATACATAGTATATGAGTGAGATGCACTGAAAAACTTAGAATTTAAGAAACGCACAGTATAGTACATAGTATATGAATGAGTTGCACTGAAAAACTTAGAATTTACTGAAAAACCCGCATTACAGGAAATGCACAGTGTAGTACATAGTATATGAGTGAGTTGCACTGAAAAACTTAGAATATAAGAAACGCACAGTGTAGTACATAGTATATGAGTGAGTTGCACTGAAAAACTTAGAATATAAGAAACGCACAGTGTAGTACATAGTATATGAGTGAGTTGCACTGAAAAACTTAGAATTTACTGAAAAACCCGCATTACACGAAATGCATAGTGTAGTACATAGTATATGAGTGAGTTGCACTGAAAAACTTAGAATATAAGAAACGCACAGTGTAGTACATAGTATATGAGTGAGTTGCACTGAAAAACTTAGAATATAAGAAACGCACAGTGTAGTACATAGTATATGAGTGAGTTGCACTGAAAAACTTAGAATATAAGAAACGCACAGTGTAGTACATAGTATATGAGTGAGTTGCACTGAAAAACTTAGAATATAAGAAACGCACAGTGTAGTACATAGTATATGAATGAGTTGCACTGAAAAACTTAGAATATAAAAAACGCACAGTGTAGTACATAGTATATGAGTGAGTTGCACTGTAAAACTTAGAATATAAGAAACTCACAGTGTAGTACATAGTATATGAGTGAGTTGCACTGAAAAACTTAGAATATAAGAAACGCACAGTGTAGTACATAGTATATGAGTGAGTTGCACTGAAAAACTTAGAATATAAGAAACGCACAGTGTAGTACATAGTATATGAGTGAGTTGCACTGAAAAACTTAGAATATAAGAAACGCACAGTTTAGTACATAGTATATGAGTGAGTTGCACTGAAAAACTTAGAATATAAGAAACGCACAGTGTAGTACATAGTATATCAGTGAGTTGCACTGAAAAACTTAGAATATAAGAAACGCACAGTGTAGTACATAGTATATCAGTGAGTTGCACTGAAAAACTTAGAATTTACTGAAAAACCCGCATTACACGAAATGCACAGTGTAGTACATAGTATATGAGTGAGTTGCACTGAAAAACTTAGAATATAAGAAACGCACAGTGTAGTACATAGTATATGAGTGAGTTGCACTGAAAAACTTAGAATATAAGAAACGCACAGTGTAGTACATAGTATATGAGTGAGTTGCACTGAAAAACTTAGAATATAAGAAACGCACAGTGTAGTACATAGTATATGAGTGAGTTGCACTGAAAAACTTAGAATATAAGAAACGCACAGTGTAGTACATAGTATATGAGTGAGTTGCACTGAAAAACTTAGAATATAAGAAACGCACAGTGTAGTACATAGTATATGAGTGAGTTGCACTGAAAAACTTAGAATATAAGAAACGAACAGTGTAGTACATTGTATATGAGTGAGTTGCACTGAAAAACTTAGAATTTAAGAAACGCACAGTGTAGTACATAGTATATGAGTGAGTTGCACTGAAAAACTTAGAATATAAGAAACGCACAGTGTAGTACATAGTATATGAGTGAGTTGCACTGAAAAACTTAGAATATAAGAAACGCACAGTGTAGTACATAGTATATGAGTGAGATGCACTGAAAAACTTAGAATATAAGAAACGCACAGTGTAGTACATAGTATATGAGTGAGTTGCACTGAAAAACTTAGAATTTACTGAAAAACCCGCATTACAGGAAATGCACAGTGTAGTACATAGTATATGAGTGAGTTGCACTGAAAAACTTAGAATATAAGAAACGCACAGTGTAGTACATAGTATATGAGTGAGTTGCACTGAAAAACTTAGAATATAAGAAACGCACAGTGTATTACATAGTATATGAGTGAGTTGCACTGAAAAACTTAGAATATAAGAAACGCACAGTGTAGTACATAGTATATGAGTGAGTTGCACTGAAAAACTTAGAATTTAAGAAACGCACAGTGTAGTACATAGTATATGAGTGAGTTGCACTGAAAAACTTAGAATTTAAGAAACGCACAGTGTAGTACATAGTATATGAGTGAGTTGCACGGAAAAACTTAGAATATAAGAAACGCACAGTGTAGTACATAGTATATGAGTGAGTTGCACTGAAAAACTTAGAATTTAAGAAACGCACAGTGTAGTACATAGTATATGAGTGAGTTGCACTGAAAAACTTAGAATATAAGAAACGCACAGTGTAGTACAAAGTATATGAGTGAGTTGCACTGAAAAACTTAGAATATAAGAAACGCACAGTGTAGTACATAGTATATGAGTGAGTTGCACTGAAAAACTTAGAATATAAGAAACGCACAGTGTAGTACATAGTATATGAGTGAGTTGCACTGAAAAACTTAGAATTTACTGAAAAACCCGCATTACACGAAATGCATAGTGTAGTACATAGTATATGAGTGAGTTGCACTGAAAAACTTAGAATATAAGAAACGCACAGTGTAGTACATAGTATATGAGTGAGTTGCACTGAAAAACTTAGAATATAAGAAACGCACAGTGTAGTACATAGTATATGAGTGAGTTGCACTGAAAAACTTAGAATATAAGAAACGCACAGTGTAGTACATAGTATATGAGTGAGTTGCACTGAAAAACTTAGAATATAAGAAACGCACAGTGTAGTACATAGTATATGAGTGAGTTGCACTGAAAAACTTAGAATTTACTGAAAAACCCGCATTACACGAAATGCATAGTGTAGTACATAGTATATGAGTGAGTTGCACTGAAAAACTTAGAATATAAGAAACGCACAGTGTAGTACATAGTATATGAGTGAGTTGCACTGAAAAACTTAGAATATAAGAAACGCACAGTGTAGTACATAGTATATGAGTGAGTTGCACTGAAAAACTTAGAATATAAGAAACGCACAGTGTAGTACATAGTATATGAGTGAGTTGCACTGAAAAACTTAGAATATAAGAAACGCACAGTGTAGTACATAGTATATGAATGAGTTGCACTGAAAAACTTAGAATATAAAAAACGCACAGTGTAGTACATAGTAAATGAGTGAGTTGCACTGAAAAACTTAGAATATAAGAAACGCACAGTGTAATACATAGTATATGAGTGAGATGCACTGAAAAACTTAGAATTTAAGAAACGCACAGTATAGTACATAGTATATGAATGAGTTGCACTGAAAAACTTAGAATTTACTGAAAAACCCGCATTACACGAAATGCACAGTGTAGTACATAGTATATGAGTGAGTTGCACCGAAAAACTTAGAATATAAGAAACGCACAGTGTAGTACATAGTATATGAGTGAGTTGCACTGAAAAACTTAGAATATAAGAAACGCACAGTGTAGTACATAGTATATGAGTGAGTTGCACTGAAAAACTTAGAATTTACTGAAAAACCCGCATTACACGAAATGCATAGTGTAGTACATAGTATATGAGTGAGTTGCACTGAAAAACTTAGAATATAAGAAACGCACAGTGTAGTACATAGTATATGAGTGAGTTGCACTGAAAAACTTAGAATATAAGAAACGCACAGTGTAGTACATAGTATATGAGTGAGTTGCACTGAAAAACTTAGAATATAAGAAACGCACAGTGTAGTACATAGTATATGAGTGAGTTGCACTGAAAAACTTAGAATATAAGAAACGCACAGTGTAGTACATAGTATATGAATGAGTTGCACTGAAAAACTTAGAATATAAAAAACGCACAGTGTAGTACATAGTATATGAGTGAGTTGCACTGTAAAACTTAGAATATAAGAAACTCACAGTGTAGTACATAGTATATGAGTGAGTTGCACTGAAAAACTTAGAATATAAGAAACGCACAGTGTAGTACATAGTATATGAGTGAGTTGCACTGAAAAACTTAGAATATAAGAAACGCACAGTGTAGTACATAGTATATGAGTGAGTTGCACTGAAAAACTTAGAATATAAGAAACGCACAGTTTAGTACATAGTATATGAGTGAGTTGCACTGAAAAACTTAGAATATAAGAAACGCACAGTGTAGTACATAGTATATCAGTGAGTTGCACTGAAAAACTTAGAATATAAGAAACGCACAGTGTAGTACATAGTATATGAGTGAGTTGCACTGAAAAACTTAGAATTTACTGAAAAACCCGCATTACACGAAATGCACAGTGTAGTACATAGTATATGAGTGAGTTGCACTGAAAAACTTAGAATATAAGAAACGCACAGTGTAGTACATAGTATATGAGTGAGTTGCACTGAAAAACTTAGAATATAAGAAACGCACAGTGTAGTACATAGTATATGAGTGAGTTGCACTGAAAAACTTAGAATATAAGAAACGCACAGTGTAGTACATAGTATATGAGTGAGTTGCACTGAAAAACTTAGAATATAAGAAACGCACAGTGTAGTACATAGTATATGAGTGAGTTGCACTGAAAAACTTAGAATATAAGAAACGCACAGTGTAGTACATAGTGTATGAGTGAGTTGCACTGAAAAACTTAGAATATAAGAAACGAACAGTGTAGTACATTGTATATGAGTGAGTTGCACTGAAAAACTTAGAATTTAAGAAACGCACAGTGTAGTACATAGTATATGAGTGAGTTGCACTGAAAAACTTAGAATATAAGAAACGCACAGTGTAGTACATAGTATATGAGTGAGTTGCACTGAAAAACTTAGAATATAAGAAACGCACAGTGTAGTACATAGTATATGAGTGAGATGCACTGAAAAACTTAGAATATAAGAAACGCACAGTGTAGTACATAGTATATGAGTGAGTTGCACTGAAAAACTTAGAATTTACTGAAAAACCCGCATTACAGGAAATGCACAGTGTAGTACATAGTATATGAGTGAGTTGCACTGAAAAACTTAGAATATAAGAAACGCACAGTGTAGTACATAGTATATGAGTGAGTTGCACTGAAAAACTTAGAATATAAGAAACGCACAGTGTATTACATAGTATATGAGTGAGTTGCACTGAAAAACTTAGAATATAAGAAACGCACAGTGTAGTACATAGTATATGAGTGAGTTGCACTGAAAAACTTAGAATATAAGAAACGCACAGTGTATTACATAGTATATGAGTGAGTTGCACTGAAAAACTTAGAATATAAGAAACGCACAGTGTAGTACATAGTATATGAGTGAGTTGCACTGAAAAACTTAGAATATAAGAAACGCACAGTGTAGTACATTGTATATGAGTGAGTTGCACTGAAAAACTTAGAATTTAAGAAACGCACAGTGTAGTACATAGTATATGAGTGAGTTGCACGGAAAAACTTAGAATATAAGAAACGCACAGTGTAGTACATAGTATATGAGTGAGTTGCACTGAAAAACTTAGAATTTAAGAAACGCACAGTGTAGTACATAGTATATGAGTGAGTTGCACTGAAAAACTTAGAATATAAGAAACGCACAGTGTAGTACAAAGTATATGAGTGAGTTGCACTGAAAAACTTAGAATATAAGAAACGCACAGTGTAGTACATAGTATATGAGTGAGTTGCACTGAAAAACTTAGAATATAAGAAACGCACAGTGTAATACATAGTATATGAGTGAGATGCACTGAAAAACTTAGAATTTAAGAAAGGCACAGTATAGTACATAGTATATGAATGAGTTGCACTGAAAAACTTAGAATTTACTGAAAAACCCGCATTACACGAAATGCACAGTGTAGTACATAGTATATGAGTGAGTTGCACTGAAAAACTTAGAATATAAGAAACGCACAGTGTAGTACATAGTATATGAGTGAGTTGCACTGAAAAACTTAGAATATAAGAAACGCACAGTGTAGTACATAGTATATGAGTGAGTTGCACTGAAAAACTTAGAATTTACTGAAAAACCCGCATTACACGAAATGCATAGTGTAGTACATAGTATATGAGTGAGTTGCACTGAAAAACTTAGAATATAAGAAACGCACAGTGTAGTACATAGTATATGAGTGAGTTGCACTGAAAAACTTAGAATATAAGAAACGCACAGTGTAGTACATAGTATATGAGTGAGTTGCACTGAAAAACTTAGAATATAAGAAACGCACAGTGTAGTACATAGTATATGAGTGAGTTGCACTGAAAAACTTAGAATATAAGAAACGAACAGTGTAGTACATTGTATATGAGTGAGTTGCACTGAAAAACTTAGAATTTAAGAAACGCACAGTGTAGTACATAGTATATGAGTGAGTTGCACTGAAAAACTTAGAATATAAGAAACGCACAGTGTAGTACATAGTATATGAGTGAGTTGCACTGAAAAACTTAGAATATAAGAAACGCACAGTGTAGTACATAGTATATGAGTGAGATGCACTGAAAAACTTAGAATATAAGAAACGCACAGTGTAGTACATAGTATATGAGTGAGTTGCACTGAAAAACTTAGAATTTACTGAAAAACCCGCATTACAGGAAATGCACAGTGTAGTACATAGTATATGAGTGAGTTGCACTGAAAAACTTAGAATATAAGAAACGCACAGTGTAGTACATAGTATATGAGTGAGTTGCACTGAAAAACTTAGAATATAAGAAACGCACAGTGTATTAAATAGTATATGAGTGAGTTGCACTGAAAAACTTAGAATATAAGAAACGCACAGTGTAGTACATAGTATATGAGTGAGTTGCACTGAAAAACTTAGAATATTAGAAACGCACAGTGTAGTACATAGTATATGAGTGAGTTGCACTGAAAAACTTAGAATATAAGAAACGCACAGTGTAGTACATAGTATATGAGTGAGTTGCACTGAAAAACTTAGAATATAAGAAACGCACAGTGTAGTACATTGTATATGAGTGAGTTGCACTGAAAAACTTAGAATTTAAGAAACGCACAGTGTAGTACATAGTATATGAGTGAGTTGCACGGAAAAACTTAGAATATAAGAAACGCACAGTGTAGTACATAGTATATGAGTGAGTTGCACTGAAAAACTTAGAATTTAAGAAACGCACAGTGTAGTACATAGTATATGAGTGAGTTGCACTGAAAAACTTAGAATATAAGAAACGCACAGTGTAGTACAAAGTATATGAGTGAGTTGCACTGAAAAACTTAGAATATAAGAAACGCACAGTGTAGTACATAGTATATGAGTGAGTTGCACTGAAAAACTTAGAATATAAGAAACGCACAGTGTAATACATAGTATATGAGTGAGATGCACTGAAAAACTTAGAATTTAAGAAACGCACAGTATAGTACATAGTATATGAATGAGTTGCACTGAAAAACTTAGAATTTACTGAAAAACCCGCATTACACGAAATGCACAGTGTAGTACATAGTATATGAGTGAGTTGCACTGAAAAACTTAGAATATAAGAAACGCACAGTGTAGTACATAGTATATGAGTGAGTTGCACTGAAAAACTTAGAATATAAGAAACGCACAGTGTAGTACATAGTATATGAGTGAGTTGCACTGAAAAACTTAGAATTTACTGAAAAACCCGCATTACACGAAATGCACAGTGTAGTACATAGTATATGAGTGAGTTGCACTGAAAAACTTAGAATATAAGAAACGCACAGTGTAGTACATAGTATATGAGTGAGTTGCACTGAAAAACTTAGAATATAAGAAATGCACAGTGTAGTACATAGTATATGAGTGAGTTGCACTGAAAAACTTAGAAAATAAGAAACGCACAGTTTAGTACATAGTATATGAGTGAGTTGCACTGAAAAACTTAGAATATAAGAAACGCACAGTGTAGTACATAGTATATCAGTGAGTTGCACTGAAAAACTTAGAATATAAGAAACGCACAGTGTAGTACATAGTATATGAGTGAGTTGCACTGAAAAACTTAGAATTTACTGAAAAACCCGCATTACACGAAATGCACAGTGTAGTACATAGTATATGAGTGAGTTGCACTGAAAAACTTAGAATATAAGAAACGCACAGTGTAGTACATAGTATATGAGTGAGTTGCACTGAAAAACTTAGAATATAAGAAACGCACAGTGTAGTACATAGTATATGAGTGAGTTGCACTGAAAAACTTAGAATATAAGAAACGCACAGTGTAGTACATAGTATATGAGTGAGTTGCACTGAAAAACTTAGAATATAAGAAACGCACAGTGTAGTACATAGTATATGAGTGAGTTGCACTGAAAAACTTAGAATATAAGAAACGCACAGTGTAGTACATAGTATATGAGTGAGTTGCACTGAAAAACTTAGAATATAAGAAACGAACAGTGTAGTACATTGTATATGAGTGAGTTGCACTGAAAAACTTAGAATTTACTGAAAAACCCGCATTACACGAAATGCATAGTGTAGTACATAGTATATGAGTGAGTTGCACTGAAAAACTTAGAATATAAGAAAC
Source organism: Mus caroli (assembly GCF_978045245.1). NCBI lineage: Eukaryota > Metazoa > Chordata > Mammalia > Rodentia > Muridae > Mus > Mus caroli. Next base: position 3,694,664 of record NW_028227283.1, read on the forward strand.
GCACAGTGTAGTACATAGTATATGAGTGAGTTGCACTGAAAAACTTAGAATATAAGAAACGCACAGTGTAGTACATAGTATATGAGTGAGTTGCACTGAAAAACTTAGAATATAAGAAACGCACAGTGTAGTACATAGTATATGAGTGAGTTGCACTGAAAAACTTAGAATATAAGAAACGAACAGTGTAGTACATTGTATATGAGTGAGTTGCACTGAAAAACTTAGAATTTAAGAAACGCACAGTGTAGTACATAGTATATGAGTGAGTTGCACTGAAAAACTTAGAATATAAGAAACGCACAGTGTAGTACATAGTATATGAGTGAGTTGCACTGAAAAACTTAGAATATAAGAAACGCACAGTGTAGTACATAGTATATGAGTGAGATGCACTGAAAAACTTAGAATATAAGAAACGCACAGTGTAGTACATAGTATATGAGTGAGTTGCACTGAAAAACTTAGAATTTACTGAAAAACCCGCATTACAGGAAATGCACAGTGTAGTACATAGTATATGAGTGAGTTGCACTGAAAAACTTAGAATATAAGAAACGCACAGTGTAGTACATAGTATATGAGTGAGTTGCACTGAAAAATTTAGAATATAAGAAACGCACAGTGTATTACATAGTATATGAGTGAGTTGCACTGAAAAACTTAGAATATAAGAAACGCACAGTGTAGTACATAGTATATGAGTGAGTTGCACTGAAAAACTTAGAATATAAGAAACGCACAGTGTAGTACATAGTATATGAGTGAGTTGCACTGAAAAACTTAGAATATAAGAAACGCACAGTGTAGTACATAGTATATGAGTGAGTTGCACTGAAAAACTTAGAATATAAGAAACGCACAGTGTAGTACATAGTATATGAGTGAGTTGCACTGAAAAACTTAGAATATAAGAAACGAACAGTGTAGTACATTGTATATGAGTGAGTTGCACTGAAAAACTTAGAATTTAAGAAACGCACAGTGTAGTACATAGTATATGAGTGAGTTGCACTGAAAAACTTAGAATATAAGAAACGCACAGTGTATTACATAGTATATGAGTGAGTTGCACTGAAAAACTTAGAATATAAGAAACGCACAGTGTAGTACATAGTATATGAGTGAGTTGCACTGAAAAACTTAGAATATAAGAAACGCACAGTGTAGTACATAGTATATGAGTGAGTTGCACTGAAAAACTTAGAATATAAGAAACGCACAGTGTAGTACATAGTATATGAGTGAGTTGCACTGAAAAACTTAGAATATAAGAAACGCACAGTGTAGTACATAGTATATGAGTGAGTTGCACTGAAAAACTTAGAATATAAGAAACGCACAGTGTAGTACATAGTATATGAGTGAGTTGCACTGAAAAACTTAGAATATAAGAAACGAACAGTGTAGTACATTGTATATGAGTGAGTTGCACTGAAAAACTTAGAATTTAAGAAACGCACAGTGTAGTACATAGTATATGAGTGAGTTGCACTGAAAAACTTAGAATATAAGAAACGCACAGTGTAGTACATAGTATATGAGTGAGTTGCACTGAAAAACTTAGAATATAAGAAACGCACAGTGTAGTACATAGTATATGAGTGAGATGCACTGAAAAACTTAGAATATAAGAAACGCACAGTGTAGTACATAGTATATGAGTGAGTTGCACTGAAAAACTTAGAATTTACTGAAAAACCCGCATTACAGGAAATGCACAGTGTAGTACATAGTATATGAGTGAGTTGCACTGAAAAACTTAGAATATAAGAAACGCACAGTGTAGTACATAGTATATGAGTGAGTTGCACTGAAAAACTTAGAATATAAGAAACGCACAGTGTATTACATAGTATATGAGTGAGTTGCACTGAAAAACTTAGAATATAAGAAACGCACAGTGTAGTACATAGTATATGAGTGAGTTGCACTGAAAAACTTAGAATATTAGAAACGCACAGTGTAGTACATAGTATATGAGTGAGTTGCACTGAAAAACTTAGAATATAAGAAACGCACAGTGTAGTACATAGTATATGAGTGAGTTGCACTGAAAAACTTAGAATATAAGAAACGCACAGTGTAGTACATTGTATATGAGTGAGTTGCACTGAAAAACTTAGAATTTAAGAAACGCACAGTGTAGTACATAGTATATGAGTGAGTTGCACGGAAAAACTTAGAATATAAGAAACGCACAGTGTAGTACATAGTATATGAGTGAGTTGCACTGAAAAACTTAGAATTTAAGAAACGCACAGTGTAGTACATAGTATATGAGTGAGTTGCACTGAAAAACTTAGAATATAAGAAACGCACAGTGTAGTACAAAGTATATGAGTGAGTTGCACTGAAAAACTTAGAATATAAGAAACGCACAGTGTAGTACATAGTATATGAGTGAGTTGCACTGAAAAACTTAGAATATAAGAAACGCACAGTGTAATACATAGTATATGAGTGAGATGCACTGAAAAACTTAGAATTTAAGAAACGCACAGTATAGTACATAGTATATGAATGAGTTGCACTGAAAAACTAAGAATTTACTGAAAAACCCGCATTACACGAAATGCACAGTGTAGTACATAGTATATGAGTGAGTTGCACTGAAAAACTTAGAATATAAGAAACGCACAGTGTAGTACATAGTATATGAGTGAGTTGCACTGAAAAACTTAGAATATAAGAAACGCACAGTGTAGTACATAGTATATGAGTGAGTTGCACTGAAAAACTTAGAATTTACTGAAAAACCCGCATTACACGAAATGCACAGTGTAGTACATAGTATATGAGTGAGTTGCACTGAAAAACTTAGAATATAAGAAACGCACAGTGTAGTACATAGTATATGAGTGAGTTGCACTGAAAAACTTAGAATATAAGAAATGCACAGTGTAGTACATAGTATATGAGTGAGTTGCACTGAAAAACTTAGAAAATAAGAAACGCACAGTTTAGTACATAGTATATGAGTGAGTTGCACTGAAAAACTTAGAATATAAGAAACGCACAGTGTAGTACATAGTATATCAGTGAGTTGCACTGAAAAACTTAGAATATAAGAAACGCACAGTGTAGTACATAGTATATGAGTTAGTTGCACTGAAAAACTTAGAATTTACTGAAAAACCCGCATTACACGAAATGCACAGTGTAGTACATAGTATATGAGTGAGTTGCACTGAAAAACTTAGAATATAAGAAACGCACAGTGTAGTACATAGTATATGAGTGAGTTGCACTGAAAAACTTAGAATATAAGAAACGCACAGTGTAGTACATAGTATATGAGTGAGTTGCACTGAAAAACTTAGAATATAAGAAACGCACAGTGTAGTACATAGTATATGAGTGAGTTGCACTGAAAAACTTAGAATATAAGAAACGCACAGTGTAGTACATAGTATATGAGTGAGTTGCACTGAAAAACTTAGAATATAAGAAACGCACAGTGTAGTACATAGTATATGAGTGAGTTGCACTGAAAAACTTAGAATATAAGAAACGAACAGTGTAGTACATTGTATATGAGTGAGTTGCACTGAAAAACTTAGAATTTAAGAAACGCACAGTGTAGTACATAGTATATGAGTGAGTTGCACTGAAAAACTTAGAATATAAGAAACGCACAGTGTAGTACATAGTATATGAGTGAGTTGCACTGAAAAACTTAGAATATAAGAAACGCACAGTGTAGTACATAGTATATGAGTGAGATGCACTGAAAAACTTAGAATATAAGAAACGCACAGTGTAGTACATAGTATATGAGTGAGTTGCACTGAAAAACTTAGAATTTACTGAAAAACCCGCATTACAGGAAATGCACAGTGTAGTACATAGTATATGAGTGAGTTGCACTGAAAAACTTAGAATATAAGAAACGCACAGTGTAGTACATAGTATATGAGTGAGTTGCACTGAAAAACTTAGAATATAAGAAACGCACAGTGTATTACATAGTATATGAGTGAGTTGCACTGAAAAACTTAGAATATAAGAAACGCACAGTGTAGTACATAGTATATGAGTGAGTTGCACTGAAAAACTTAGAATATAAGAAACGCACAGTGTAGTACATAGTATATGAGTGAGTTGCACTGAAAAACTTAGAATATAAGAAACGCACAGTGTAGTACATAGTATATGAGTGAGTTGCACTGAAAAACTTAGAATATAAGAAACGCACAGTGTAGTACATTGTATATGAGTGAGTTGCACTGAAAAACTTAGAATTTAAGAAACGCACAGTGTAGTACATAGTATATGAGTGAGTTGCACGGAAAAACTTAGAATATAAGAAACGCACAGTGTAGTACATAGTATATGAGTGAGTTGCACTGAAAAACTTAGAATTTAAGAAACGCACAGTGTAGTACATAGTATATGAGTGAGTTGCACTGAAAAACTTAGAATAAAAGAAACGCACAGTGTAGTACAAAGTATATGAGTGAGTTGCACTGAAAAACTTAGAATATAAGAAACGCACAGTGTAGTACATAGTATATGAGTGAGTTGCACTGAAAAACTTAGAATATAAGAAACGCACAGTGTAATACATAGTATATGAGTGAGATGCACTGAAAAACTTAGAATTTAAGAAAGGCACAGTATAGTACATAGTATATGAATGAGTTGCACTGAAAAACTTAGAATTTACTGAAAAACCCGCATTACACGAAATGCACAGTGTAGTACATAGTATATGAGTGAGTTGCTCTGAAAAACTTAGAATATAAGAAACGCACAGTGTAGTACATAGTATATGAGTGAGTTGCACTGAAAAACTTAGAATATAAGAAACGCACAGTGTAGTACATAGTATATGAGTGAGTTGCACTGAAAAATTTAGAATTTACTGAAAAACCCGCATTACACGAAATGCATAGTGTAGTACATAGTATATGAGTGAGTTGCACTGAAAAACTTAGAATATAAGAAACGCACAGTGTAGTACATAGTATATGAGTGAGTTGCACTGAAAAACTTAGAATATAAGAAACGCACAGTGTAGTACATAGTATATGAGTGAGTTGCACTGAAAAACTTAGAATATAAGAAACGCACAGTGTAGTACATAGTATATGAGTGAGTTGCACTGAAAAACTTAGAATATAAGAAACGAACAGTGTAGTACATTGTATATGAGTGAGTTGCACTGAAAAACTTAGAATTTAAGAAACGCACAGTGTAGTACATAGTATATGAGTGAGTTGCACTGAAAAACTTAGAATATAAGAAACGCACAGTGTAGTACATAGTATATGAGTGAGTTGCACTGAAAAACTTAGAATATAAGAAACGCACAGTGTAGTACATAGTATATGAGTGAGATGCACTGAAAAACTTAGAATATAAGAAACGCACAGTGTAGTACATAGTATATGAGTGAGTTGCACTGAAAAACTTAGAATTTACTGAAAAACCCGCATTACAGGAAATGCACAGTGTAGTACATAGTATATGAGTGAGTTGCACTGAAAAACTTAGAATATAAGAAACGCACAGTGTAGTACATAGTATATGAGTGAGTTGCACTGAAAAACTTAGAATATAAGAAACGCACAGTGTATTACATAGTATATGAGTGAGTTGCACTGAAAAACTTAGAATATAAGAAACGCACAGTGTAGTACATAGTATATGAGTGAGTTGCACTGAAAAACTTAGAATATTAGAAACGCACAGTGTAGTACATAGTATATGAGTGAGTTGCACTGAAAAACTTAGAATATAAGAAACGCACAGTGTAGTACATAGTATATGAGTGAGTTGCACTGAAAAACTTAGAATATAAGAAACGCACAGTGTAGTACATTGTATATGAGTGAGTTGCACTGAAAAACTTAGAATTTAAGAAACGCACAGTGTAGTACATAGTATATGAGTGAGTTGCACGGAAAAACTTAGAATATAAGAAACGCACAGTGTAGTACATAGTATATGAGTGAGTTGCACTGAAAAACTTAGAATTTAAGAAACGCACAGTGTAGTACATAGTATATGAGTGAGTTGCACTGAAAAACTTAGAATATAAGAAACGCACAGTGTAGTACAAAGTATATGAGTGAGTTGCACTGAAAAACTTAGAATATAAGAAACGCACAGTGTAGTACATAGTATATGAGTGAGTTGCACTGAAAAACTTAGAATATAAGAAACACACAGTTTAGTACATAGTATATGAGTGAGTTGCACTGAAAAACTTAGAATATAAGAAACGCACAGTGTAGTACATAGTATATCAGTGAGTTGCACTGAAAAACTTAGAATATAAGAAACGCACAGTGTAGTACATAGTATATGAGTGAGTTGCACTGAAAAACTTAGAATATAAGAAACGCACAGTGTAGTACATAGTATATGAGTGAGTTGCACTGAAAAACTTAGAATATAAGAAACGCACAGTGTAGTACATAGTATATGAGTGAGTTGCACTGAAAAACTTAGAATATAAGAAACGCACAGTGTAGTACATAGTATATGAGTGAGTTGCACTGAAAAACTTAGAATATAAGAAACGCACAGTGTAGTACATAGTATATGAGTGAGTTGCACTGAAAAACTTAGAATATAAGAAACGAACAGTGTAGTACATTGTATATGAGTGAGTTGCACTGAAAAACTTAGAATTTAAGAAACGCACAGTGTAGTACATAGTATATGAGTGAGTTGCACTGAAAAACTTAGAATATAAGAAACGCACAGTGTAGTACATAGTATATGAGTGAGTTGCACTGAAAAACTTAGAATATAAGAAACGCACAGTGTAGTACATAGTATATGAGTGAGATGCACTGAAAAACTTAGAATATAAGAAACGCACAGTGTAGTACATAGTATATGAGTGAGTTGCACTGAAAAACTTAGAATTTACTGAAAAACCCGCATTACAGGAAATGCACAGTGTAGTACATAGTATATGAGTGAGTTGCACTGAAAAACTTAGAATTTAAGAAACGCACAGTGTAGTACATAGTATATGAGTGAGTTGCACGGAAAAACTTAGAATATAAGAAACGCACAGTGTAGTACATAGTATATGAGTGAGTTGCACTGAAAAACTTAGAATTTAAGAAACGCACAGTGTAGTACATAGTATATGAGTGAGTTGCACTGAAAAACTTAGAATATAAGAAACGCACAGTGTAGTACAAAGTATATGAGTGAGTTGCACTGAAAAACTTAGAATATAAGAAACGCACAGTGTAGTACATAGTATATGAGTGAGTTGCACTGAAAAACTTAGAATATAAGAAACGCACAGTGTAATACATAGTATATGAGTGAGATGCACTGAAAAACTTAGAATTTAAGAAAGGCACAGTATAGTACATAGTATATGAATGAGTTGCACTGAAAAACTTAGAATTTACTGAAAAACCCGCATTACACGAAATGCACAGTGTAGTACATAGTATATGAGTGAGTTGCACTGAAAAACTTAGAATATAAGAAACGCACAGTGTAGTACATAGTATATGAGTGAGTTGCACTGAAAAACTTAGAATATAAGAAACGCACAGTGTAGTACATAGTATATGAGTGAGTTGCACTGAAAAACTTAGAATTTACTGAAAAACCCGCATTACACGAAATGCATAGTGTAGTACATAGTATATGAGTGAGTTGCACTGAAAAACTTAGAATATAAGAAACGCACAGTGTAGTACATAGTATATGAGTGAGTTGCACTGAAAAACTTAGAATATAAGAAACGCACAGTGTAGTACATAGTATATGAGTGAGTTGCACTGAAAAACTTAGAATATAAGAAATGCACAGTGTAGTACATAGTATATGAGTGAGTTGCACTGAAAAACTTAGAATATAAGAAACGAACAGTGTAGTACATTGTATATGAGTGAGTTGCACTGAAAAACTTAGAATTTAAGAAACGCACAGTGTAGTACATAGTATATGAGTGAGTTGCACTGAAAAACTTAGAATATAAGAAACGCACAGTGTAGTACATAGTATATGAGTGAGTTGCACTGAAAAACTTAGAATATAAGAAACGCACAGTGTAGTACATAGTATATGAGTGAGATGCACTGAAAAACTTAGAATATAAGAAACGCACAGTGTAGTACATAGTATATGAGTGAGTTGCACTGAAAAACTTAGAATTTACTGAAAAACCCGCATTACAGGAAATGCACAGTGTAGTACATAGTATATGAGTGAGTTGCACTGAAAAACTTAGAATATAAGAAACGCACAGTGTAGTACATAGTATATGAGTGAGTTGCACTGAAAAACTTAGAATATAAGAAACGCACAGTGTATTACATAGTATATGAGTGAGTTGCACTGAAAAACTTAGAATATAAGAAACGCACAGTGTAGTACATAGTATATGAGTGAGTTGCACTGAAAAACTTAGAATATTAGAAACGCACAGTGTAGTACATAGTATATGAGTGAGTTGCACTGAAAAACTTAGAATATAAGAAACGCACAGTGTAGTACATAGTATATGAGTGAGTTGCACTGAAAAACTTAGAATATAAGAAACGCACAGTGTAGTACATTGTATATGAGTGAGTTGCACTGAAAAACTTAGAATTTAAGAAACGCACAGTGTAGTACATAGTATATGAGTGAGTTGCACGGAAAAACTTAGAATATAAGAAACGCACAGTGTAGTACATAGTATATGAGTGAGTTGCACTGAAAAACTTAGAATTTAAGAAACGCACAGTGTAGTACATAGTATATGAGTGAGTTGCACTGAAAAACTTAGAATATAAGAAACGCACAGTGTAGTACAAAATATATGAGTGAGTTGCACTGAAAAACTTAGAATATAAGAAACGCACAGTGTAGTACATAGTATATGAGTGAGTTGCACTGAAAAACTTAGAATATAAGAAACGCACAGTTTAGTACATAGTATATGAGTGAGTTGCACTGAAAAACTTAGAATATAAGAAACGCACAGTGTAGTACATAGTATATCAGTGAGTTGCACTGAAAAACTTAGAATATAAGAAACGCACAGTGTAGTACATAGTATATGAGTGAGTTGCACTGAAAAACTTAGAATTTACTGAAAAACCCGCATTACACGAAATGCACAGTGTAGTACATAGTATATGAGTGAGTTGCACTGAAAAACTTAGAATATAAGAAACGCACAGTGTAGTACATAGTATATGAGTGAGTTGCACTGAAAAACTTAGAATATAAGAAACGCACAGTGTAGTACATAGTATATGAGTGAGTTGCACTGAAAAACTTAGAATATAAGAAACGCACAGTGTAGTACATAGTATATGAGTGAGTTGCACTGAAAAACTTAGAATATAAGAAACGCACAGTGTAGTACATAGTATATGAGTGAGTTGCACTGAAAAACTTAGAATATAAGAAACGCACAGTGTAGTACATAGTATATGAGTGAGTTGCACTGAAAAACTTAGAATATAAGAAACGAACAGTGTAGTACATTGTATATGAGTGAGTTGCACTGAAAAACTTAGAATTTAAGAAACGCACAGTGTAGTACATAGTATATGAGTGAGTTGCACTGAAAAACTTAGAATATAAGAAACGCACAGTGTAGTACATAGTATATGAGTGAGTTGCACTGAAAAACTTAGAATATAAGAAACGCACAGTGTAGTACATAGTATATGAGTGAGATGCACTGAAAAACTTAGAATATAAGAAACGCACAGTGTAGTACATAGTATATGAGTGAGTTGCACTGAAAAACTTAGAATTTACTGAAAAACCCGCATTACAGGAAATGCACAGTGTAGTACATAGTATATGAGTGAGTTGCACTGAAAAACTTAGAATATAAGAAACGCACAGTGTAGTACATAGTATATGAGTGAGTTGCACTGAAAAACTTAGAATATAAGAAACGCACAGTGTATTACATAGTATATGAGTGAGTTGCACTGAAAAACTTAGAATATAAGAAACGCACAGTGTAGTACATAGTATATGAGTGAGTTGCACTGAAAAACTTAGAATATAAGAAACGCACTGTGTAGTACATTGTATATGAGTGAGTTGCACTGAAAAACTTAGAATTTAAGAAACGCACAGTGTAGTACATAGTATATGAGTGAGTTGCACGGAAAAACTTAGAATATAAGAAACGCACAGTGTAGTACATAGTATATGAGTGAGTTGCACTGAAAAACTTAGAATTTAAGAAACGCACAGTGTAGTACATAGTATATGAGTGAGTTGCACTGAAAAACTTAGAATATAAGAAACGCACAGTGTAGTACAAAGTATATGAGTGAGTTGCACTGAAAAACTTAGAATATAAGAAACGCACAGTGTAGTATATAGTATATGAGTGAGTTGCACTGAAAAACTTAGAATATAAGAAACGCACAGTGTAATACATAGTATATGAGTGAGATGCACTGAAAAACTTAGAATTTAAGAAAGGCACAGTATAGTACATAGTATATGAATGAGTTGCACTGAAAAACTTAGAATTTACTGAAAAACCCGCATTACACGAAATGCACAGTGTAGTACATAGTATATGAGTGAGTTGCACTGAAAAACTTAGAATATAAGAAACGCACAGTGTAGTACATAGTATATGAGTGAGTTGCACTGAAAAACTTAGAATATAAGAAACGCACAGTGTAGTACATAGTATATGAGTGAGTTGCACTGAAAAACTTAGAATTTACTGAAAAACCCGCATTACACGAAATGCATAGTGTAGTACATAGTATATGAGTGAGTTGCACTGAAAAACTTAGAATATAAGAAACGCACAGTGTAGTACATAGTATATGAGTGAGTTGCACTGAAAAACTTAGAATATAAGAAACGCACAGTGTAGTACATAGTATATGAGTGAGTTGCACTGAAAAACTTAGAATATAAGAAACGCACAGTGTAGTACATAGTATATGAGTGAGTTGCACTGAAAAACTTAGAATATAAGAAACGAACAGTGTAGTACATTGTATATGAGTGAGTTGCACTGAAAAACTTAGAATTTAAGAAACGCACAGTGTAGTACATAGTATATGAGTGAGTTGCACTGAAAAACTTAGAATATAAGAAACGCACAGTGTAGTACATAGTATATCAGTGAGTTGCACTGAAAAACTTAGAATATTAGAAACGCACAGTGTAGTACATAGTATATGAGTGAGTTGCACTGAAAAACTTAGAATATAAGAAACGCACAGTGTAGTACATAGTATATGAGTGAGTTGCACTGAAAAACTTAGAATATAAGAAACGCACAGTGTAGTACATTGTATATGAGTGAGTTGCACTGAAAAACTTAGAATTTAAGAAACGCACAGTGTAGTACATAGTATATGAGTGAGTTGCACGGAAAAACTTAGAATATAAGAAACGCACAGTGTAGTACATAGTATATGAGTGAGTTGCACTGAAAAACTTAGAATATAAGAAACGCACAGTGTAGTACATAGTATATGAGTGAGTTGCACTGAAAAACTTAGAATTTAAGAAACGCACAGTGTAGTACATAGTATATGAGTGAGTTGCACTGAAAAACTTAGAATATAAGAAACGCACAGTGTAGTACAAAGTATATGAGTGAGTTGCACTGAAAAACTTAGAATATAAGAAACGCACAGTGTAGTACATAGTATATGAGTGAGTTGCACTGAAAAACTTAGAATTTACTGAAAAACCCGCATTACACGAAATGCATAGTGTAGTACATAGTATATGAGTGAGTTGCACTGAAAAACTTAGAATATAAGAAACGCACAGTGTAGTACATAGTATATGAGTGAGTTGCACTGAAAAACTTAGAATATAAGAAACGCACAGTGTAGTACATAGTATATGAGTGAGTTGCACTGAAAAACTTAGAATATAAGAAACGCACAGTGTATTACATAGTATATGAGTGAGTTGCACTGAAAAACTTAGAATATAAGAAACGCACAGTGTAGTACATAGTATATGAGTGAGTTGCACTGAAAAACTTAGAATATAAGAAACGCACAGTGTAGTACATAGTATATGAGTGAGTTGCACTGAAAAACTTAGAATATAAGAAACGCACAGTGTAGTACATAGTATATGAGTGAGTTGCACTGAAAAACTTAGAATATAAGAAACGCACAGTGTAGTACATTGTATATGAGTGAGTTGCACTGAAAAACTTAGAATTTAAGAAACGCACAGTGTAGTACATAGTATATGAGTGAGTTGCACGGAAAAACTTAGAATATAAGAAACGCACAGTGTAGTACATAGTATATGAGTGAGTTGTACTGAAAAACTTAGAATTTAAGAAACGCACAGTGTAGTACATAGTATATGAGTGAGTTGCACTGAAAAACTTAGAATATAAGAAACGCACAGTGTAGTACAAAGTATATGAGTGAGTTGCACTGAAAAACTTAGAATATAAGAAACGCACAGTGTAGTACATAGTATATGAGTGAGTTGCACTGAAAAACTTAGAATATAAGAAACGCACAGTGTAGTACATAGTATATGAGTGAGTTGCACTGAAAAACTTAGAATATAAGAAACGCACAGTGTAGTACATAATATATGAGTGAGTTGCACTGAAAAACTTAGAATATAAGAAAAGCACAGTGTAGTACATAGTATATGAGTGAGTTGCACTGAAAAACTTAGAATATAAGAAACGCACAGTGTAGTACACAGTATATGAGTGAGTTGCACTGAAAAACTTAGAATATAAGAAACGCACAGTGTAGTACATAGTATATGAGTGATTTGCACTGAAAAACTTAGAATATAAGAAACGCACAGTGTAGTACATAGTATATGAGTGAGTTGCACTGAAAAACTTAGAATATAAGAAACGCACAGTGTAGTACATAGTATATGAGTGAGTTGCACTGAAAAACTTAGAATATAAGAAACGCACAGTGTAGTACATAGTATATGAGTGAGTTGCACTGAAAAACTTAGAATATAAGAAACGCACAGTGTAGTACATAGTATATGAGTGAGTTGCACTGAAAAACTTAGAATATAAGAAACGAACAGTGTAGTACATTGTATATGAGTGAGTTGCACTGAAAAACTTAGAATTTAAGAAACGCACAGTGTAGTACATAGTATATGAGTGAGTTGCACTGAAAAACTTAGAATATAAGAAACGCACAGTGTAGTACATAGTATATGAGTGAGTTGCACTGAAAAACTTAGAATATAAGAAACGCACAGTGTAGTACATAGTATATGAGTGAGATGCACTGAAAAACTTAGAATATAAGAAACGCACAGTGTAGTACATAGTATATGCGTGAGTTGCACTGAAAAACTTAGAATTTACTGAAAAACCCGCATTACAGGTAATGCACAGTGTAGTACATAGTATATGAGTGAGTTGCACTGAAAAACTTAGAATATAAGAAACGCACAGTGTAGTACATAGTATATGAGTGAGTTGCACTGAAAAACTTAGAATATAAGAAACGCACAGTGTATTACATAGTATATGAGTGAGTTGCACTGAAAAACTTAGAATATAAGAAACGCACAGTGTAGTACATAGTATATGAGTGAGTTGCACTGAAAAACTTAGAATATTAGAAACGCACAGTGTAGTACATAGTATATGAGTGAGTTGCACTGAAAAACTTAGAATATAAGAAACGCACAGTGTAGTACATAGTATATGAGTGAGTTGCACTGAAAAACTTAGAATATAAGAAACGCACAGTGTAGTACATTGTATATGAGTGAGTTGCACTGAAAAACTTAGAATTTAAGAAACGCACAGTGTAGTACATAGTATATGAGTGAGTTGCACGGAAAAACTTAGAATATAAGAAACGCACAGTGTAGTACATAGTATATGAGTGAGTTGCACTGAAAAACTTAGAATTTAAGAAACGCACAGTGTAGTACATAGTATATGAGTGAGTTGCACTGAAAAACTTAGAATATAAGAAACGCACAGTGTAGTACAAAGTATATGAGTGAGTTGCACTGAAAAACTTAGAATATAAGAAACGCACAGTGTAGTACATAGTATATGAGTGAGTTGCACTGAAAAACTTAGAATATAAGAAACGCACAGTGTAATACATAGTATATGAGTGAGATGCACTGAAAAACTTAGAATTTAAGAAACGCACAGTATAGTACATAGTATATGAATGAGTTGCACTGAAAAACTTAGAATTTACTGAAAAACCCGCATTACACGAAATGCACAGTGTAGTACATAGTATATGAGTGAGTTGCACTGAAAAACTTAGAATATAAGAAACGCACAGTGTAGTACATAGTATATGAGTGAGTTGCACTGAAAAACTTAGAATATAAGAAACGCACAGTGTAGTACATAGTATATGAGTGAGTTGCACTGAAAAACTTAGAATTTACTGAAAAACCCGCATTACACGAAATGCACAGTGTAGTACATAGTATATGAGTGAGTTGCACTGAAAAACTTAGAATATAAGAAACGCACAGTGTAGTACATAGTATATGAGTGAGTTGCACTGAAAAACTTAGAATATAAGAAATGCACAGTGTAGTACATAGTATATGAGTGAGTTGCACTGAAAAACTTAGAAAATAAGAAACGCACAGTTTAGTACATAGTATATGAGTGAGTTGCACTGAAAAACTTAGAATATAAGAAACGCACAGTGTAGTACATAGTATATCAGTGAGTTGCACTGAAAAACTTAGAATATAAGAAACGCACAGTGTAGTACATAGTATATGAGTGAGTTGCACTGAAAAACTTAGAATTTACTGAAAAACCCGCATTACACGAAATGCACAGTGTAGTACATAGTATATGAGTGAGTTGCACTGAAAAACTTAGAATATAAGAAACGCACAGTGTAGTACATAGTATATGAGTGAGTTGCACTGAAAAACTTAGAATATAAGAAACGCACAGTGTAGTACATAGTATATGAGTGAGTTGCACTGAAAAACTTAGAATATAAGAAACGCACAGTGTAGTACATAGTATATGAGTGAGTTGCACTGAAAAACTTAGAATATAAGAAACGCACAGTGTAGTACATAGTATATGAGTGAGTTGCACTGAAAAACTTAGAATATAAGAAACGCACAGTGTAGTACATAGTATATGAGTGAGTTGCACTGAAAAACTTAGAATATAAGAAACGAACAGTGTAGTACATTGTATATGAGTGAGTTGCACTGAAAAACTTAGAATTTAAGAAACGCACAGTGTAGTACATAGTATATGAGTGAGTTGCACTGAAAAACTTAGAATATAAGAAACGCACAGTGTAGTACATAGTATATGAGTGAGTTGCACTGAAAAACTTAGAATATAAGAAACGCACAGTGTAGTACATAGTATATGAGTGAGATGCACTGAAAAACTTAGAATATAAGAAACGCACAGTGTAGTACATAGTATATGAGTGAGTTGCACTGAAAAACTTAGAATTTACTGAAAAACCCGCATTACAGGAAATGCACAGTGTAATACATAGTATATGAGTGAGTTGCACTGAAAAACTTAGAATATAAGAAACGCACAGTGTAGTACATAGTATATGAGTGAGTTGCACTGAAAAACTTAGAATATAAGAAACGCACAGTGTATTACATAGTATATGAGTGAGTTGCACTGAAAAACTTAGAATATAAGAAACGCACAGTGTAGTACATAGTATATGAGTGAGTTGCACTGAAAAACTTAGAATATAAGAAACGCACAGTGTAGTACATAGTATATGAGTGAGTTGCACTGAAAAACTTAGAATATAAGAAACGCACAGTGTAGTACATAGTATATGAGTGAGTTGCACTGAAAAACTTAGAATATAAGAAACGCACAGTGTAGTACATTGTATATGAGTGAGTTGCACTGAAAAACTTAGAATTTAAGAAACGCACAGTGTAGTACATAGTATATGAGTGAGTTGCACGGAAAAACTTAGAATATAAGAAACGCACAGTGTAGTACATAGTATATGAGTGAGTTGCACTGAAAAACTTAGAATTTAAGAAACGCACAGTGTAGTACATAGTATATGAGTGAGTTGCACTGAAAAACTTAGAATATAAAAAACGCACAGTGTAGTACAAAGTATATGAGTGAGTTGCACTGAAAAACTTAGAATATAAGAAACGCACAGTGTAGTACATAGTATATGAGTGAGTTGCACTGAAAAACTTAGAATATAAGAAACGCACAGTGTAATACATAGTATATGAGTGAGATGCACCTAAAAACTTAGAATTTAAGAAAGGCACAGTATAGTACATAGTATATGAATGAGTTGCACTGAAAAACTTAGAATTTACTGAAAAACCCGCATTACACGAAATGCACAGTGTAGTACATAGTATATGAGTGAGTTGCACTGAAAAACTTAGAATATAAGAAACGCACAGTGTAGTACATAGTATATGAGTGAGTTGCACTGAAAAACTTAGAATATAAGAAACGCAGAGTGTAGTACATAGTATATGAGTGAGTTGCACTGAAAAACTTAGAATTTACTGAAAAACCCGCATTACACGAAATGCATAGTGTAGTACATAGTATATGAGTGAGTTGCACTGAAAAACTTAGAATATAAGAAACGCACAGTGTAGTACATAGTATATGAGTGAGTTGCACTGAAAAACTTAGAATATAAGAAACGCACAGTGTAGTACATAGTATATGAGTGAGTTGCACTGAAAAACTTAGAATATAAGAAACGCACAGTGTAGTACATAGTATATGAGTGAGTTGCACTGAAAAACTTAGAATATAAGAAACGAACAGTGTAGTACATTGTATATGAGTGAGTTGCACTGAAAAACTTAGAATTTAAGAAACGCACAGTGTAGTACATAGTATATGAGTGAGTTGCACTGAAAAACTTAGAATATAAGAAACGCACAGTGTAGTACATAGTATATGAGTGAGTTGCACTGAAAAACTTAGAATATTAGAAACGCACAGTGTAGTACATAGTATATGAGTGAGTTGCACTGAAAAACTTAGAATATAAGAAACGCACAGTGTAGTACATAGTATATGAGTGAGTTGCACTGAAAAACTTAGAATATAAGAAACGCACTGTGTAGTACATTGTATATGAGTGAGTTGCACTGAAAAACTTAGAATTTAAGAAACGCACAGTGTAGTACATAGTATATGAGTGAGTTGCACGGAAAAACTTAGAATATAAGAAACGCACAGTGTAGTACATAGTATATGAGTGAGTTGCACTGAAAAACTTAGAATTTAAGAAACGCACAGTGTAGTACAAAGTATATGAGTGAGTTGCACTGAAAAACTTAGAATATAAGAAACGCACAGTGTAGTACATAGTATATGAGTGAGTTGCACTGAAAAACTTAGAATATAAGAAACGCACAGTGTAATACATAGTATATGAGTGAGATGCACTGAAAAACTTAGAATTTAAGAAAGGCACAGTATAGTACATAGTATATGAATGAGTTGCACTGAAAAACTTAGAATTTACTGAAAAACCCGCATTACACGAAATGCACAGTGTAGTACATAGTATATGAGTGAGTTGCACTGAAAAACTTAGAATATAAGAAACGCACAGTGTAGTACATAGTATATGAGTGAGTTGCACTGAAAAACTTAGAATATAAGAAACGCACAGTGTAGTACATAGTATATGAGTGAGTTGCACTGAAAAACTTAGAATTTACTGAAAAACCCGCATTACACGAAATGCATAGTGTAGTACATAGTATATGAGTGAGTTGCACTGAAAAACTTAGAATATAAGAAACGCACAGTGTAGTACATAGTATATGAGTGAGTTGCACTGAAAAACTTAGAATATAAGAAACGCACAGTGTAGTACATAGTATATGAGTGAGTTGCACTGAAAAACTTAGAATATAAGAAACGCACAGTGTAGTACATAGTATATGAGTGAGTTGCACTGAAAAACTTAGAATATAAGAAACGAACAGTGTAGTACATTGTATATGAGTGAGTTGCACTGAAAAACTTAGAATTTAAGAAACGCACAGTGTAGTACATAGTATATGAGTGAGTTGCACTGAAAAACTTAGAATATAAGAAACGCACAGTGTAGTACATAGTATATGAGTGAGTTGCACTGAAAAACTTAGAATATTAGAAACGCACAGTGTAGTACATAGTATATGAGTGAGTTGCACTGAAAAACTTAGAATATAAGAAACGCACAGTGTAGTACATAGTATATGAGTGAGTTGCACTGAAAAACTTAGAATATAAGAAACGCACAGTGTAGTACATTGTATATGAGTGAGTTGCACTGAAAAACTTAGAATTTAAGAAACGCACAGTGTAGTACATAGTATATGAGTGAGTTGCACGGAAAAACTTAGAATATAAGAAACGCACAGTGTAGTACATAGTATATGAGTGAGTTGCACTGAAAAACTTAGAATATAAGAAACGCACAGTGTAGTACATAGTATATGAGTGAGTTGCACTGAAAAACTTAGAATATAAGAAACGCACAGTGTAGTACATAGTATATGAGTGAGATGCACTGAAAAACTTAGAATATAAGAAACGCACAGTGTAGTACATAGTATATGAGTGAGTTGCACTGAAAAACTTAGAATTTACTGAAAAACCCGCATTACAGGAAATGCACAGTGTAATACATAGTATATGAGTGAGTTGCACTGAAAAACTTAGAATATAAGAAACGCACAGTGTAGTACATAGTATATGAGTGAGTTGCACTGAAAAACTTAGAATATAAGAAACGCACAGTGTATTACATAGTATATGAGTGAGTTGCACTGAAAAACTTAGAATATAAGAAACGCACAGTGTAGTACATAGTATATGAGTGAGTTGCACTGAAAAACTTAGAATATAAGAAACGCACAGTGTAGTACATAGTATATGAGTGAGTTGCACTGAAAAACTTAGAATATAAGAAACGCACAGTGTAGTACATAGTATATGAGTGAGTTGCACTGAAAAACTTAGAATATAAGAAACGCACAGTGTAGTACATTGTATATGAGTGAGTTGCACTGAAAAACTTAGAATTTAAGAAACGCACAGTGTAGTACATAGTATATGAGTGAGTTGCACGGAAAAACTTAGAATATAAGAAACGCACAGTGTAGTACATAGTATATGAGTGAGTTGCACTGAAAAACTTAGAATTTAAGAAACGCACAGTGTAGTACATGGTATATGAGTGAGTTGCACTGAAAAACTTAGAATATAAGAAACGCACAGTGTAGTACAAAGTATATGAGTGAGTTGCACTGAAAAACTTAGAATATAAGAAACGCACAGTGTAGTACATAGTATATGAGTGAGTTGCACTGAAAAACTTAGAATATAAGAAACGCACAGTGTAATACATAGTATATGAGTGAGATGCACTGAAAAACTTAGAATTTACTGAAAAACCCGCATTACACGAAATGCATAGTGTAGTACATAGTATATGAGTGAGTTGCACTGAAAAACTTAGAATATAAGAAACGCACAGTGTAGTACATAGTATATGAGTGAGTTGCACTGAAAAACTTAGAATATAAGAAACGCACAGTGTAGTACATAGTATATGAGTGAGTTGCACTGAAAAACTTAGAATTTACTGAAAAACCCGCATTACACGAAATGCATAGTGTAGTACATAGTATATGAGTGAGTTGCACTGAAAAACTTAGAATATAAGAAACGCACAGTGTAGTACATAGTATATGAGTGAGTTGCACTGAAAAACTTAGAATATAAGAAACGCACAGTGTAGTACATAGTATATGAGTGAGTTGCACTGAAAAACTTAGAATATAAGAAACGCACAGTGTAGTACATAGTATATGAGTGAGTTGCACTGAAAAACTTAGAATATAAGAAACGAACAGTGTAGTACATTGTATATGAGTGAGTTGCACTGAAAAACTTAGAATTTAAGAAACGCACAGTGTAGTACATAGTATATGAGTGAGTTGCACTGAAAAACTTAGAATATAAGAAACGCACAGTGTAGTACATAGTATATGAGTGAGTTGCACTGAAAAACTTAGAATATTAGAAACGCACAGTGTAGTACATAGTATATGAGTGAGTTGCACTGAAAAACTTAGAATATAAGAAACGCACAGTGTAGTACATAGTATATGAGTGAGTTGCACTGAAAAACTTAGAATATAAGAAACGCACAGTGTAGTACATTGTATATGAGTGAGTTGCACTGAAAAACTTAGAATTTAAGAAACGCACAGTGTAGTACATAGTATATGAGTGAGTTGCACGGAAAAACTTAGAATATAAGAAACGCACAGTGTAGTACATAGTATATGAGTGAGTTGCACTGAAAAACTTAGAATTTAAGAAACGCACAGTGTAGTACATAGTATATGAGTGAGTTGCACTGAAAAACTTAGAATATAAGAAACGCACAGTGTAGTACAAAGTATATGAGTGAGTTGCACTGAAAAACTTAGAATATAAGAAACACACAGTGTAGTACATAGTATATGAGTGAGTTGCACTGAAAAACTTAGAATATAAGAAACGCACAGTGTAATACATAGTATATGAGTGAGATGCACTGAAAAACTTAGAATTTAAGAAAGGCACAGTATAGTACATAGTATATGAATGAGTTGCACTGAAAAACTTAGAATTTACTGAAAAACCCGCATTACACGAAATGCACAGTGTAGTACATAGTATATGAGTGAGTTGCACTGAAAAACTTAGAATATAAGAAACGCACAGTGTAGTACATAGTATATGAGTGAGTTGCACTGAAAAACTTAGAATATAAGAAACGCACAGTGTAGTACATAGTATATGAGTGAGTTGCACTGAAAAACTTAGAATTTACTGAAAAACCCGCATTACACGAAATGCATAGTGTAGTACATAGTATATGAGTGAGTTGCACTGAAAAACTTAGAATATAAGAAACGCACAGTGTAGTACATAGTATATGAGTGAGTTGCACTGAAAAACTTAGAATATAAGAAACGCACAGTGTAGTACATAGTATATGAGTGAGTTGCACTGAAAAACTTAGAATATAAGAAACGCACAGTGTAGTACATAGTATATGAGTGAGTTGCACTGAAAAACTTAGAATATAAGAAACGAACAGTGTAGTACATTGTATATGAGTGAGTTGCACTGAAAAACTTAGAATTTAAGAAACGCACAGTGTAGTACATAGTATATGAGTGAGTTGCACTGAAAAACTTAGAATATAAGAAACGCACAGTGTAGTACATAGTATATGAGTGAGTTGCACTGAAAAACTTAGAATATTAGAAACGCACAGTGTAGTACATAGTATATGAGTGAGTTGCACTGAAAAACTTAGAATATAAGAAACGCACAGTGTAGTACATAGTATATGAGTGAGTTGCACTGAAAAACTTAGAATATAAGAAACGCACAGTGTAGTACATTGTATATGAGTGAGTTGCACTGAAAAACTTAGAATTTAAGAAACGCACAGTGTAGTACATAGTATATGAGTGAGTTGCACGGAAAAACTTAGAATATAAGAAACGCACAGTGTAGTACATAGTATATGAGTGAGTTGCACTGAAAAACTTAGAATTTAAGAAACGCACAGTGTAGTACATAGTATATGAGTGAGTTGCACTGAAAAACTTAGAATATAAGAAACGCACAGTGTAGTACAAAGTATATGAGTGAGTTGCACTGAAAAACTTAGAATATAAGAAACGCACAGTGTAGTACATAGTATATGAGTGAGTTGCACTGAAAAACTTAGAATATAAGAAACGCACAGTGTAATACATAGTATATGAGTGAGATGCACTGAAAAACTTAGAATTTAAGAAACGCACAGTATAGTACATAGTATATGAATGAGTTGCACTGAAAAACTTAGAATTTACTGAAAAACCCGCATTACACGAAATGCACAGTGTAGTACATAGTATATGAGTGAGTTGCACTGAAAAACTTAGAATATAAGAAACGCACAGTGTAGTACATAGTATATGAGTGAGTTGCACTGAAAAACTTAGAATATAAGAAACGCACAGTGTAGTACATAGTATATGAGTGAGTTGCACTGAAAAACTTAGAATTTACTGAAAAACCCGCATTACACGAAATGCATAGTGTAGTACATAGTATATGAGTGAGTTGCACTGAAAAACTTAGAATATAAGAAACGCACAGTGTAGTACATAGTATATGAGTGAGTTGCACTGAAAAACTTAGAATATAAGAAACGCACAGTGTAGTACATAGTATATGAGTGAGTTGCACTGAAAAACTTAGAATATAAGAAACGCACAGTGTAGTACATAGTATATGAGTGAGTTGCACTGAAAAACTTAGAATATAAGAAACGAACAGTGTAGTACATTGTATATGAGTGAGTTGCACTGAAAAACTTAGAATTTAAGAAACGCACAGTGTAGTACATAGTATATGAGTGAGTTGCACTGAAAAACTTAGAATATAAGAAACGCACAGTGTAGTACAAAGTATATGAGTGAGTTGCACTGAAAAACTTAGAATATAAGAAACGCACAGTGTAGTACATAGTATATGAGTGAGTTGCACTGAAAAACTTAGAATATAAGAAACGCACAGTGTAATACATAGTATATGAGTGAGATGCACTGAAAAACTTAGAATTTAAGAAAGGCACAGTATAGTACATAGTATATGAATGAGTTGCACTGAAAAACTTAGAATTTACTGAAAAACCCGCATTACACGAAATGCACAGTGTAGTACATAGTATATGAGTGAGTTGCACTGAAAAACTTAGAATATAAGAAACGCACAGTGTAGTACATAGTATATGAGTGAGTTGCACTGAAAAACTTAGAATATAAGAAACGCACAGTGTAGTACATAGTATATGAGTGAGTTGCACTGAAAAACTTAGAATTTACTGAAAAACCCGCATTACACGAAATGCATAGTGTAGTACATAGTATATGAGTGAGTTGCACTGAAAAACTTAGAATATAAGAAACGCACAGTGTAGTACATAGTATATGAGTGAGTTGCACTGAAAAACTTAGAATATAAGAAACGCACAGTGTAGTACATAGTATATGAGTGAGTTGCACTGAAAAACTTAGAATATAAGAAACGCACAGTGTAGTACATAGTATATGAGTGAGTTGCACTGAAAAACTTAGAATATAAGAAACGAACAGTGTAGTACATTGTATATGAGTGAGTTGCACTGAAAAACTTAGAATTTAAGAAACGCACAGTGTAGTACATAGTATATGAGTGAGTTGCACTGAAAAACTTAGAATATAAGAAACGCACAGTGTAGTACATAGTATATGAGTGAGTTGCACTGAAAAACTTAGAATATAAGAAACGCACAGTGTAGTACATAGTATATGAGTGAGATGCACTGAAAAACTTAGAATATAAGAAACGCACAGTGTAGTACATAGTATATGAGTGAGTTGCACTGAAAAACTTAGAATTTACTGAAAAACCCGCATTACAGGAAATGCACAGTGTAGTACATAGTATATGAGTGAGTTGCACTGAAAAACTTAGAATATAAGAAACGCACAGTGTAGTACATAGTATATGAGTGAGTTGCACTGAAAAACTTAGAATATAAGAAACGCACAGTGTATTACATAGTATATGAGTGAGTTGCACTGAAAAACTTAGAATATAAGAAACGCACAGTGTAGTACATAGTATATGAGTGAGTTGCACTGAAAAACTTAGAATATTAGAAACGCACAGTGTAGTACATAGTATATGAGTGAGTTGCACTGAAAAACTTAGAATATAAGAAACGCACAGTGTAGTACATTGTATATGAGTGAGTTGCACTGAAAAACTTAGAATTTAAGAAACGCACAGTGTAGTACATAGTATATGAGTGAGTTGCACGGAAAAACTTAGAATATAAGAAACGCACAGTGTAGTACATAGTATATGAGTGAGTTGCACTGAAAAACTTAGAATTTAAGAAACGCACAGGGTAGTACATAGTATATGAGTGAGTTGCACTGAAAAACTTAGAATATAAGAAACGCACAGTGTAGTACAAAGTATATGAGTGAGTTGCACTGAAAAACTTAGAATATAAGAAACGCACAGTGTAGTACATAGTATATGAGTGAGTTGCACTGAAAAACTTAGAATATAAGAAACGCACAGTGTAATACATAGTATATGAGTGAGATGCACTGAAAAACTTAGAATTTAAGAAACGCACAGTATAGTACATAGTATATGAATGAGTTGCACTGAAAAACTTAGAATTTACTGAAAAACCCGCATTACACGAAATGCACAGTGTAGTACATAGTATATGAGTGAGTTGCACTGAAAAACTTAGAATATAAGAAACGCACAGTGTAGTACATAGTATATGAGTGAGTTGCACTGAAAAACTTAGAATATAAGAAACGCACAGTGTAGTACATAGTATATGAGTGAGTTGCACTGAAAAACTTAGAATTTACTGAAAAACCCGCATTACACGAAATGCATAGTGTAGTACATAGTATATGAGTGAGTTGCACTGAAAAACTTAGAATATAAGAAACGCACAGTGTAGTACATAGT
The DNA here is from genome assembly GCF_978045245.1 of Mus caroli. Classification (NCBI taxonomy): domain Eukaryota; kingdom Metazoa; phylum Chordata; class Mammalia; order Rodentia; family Muridae; genus Mus; species Mus caroli. The sequence continues at coordinate 3,719,184 of NW_028227283.1, forward strand.
ATATGAGTGAGTTGCACTGAAAAACTTAGAATATAAGAAACGCACAGTGTAGTACATAGTATATGAGTGAGTTGCACTGAAAAACTTAGAATATAAGAAACGCACAGTGTAGTACATAGTATATGAGTGAGTTGCACTGAAAAACTTAGAATATAAGAAACGCACAGTGTAGTACATAGTATATGAATGAGTTGCACTGAAAAACTTAGAATATAAAAAACGCACAGTGTAGTACATAGTATATGAGTGAGTTGCACTGTAAAACTTAGAATATAAGAAACTCACAGTGTAGTACATAGTATATGAGTGAGTTGCACTGAAAAACTTAGAATATAAGAAACGCACAGTGTAGTACATAGTATATGAGTGAGTTGCACTGAAAAACTTAGAATATAAGAAATGCACAGTGTAGTACATAGTATATGAGTGAGTTGCACTGAAAAACTTAGAATATAAGAAACGCACAGTTTAGTACATAGTATATGAGTGAGTTGCACTGAAAAACTTAGAATATAAGAAACGCACAGTGTAGTACATAGTATATCAGTGAGTTGCACTGAAAAACTTAGAATATAAGAAACGCACAGTGTAGTACATAGTATATGAGTGAGTTGCACTGAAAAACTTAGAATTTACTGAAAAACCCGCATTACACGAAATGCACAGTGTAGTACATAGTATATGAGTGAGTTGCACTGAAAAACTTAGAATATAAGAAACGCACAGTGTAGTACATAGTATATGAGTGAGTTGCACTGAAAAACTTAGAATATAAGAAACGCACAGTGTAGTACATAGTATATGAGTGAGTTGCACTGAAAAACTTAGAATATAAGAAACGCACAGTGTAGTACATCGTATATGAGTGAGTTGCACTGAAAAACTTAGAATATAAGAAACGCACAGTGTAGTACATAGTATATGAGTGAGTTGCACTGAAAAACTTAGAATATAAGAAACGCACAGTGTAGTACATAGTATATGAGTGAGTTGCACTGAAAAACTTAGAATATAAGAAACGCACAGTGTAGTACATAGTATATGAGTGAGTTGCACTGAAAAACTTAGAATATAAGAAACGCACAGTGTAGTACATAGTATATGAGTGAGTTGCACTGAAAAACTTAGAATATAAGAAACGCACAGTGTAGTACATAGTATATGAGTGAGTTGCACTGAAAAACTTAGAATATAAGAAACGCACAGTGTAGTACATAGTATATGAGTGAGTTGCACTGAAAAACTTAGAATTTAAGAAACGCACAGTGTAGTACATAGTATATGAGTGAGTTGTACTGAAAAACTTAGAATATAAGAAACGCACAGTGTAGTACAAAGTATATGAGTGAGTTGTACTGAAAAACTTAGAATATAAGAAACGCACAGTGTAGTACATAGTATATGAGTGAGTTGCACTGAAAAACTTAGAATTTACTGAAAAACCCGCATTACACGAAATGCACAGTGTAGTACATATTATATGAGTGAGTTGCACTGAAAAACTTAGAATATAAGAAACGCACAGTGTAGTACATAGTATATGAGTGAGTTGCACTGAAAAACTTAGAATATAAGAAACGCACAGTATAGTACATAGTATATGAGTGAGTTGAACTGAAAAACTTAGAATTTAAGAAACGCACAGTGTAGTACATAGTATATGAGTGAGTTGCAATGAAAAACTTAGAATTTAAGAAACGCACAGTGTAGTACAAAGTATAAGAGTGAGTTGCACTGAAAAACTTAGAATATAAGAAACGCACAGTGTAGTACATAGTATATGAGTGAGTTGCACTGAAAAACTTAGAATATAGGAAACGCACAGTGTAGTACATAGTATATGAGTGAGTTGCACTGAAAAACTTAGAATATAAGAAACGCACAGTGTAGTACATAGTATATGAGTGAGTTGCACTGAAAAACTTAGAATATAAGAAACGCACAGTGTAGTACATAGTATATGAGTGAGTTGCACTGAAAAACTTAGAATATAAGAAACGCACAGTGTAGTACATAGTATATGAATGAGTTGCACTGAAAAACTTAGAATATAAAAAACGCACAGTGTAGTACATAGTATATGAGTGAGTTGCACTGTAAAACTTAGAATATAAGAAACTCACAGTGTAGTACATAGTATATGAGTGAGTTGCACTGAAAAACTTAGAATATAAGAAACGCACAGTGTAGTACATAGTATATGAGTGAGTTGCACTGAAAAACTTAGAATATAAGAAATGCACAGTGTAGTACATAGTATATGAGTGAGTTGCACTGAAAAACTTAGAATATAAGAAACGCACAGTTTAGTACATAGTATATGAGTGAGTTGCACTGAAAAACTTAGAATATAAGAAACGCACAGTGTAGTACATAGTATATCAGTGAGTTGCACTGAAAAACTTAGAATATAAGAAACGCACAGTGTAGTACATAGTATATGAGTGAGTTGCACTGAAAAACTTAGAATTTACTGAAAAACCCGCATTACACGAAATGCACAGTGTAGTACATAGTATATGAGTGAGTTGCACTGAAAAACTTAGAATATAAGAAACGCACAGTGTAGTACATAGTATATGAGTGAGTTGCACTGAAAAACTTAGAATATAAGAAACGCACAGTGTAGTACATAGTATATGAGTGAGTTGCACTGAAAAACTTAGAATATAAGAAACGCACAGTGTAGTACATAGTATATGAGTGAGTTGCACTGAAAAACTTAGAATATAAGAAACGCACAGTGTAGTACATAGTATATGAGTGAGTTGCACTGAAAAACTTAGAATATAAGAAACGCACAGTGTAGTACATAGTATATGAGTGAGTTGCACTGAAAAACTTAGAATATAAGAAACGCACAGTGTAGTACATTGTATATGAGTGAGTTGCACTGAAAAACTTAGAATATAAGAAACGCACAGTGTATTACATAGTATATGAGTGAGTTGCACTGAAAAACTTAGAATATAAGAAACGCACAGTGTAGTACATAGTATATGAGTGAGTTGCACTGAAAAACTTAGAATATAAGAAACGCACAGTGTAGTACATAGTATATGAGTGAGTTGCACTGAAAAACTTAGAATATAAGAAACGCACAGTGTAGTACATAGTATATGAGTGAGTTGCACTGAAAAACTTAGAATATAAGAAACGCACAGTGTAGTACATTGTATATGAGTGAGTTGCACTGAAAAACTTAGAATTTAAGAAACGCACAGTGTAGTACATAGTATATGAGTGAGTTGCACGGAAAAACTTAGAATATAAGAAACGCACAGTGTAGTACATAGTATATGAGTGAGTTGCACTGAAAAACTTAGAATTTAAGAAACGCACAGTGTAGTACATAGTATATGAGTGAGTTGCACTGAAAAACTTAGAATATAAGAAACGCACAGTGTAGTACAAAGTATATGAGTGAGTTGCACTGAAAAACTTAGAATATAAGAAACGCACAGTGTAGTACATAGTATATGAGTGAGTTGCACTGAAAAACTTAGAATATAAGAAACGCACAGTGTAATACATAGTATATGAGTGAGATGCACTGAAAAACTTAGAATTTAAGAAACGCACAGTATAGTACATAGTATATGAATGAGTTGCACTGAAAAACTTAGAATTTACTGAAAAACCCGCATTACACGAAATGCACAGTGTAGTACATAGTATATGAGTGAGTTGCACTGAAAAACTTAGAATATAAGAAACGCACAGTGTAGTACATAGTATATGAGTGAGTTGCACTGAAAAACTTAGAATATAAGAAACGCACAGTGTAGTACATAGTATATGAGTGAGTTGCACTGAAAAACTTAGAATTTACTGAAAAACCCGCATTACACGAAATGCATAGTGTAGTACATAGTATATGAGTGAGTTGCACTGAAAAACTTAGAATATAAGAAACGCACAGTGTAGTACATAGTATATGAGTGAGTTGCACTGAAAAACTTAGAATATAAGAAACGCACAGTGTAGTACATAGTATATGAGTGAGTTGCACTGAAAAACTTAGAATATAAGAAACGCACAGTGTAGTACATAGTATATGAGTGAGTTGCACTGAAAAACTTAGAATATAAGAAACGAACAGTGTAGTACATTGTATATGAGTGAGTTGCACTGAAAAACTTAGAATTTAAGAAACGCACAGTGTAGTACATAGTATATGAGTGAGTTGCACTGAAAAACTTAGAATATAAGAAACGCACAGTGTAGTACATAGTATATGAGTGAGTTGCACTGAAAAACTTAGAATATAAGAAACGCACAGTGTAGTACATAGTATATGAGTGAGATGCACTGAAAAACTTAGAATATAAGAAACGCACAGTGTAGTACATAGTATATGAGTGAGTTGCACTGAAAAACTTAGAATTTACTGAAAAACCCGCATTACAGGAAATGCACAGTGTAGTACATAGTATATGAGTGAGTTGCACTGAAAAACTTAGAATATAAGAAACGCACAGTGTAGTACATAGTATATGAGTGAGTTGCACTGAAAAACTTAGAATATAAGAAACGCACAGTGTAGTACATAGTATATGAGTGAGTTGCACTGAAAAACTTAGAATATAAGAAACGCACAGTGTAGTACATAGTATATGAGTGAGTTGCACTGAAAAACTTAGAATATAAGAAACGCACAGTGTAGTACATTGTATATGAGTGAGTTGCACTGAAAAACTTAGAATTTAAGAAACGCACAGTGTAGTACATAGTATATGAGTGAGTTGCACTGAAAAACTTAGAATATAAGAAACGCACAGTGTAATACATAGTATATGAGTGAGATGCACTGAAAAACTTAGAATTTAAGAAACGCACAGTATAGTACATAGTATATGAATGAGTTGCACTGAAAAACTTAGAATTTACTGAAAAACCCGCATTACACGAAATGCACAGTGTAGTACATAGTATATGAGTGAGTTGCACTGAAAAACTTAGAATATAAGAAACGCACAGTGTAGTACATAGTATATGAGTGAGTTGCACTGAAAAACTTAGAATATAAGAAACGCACAGTGTAGTACATAGTATATGAGTGAGTTGCACTGAAAAACTTAGAATTTACTGAAAAACCCGCATTACACGAAATGCATAGTGTAGTACATAGTATATGAGTGAGTTGCACTGAAAAACTTAGAATATAAGAAACGCACAGTGTAGTACATAGTATATGAGTGAGTTGCACTGAAAAACTTAGAATATAAGAAACGCACAGTGTAGTACATAGTATATGAGTGAGTTGCACTGAAAAACTTAGAATATAAGAAACGCACAGTGTAGTACATAGTATATGAGTGAGTTGCACTGAAAAACTTAGAATATAAGAAACGCACAGTGTAGTACATAGTATATGAATGAGTTGCACTGAAAAACTTAGAATATAAAAAACGCACAGTGTAGTACATAGTATATGAGTGAGTTGCACTGTAAAACTTAGAATATAAGAAACTCACAGTGTAGTACATAGTATATGAGTGAGTTGCACTGAAAAACTTAGAATATAAGAAACGCACAGTGTAGTACATAGTATATGAGTGAGTTGCACTGAAAAACTTAGAATTTACTGAAAAACCCGCATTACAGGAAATGCACAGTGTAGTACAGAGTATATGAGTGAGTTGCACTGAAAAACTTAGAATATAAGAAACGCACAGTGTAGTACATAGTATATGAGTGAGTTGCACTGAAAAACTTAGAATATAAGAAACGCACAGTGTAGTACATAGTATATGAGTGAGTTGCACTGAAAAACTTAGAATATAAGAAACGCACAGTGTAGTACATAGTATATGAGTGAGTTGCACTGAAAAACTTAGAATATAAGAAACGCACAGTGTAGTACATTGTATATGAGTGAGTTGCACTGAAAAACTTAGAATTTAAGAAACGCACAGTGTAGTACATAGTATATGAGTGAGTTGCACTGAAAAACTTAGAATATAAGAAACGCACAGTGTAATACATAGTATATGAGTGAGATGCACTGAAAAACTTAGAATTTAAGAAACGCACAGTATAGTACATAGTATATGAATGAGTTGCACTGAAAAACTTAGAATTTACTGAAAAACCCGCATTACACGAAATGCACAGTGTAGTACATAGTATATGAGTGAGTTGCACTGAAAAACTTAGAATATAAGAAACGCACAGTGTAGTACATAGTATATGAGTGAGTTGCACTGAAAAACTTAGAATATAAGAAACGCACAGTGTAGTACATAGTATATGAGTGAGTTGCACTGAAAAACTTAGAATTTACTGAAAAACCCGCATTACACGAAATGCATAGTGTAGTACATAGTATATGAGTGAGTTGCACTGAAAAACTTAGAATATAAGAAACGCACAGTGTAGTACATAGTATATGAGTGAGTTGCACTGAAAAACTTAGAATATAAGAAACGCACAGTGTAGTACATAGTATATGAGTGAGTTGCACTGAAAAACTTAGAATATAAGAAACGCACAGTGTAGTACATAGTATATGAGTGAGTTGCACTGAAAAACTTAGAATATAAGAAACGCACAGTGTAGTACATAGTATATGAATGAGTTGCACTGAAAAACTTAGAATATAAAAAACGCACAGTGTAGTACATAGTATATGAGTGAGTTGCACTGTAAAACTTAGAATATAAGAAACTCACAGTGTAGTACATAGTATATGAGTGAGTTGCACTGAAAAACTTAGAATATAAGAAACGCACAGTGTAGTACATAGTATATGAGTGAGTTGCACTGAAAAACTTAGAATATAAGAAACTCACAGTGTAGTACATAGTATATGAGTGAGTTGCACTGAAAAACTTAGAATATAAGAAACGCACAGTGTAGTACATAGTATATGAGTGAGTTGCACTGAAAAACTTAGAAGATAAGAAATGCACAGTGTAGTACATAGTATATGAGTGAGTTGCACTGAAAAACTTAGAATATAAGAAACGCACAGTTTAGTACATAGTATATGAGTGAGTTGCACTGAAAAACTTAGAATATAAGAAACGCACAGTGTAGTACATAGTATATCAGTGAGTTGCACTGAAAAACTTAGAATATAAGAAACGCACAGTGTAGTACATAGTATATGAGTGAGTTGCACTGAAAAACTTAGAATTTACTGAAAAACCCGCATTACACGAAATGCACAGTGTAGTACATAGTATATGAGTGAGTTGCACTGAAAAACTTAGAATATAAGAAACGCACAGTGTAGTACATAGTATATGAGTGAGTTGCACTGAAAAACTTAGAATATAAGAATCGCACAGTGTAGTACATAGTATATGAGTGAGTTGCACTGAAAAACTTAGAATATAAGAAACGCACAGTGTAGTACATAGTATATGAGTGAGTTGCACTGAAAAACTTAGAATATAAGAAACGCACAGTGTAGTACATAGTATATGAGTGAGTTGCACTGAAAAACTTAGAATATAAGAAACGCACAGTGTAGTACATAGTATATGAGTGAGTTGCACTGAAAAACTTAGAATATAAGAAACGCACAGTGTAGTACATTGTATATGAGTGAGTTGCACTGAAAAACTTAGAATATAAGAAACGCACAGTGTATTACATAGTATATGAGTGAGTTGCACTGAAAAACTTAGAATATAAGAAACGCACAGTGTAGTACATAGTATATGAGTGAGTTGCACTGAAAAACTTAGAATATAAGAAACGCACAGTGTAGTACATAGTATATGAGTGAGTTGCACTGAAAAACTTAGAATATAAGAAACGCACAGTGTAGTACATAGTATATGAGTGAGTTGCACTGAAAAACTTAGAATATAAGAAACGCACAGTGTAGTACATTGTATATGAGTGAGTTGCACTGAAAAACTTAGAATTTAAGAAACGCACAGTGTAGTACATAGTATATGAGTGAGTTGCACGGAAAAACTTAGAATATAAGAAACGCACAGTGTAGTACATAGTATATGAGTGAGTTGCACTGAAAAACTTAGAATTTAAGAAACGCACAGTGTAGTACATAGTATATGAGTGAGTTGCACTGAAAAACTTAGAATATAAGAAACGCACAGTGTAGTACAAAGTATATGAGTGAGTTGCACTGAAAAACTTAGAATATAAGAAACGCACAGTGTAGTACATAGTATATGAGTGAGTTGCACTGAAAAACTTAGAATATAAGAAACGCACAGTGTAATACATAGTATATGAGTGAGATGCACTGAAAAACTTAGAATTTAAGAAACGCACAGTATAGTACATAGTATATGAATGAGTTGCACTGAAAAACTTAGAATTTACTGAAAAACCCGCATTACACGAAATGCACAGTGTAGTACATAGTATATGAGTGAGTTGCACTGAAAAACTTAGAATATAAGAAACGCACAGTGTAGTACATAGTATATGAGTGAGTTGCACTGAAAAACTTAGAATATAAGAAACGCACAGTGTAGTACATAGTATATGAGTGAGTTGCACTGAAAAACTTAGAATTTACTGAAAAACCCGCATTACACGAAATGCATAGTGTAGTACATAGTATATGAGTGAGTTGCACTGAAAAACTTAGAATATAAGAAACGCACAGTGTAGTACATAGTATATGAGTGAGTTGCACTGAAAAACTTAGAATATAAGAAACGCACAGTGTAGTACATAGTATATGAGTGAGTTGCACTGAAAAACTTAGAATATAAGAAACGCACAGTGTAGTACATAGTATATGAGTGAGTTGCACTGAAAAACTTAGAATATAAGAAACGAACAGTGTAGTACATTGTATATGAGTGAGTTGCACTGAAAAACTTAGAATTTAAGAAACGCACAGTGTAGTACATAGTATATGAGTGAGTTGCACTGAAAAACTTAGAATATAAGAAACGCACAGTGTAGTACATAGTATATGAGTGAGTTGCACTGAAAAACTTAGAATATAAGAAACGCACAGTGTAGTACATAGTATATGAGTGAGATGCACTGAAAAACTTAGAATATAAGAAACGCACAGTGTAGTACATAGTATATGAGTGAGTTGCACTGAAAAACTTAGAATTTACTGAAAAACCCGCATTACAGGAAATGCACAGTGTAGTACATAGTATATGAGTGAGTTGCACTGAAAAACTTAGAATATAAGAAACGCACAGTGTAGTACATAGTATATGAGTGAGTTGCACTGAAAAACTTAGAATATAAGAAACGCACAGTGTAGTACATAGTATATGAGTGAGTTGCACTGAAAAACTTAGAATATAAGAAACGCACAGTGTAGTACATAGTATATGAGTGAGTTGCACTGAAAAACTTAGAATATAAGAAACGCACAGTGTAGTACATTGTATATGAGTGAGTTGCACTGAAAAACTTAGAATTTAAGAAACGCACAGTGTAGTACATAGTATATGAGTGAGTTGCACTGAAAAACTTAGAATATAAGAAACGCACAGTGTAATACATAGTATATGAGTGAGATGCACTGAAAAACTTAGAATTTAAGAAACGCACAGTATAGTACATAGTATATGAATGAGTTGCACTGAAAAACTTAGAATTTACTGAAAAACCCGCATTACACGAAATGCACAGTGTAGTACATAGTATATGAGTGAGTTGCACTGAAAAACTTAGAATATAAGAAACGCACAGTGTAGTACATAGTATATGAGTGAGTTGCACTGAAAAACTTAGAATATAAGAAACGCACAGTGTAGTACATAGTATATGAGTGAGTTGCACTGAAAAACTTAGAATTTACTGAAAAACCCGCATTACACGAAATGCATAGTGTAGTACATAGTATATGAGTGAGTTGCACTGAAAAACTTAGAATATAAGAAACGCACAGTGTAGTACATAGTATATGAGTGAGTTGCACTGAAAAACTTAGAATATAAGAAACGCACAGTGTAGTACATAGTATATGAGTGAGTTGCACTGAAAAACTTAGAATATAAGAAACGCACAGTGTAGTACATAGTATATGAGTGAGTTGCACTGAAAAACTTAGAATATAAGAAACGCACAGTGTAGTACATAGTATATGAATGAGTTGCACTGAAAAACTTAGAATATAAAAAACGCACAGTGTAGTACATAGTATATGAGTGAGTTGCACTGTAAAACTTAGAATATAAGAAACTCACAGTGTAGTACATAGTATATGAGTGAGTTGCACTGAAAAACTTAGAATATAAGAAACGCACAGTGTAGTACATAGTATATGAGTGAGTTGCACTGAAAAACTTAGAATTTACTGAAAAACCCGCATTACAGGAAATGCACAGTGTAGTACATAGTATATGAGTGAGTTGCACTGAAAAACTTAGAATATAAGAAACGCACAGTGTAGTACATAGTATATGAGTGAGTTGCACTGAAAAACTTAGAATATAAGAAACGCACAGTGTAGTACATAGTATATGAGTGAGTTGCACTGAAAAACTTAGAATATAAGAAACGCACAGTGTAGTACATAGTATATGAGTGAGTTGCACTGAAAAACTTAAAATATAAGAAACGCACAGTGTAGTACATTGTATATGAGTGAGTTGCACTGAAAAACTTAGAATTTAAGAAACGCACAGTGTAGTACATAGTATATGAGTGAGTTGCACTGAAAAACTTAGAATATAAGAAACGCACAGTGTAATACATAGTATATGAGTGAGTTGCACTGAAAAACTTAGAATATAAGAAACGCACAGTGTAGTACATAGTATATGAGTGAGTTGCACTGAAAAACTTAGAATATAAGAAACGCACAGTGTAGTACATAGTATATGAGTGAGTTGCACTGAAAAACTTAGAATATAAGAAACGAACAGTGTAGTACATTGTATATGAGTGAGTTGCACTGAAAAACTTAGAATTTAAGAAACGCACAGTGTAGTACATAGTATATGAGTGAGTTGCACTGAAAAACTTAGAATATAAGAAACGCACAGTGTAGTACATAGTATATGAGTGAGTTGCACTGAAAAACTTAGAATATATGAAACGCACAGTGTAGTACATAGTATATGAGTGAGATGCACTGAAAAACTTAGAATATAAGAAACGCACAGTGTAGTACATAGTATATGAGTGAGTTGCACTGAAAAACTTAGAATTTACTGAAAAACCCGCATTACAGGAAATGCACAGTGTAGTACATAGTATATGAGTGAGTTGCACTGAAAAACTTAGAATATAAGAAACGCACAGTGTAGTACATAGTATATGAGTGAGTTGCACTGAAAAACTTAGAATATAAGAAACGCACAGTGTAGTACATAGTATATGAGTGAGTTGCACTGAAAAACTTAGAATATAAGAAACGCACAGTGTAGTACATAGTATATGAGTGAGTTGCACTGAAAAACTTAGAATATAAGAAACGCACAGTGTAGTACATTGTATATGAGTGAGTTGCACTGAAAAACTTAGAATTTAAGAAACGCACAGTGTAGTACATAGTATATGAGTGAGTTGCACTGAAAAACTTAGAATATAAGAAACGCACAGTGTAATACATAGTATATGAGTGAGATGCACTGAAAAACTTAGAATTTAAGAAACGCACAGTATAGTACATAGTATATGAATGAGTTGCACTGAAAAACTTAGAATTTACTGAAAAACCCGCATTACACGAAATGCACAGTGTAGTACATAGTATATGAGTGAGTTGCACTGAAAAACTTAGAATATAAGAAACGCACAGTGTAGTACATAGTATATGAGTGAGTTGCACTGAAAAACTTAGAATATAAGAAACGCACAGTGTAGTACATAGTATATGAGTGAGTTGCACTGAAAAACTTAGAATTTACTGAAAAACCCGCATTACACGAAATGCATAGTGTAGTACATAGTATATGAGTGAGTTGCACTGAAAAACTTAGAATATAAGAAACGCACAGTGTAGTACATAGTATATGAGTGAGTTGCACTGAAAAACTTAGAATATAAGAAACGCACAGTGTAGTACATAGTATATGAGTGAGTTGCACTGAAAAACTTAGAATATAAGAAACGCACAGTGTAGTACATAGTATATGAGTGAGTTGCACTGAAAAACTTAGAATATAAGAAACGCACAGTGTAGTACATAGTATATGAATGAGTTGCACTGAAAAACTTAGAATATAAAAAACGCACAGTGTAGTACATAGTATATGAGTGAGTTGCACTGTAAAACTTAGAATATAAGAAACTCACAGTGTAGTACATAGTATATGAGTGAGTTGCACTGAAAAACTTAGAATATAAGAAACGCACAGTGTAGTACATAGTATATGAGTGAGTTGCACTGAAAAACTTAGAATTTACTGAAAAACCCGCATTACAGGAAATGCACAGTGTAGTACATAGTATATGAGTGAGTTGCACTGAAAAACTTAGAATATAAGAAACGCACAGTGTAGTACATAGTATATGAGTGAGTTGCACTGAAAAACTTAGAATATAAGAAACGCACAGTGTAGTACATAGTATATGAGTGAGTTGCACTGAAAAACTTAGAATATAAGAAACGCACAGTGTAGTACATAGTATATGAGTGAGTTGCACTGAAAAACTTAAAATATAAGAAACGCACAGTGTAGTACATTGTATATGAGTGAGTTGCACTGAAAAACTTAGAATTTAAGAAACGCACAGTGTAGTACATAGTATATGAGTGAGTTGCACTGAAAAACTTAGAATATAAGAAACGCACAGTGTAATACATAGTATATGAGTGAGATGCACTGAAAAACTTAGAATTTAAGAAACGCACAGTATAGTACATAGTATATGAATGAGTTGCACTGAAAAACTTAGAATTTACTGAAAAACCCGCATTACACGAAATGCACAGTGTAGTACATAGTATATGAGTGAGTTGCACTGAAAAACTTAGAATATAAGAAACGCACAGTGTAGTACATAGTATATGAGTGAGTTGCACTGAAAAACTTAGAATATAAGAAACGCACAGTGTAGTACATAGTATATGAGTGAGTTGCACTGAAAAACTTAGAATTTACTGAAAAACCCGCATTACACGAAATGCATAGTGTAGTACATAGTATATGAGTGAGTTGCACTGAAAAACTTAGAATATAAGAAACGCACAGTGTAGTACATAGTATATGAGTGAGTTGCACTGAAAAACTTAGAATATAAGAAACGCACAGTGTAGTACATAGTATATGAGTGAGTTGCACTGAAAAACTTAGAATATAAGAAACGCACAGTGTAGTACATAGTATATGAGTGAGTTGCACTGAAAAACTTAGAATATAAGAAACGCACAGTGTAGTACATAGTATATGAGTGAGTTGCACTGAAAAACTTAGAATATAAAAAACGCACAGTGTAGTACATAGTATATGAGTGAGTTGCACTGTAAAACTTAGAATATAAGAAACTCACAGTGTAGTACATAGTATATGAGTGAGTTGCACTGAAAAACTTAGAATATAAGAAACGCACAGTGTAGTACATAGTATATGAGTGAGTTGCACTGAAAAACTTAGAATATAAGAAATGCACAGTGTAGTACATAGTATATGAGTGAGTTGCACTGAAAAACTTAGAATATAAGAAACGCACAGTTTAGTACATAGTATATGAGTGAGTTGCACTGAAAAACTTAGAATATAAGAAACGCACAGTGTAGTACATAGTATATCAGTGAGTTGCACTGAAAAACTTAGAATATAAGAAACGCACAGTGTAGTACATAGTATATGAGTGAGTTGCACTGAAAAACTTAGAATTTACTGAAAAACCCGCATTACACGAAATGCACAGTGTAGTACATAGTATATGAGTGAGTTGCACTGAAAAACTTAGAATATAAGAAACGCACAGTGTAGTACATAGTATATGAGTGAGTTGCACTGAAAAACTTAGAATATAAGAAACGCACAGTGTAGTACATAGTATATGAGTGAGTTGCACTGAAAAACTTAGAATATAAGAAACGCACAGTGTAGTACATAGTATATGAGTGAGTTGCACTGAAAAACTTAGAATATAAGAAACGCACAGTGTAGTACATAGTATATGAGTGAGTTGCACTGAAAAACTTAGAATATAAGAAACGCACAGTGTAGTACATAGTATATGAGTGAGTTGCACTGAAAAACTTAGAATATAAGAAACGCACAGTGTAGTACATAGTATATGAGTGAGTTGCACTGAAAAACTTAGAATATAAGAAACGCACAGTGTAGTACATAGTATATGAGTGAGTTGCACTGAAAAACTTGGAATATAAGAAACGCACAGTGTAGTACATAGTATATGAGTGAGTTGCACTGAAAAACATGGAATATAAGAAACGCACAGTGTAGTACATAGTATATGAGTGAGTTGCACTGAAAAACTTAGAATATAAGAAACGCACAGTGTAGTACATAGTATATGAGTGAGTTGCACTGAAAAACTTAGAATTTACTGAAAAACCCGCATTACACGAAATGCACAGTGTAGTACATAGTATATGAGTGAGTTGCACTGAAAAACTTAGAATATAAGAAACGCACAGTGTAGTACATAGTATATGAGTGAGTTGCACTGAAAAACTTAGAATATAAGAAACGCACAGTGTAGTACATCGTATATGAGTGAGTTGAACTGAAAAACTTAGAATATAAGAAACGCACAGTGTAGTACATAGTATATGAGTGAGTTGCACTGAAAAACTTAGAATATAAGAAACGCACAGTGTAGTACATAGTATATGAGTGAGTTGCACTGAAAAACTTAGAATATAAGAAACGCACAGTGTAGTACATAGTATATGAGTGAGTTGCACTGAAAAACTTAGAATATAAGAAACGCACAGTGTAGTACATAGTATATGAGTGAGTTGCACTGAAAAACTTAGAATATAAGAAACGCACAGTGTAGTACATAGTATATGAGTGAGTTGCACTGAAAAACTTAGAATATAAGAAACGCACAGTGTAGTACATAGTATATGAGTGAGTTGCACTGAAAAACTTAGAATTTAAGAAACGCACAGTGTTTTTCATAGTATATGAGTGAGTTGCACTGAAAAACTTAGAATATAAGAAACGCACAGTGTAGTACAAAGTATATGAGTGAGTTGTACTGAAAAACTTAGAATATAAGAAACGCACAGTGTAGTACATAGTATATGAGTGAGTTGCACTGAAAAACTTAGAATTTACTGAAAAACCCGCATTACACGAAATGCACAGTGTAGTACATATTATATGAGTGAGTTGCACTGAAAAACTTAGAATATAAGAAACGCACAGTGTAGTACATAGTATATGAGTGAGTTGCACTGAAAAACTTAGAATATAAGAAACGCACAGTATAGTACATAGTATATGAGTGAGTTGAACTGAAAAACTTAGAATTTAAGAAACGCACAGTGTAGTACATAGTATATGAGTGAGTTGCAATGAAAAACTTAGAATTTAAGAAACGCACAGTGTAGTACAAAGTATAAGAGTGAGTTGCACTGAAAAACTTAGAATATAAGAAACGCACAGTGTAGTACATAGTATATGAGTGAGTTGCACTGAAAAACTTAGAATATAAGAAACGCACAGTGTAGTACATAGTATATGAGTGAGTTGCACTAAAAAACTTAGAATATAAGAAACGCACAGTGTAGTACATACTATATGAGTGAGTTGCACTGAAAAACTTAGAATATAAGAAACGCACAGTGTAGTACATAGTATATGAGTGAGTTGCACTGAAAAACTTAGAATATAAGAAACGCACAGTGTAGTACATATTATATGAGTGAGTTGCACTGAAAAACTTAGAATATAAGAAACGCACAGTGTAGTACATACTATATGAGTGAGTTGCACTGAAAAACTTAGAATATAAGAAACGCACAGTGTAGTACATAGTATGTGAGTGAGTTGCACTGAAAAACTTAGAATATAAGAAACGCACAGTGTAGTACATAGTATATGAGTGAGTTGCACTGAAAAACTTAGAATATAAGAAACGCACAGTGTAGTACATAGTATATGAGTGAGTTGCACTGAAAAACTTAGAATATAAGAAACGCACAGTGTAGTACATAGTATATGAGTGAGTTGCACTGAAAAACTTAGAATATAAGAAACGCACAGTGTAGTACATATTATATGAGTGCGTTGCACTGAAAAACTTAGAATATAAGAAACGCACAGTGTAGTACATAGTATATGAGTGAGTTGCAGTGAAAAACTTAGAATATAAGAAACGCACAGTGTAGTACATAGTATATGAGTGAGTTGCACTGAAAAACTTAGAATATAAGAAACGCACAGTGTAGTACATAGTATATGAGTGAGTTGCACTGAAAAACTTAGAATATGAGAAACGCACAGTGTAGTACATAGTATATGAGTGAGTTGCACTGAAAAACTTAGAATATAAGAAACGCACAGTGTAGTACATAGTATATGAGTGAGTTGCACTGAAAAACTTAGAATATAAGAAACGCACAGTGTAGTACATAGTATATGAGTGAGTTGCACTGAAAAACTTAGAATATAAGAAACGCACAGTGTAGTACATAGTATATGAGTGAGTTGCACTGAAAAACTTAGAATATAAGAAACGCACAGTGTAGTACATAGTATATGAGTGAGTTGCACTGAAAAACTTAGAATATAAGAAACGCACAGTGTAGTACATAGTATATGAGTGAGTTGCACTGAAAAACTTAGAATATAAGAAACGCACAGTGTATTACATAGTATATGAGTGAGTTGCACTGAAAAACTTAGAATTTAAGAAACGCACAGTGTAGTACATAGTATATGAGTGAGTTGCACTGAAAAACTTAGAATATAAGAAACGCACAGTGTAGTACAAAGTATATGAGTGAGTTGCACTGAAAAACTTAGAATATAAGAAACGCACAGTGTAGTACATAGTATATGAGTGAGTTGCACTGAAAAACTTAGAATTTACTGAAAAACCCGCATTACATGAAATGCACAGTGTAGTACATATTATATGAGTGAGTTGCACTGAAAAACTTAGAATATAAGAAACGCACAGTGTAGTACATAGTATATGAGTGAGTTGCACTGAAAAACTTAGAATATAAGAAACGCACAGTGTAGTACATCGTATATGAGTGAGTTGCACTGAAAAACTTAGAATATAAGAAACGCACAGTGTAGTACATAGTATATGAGTGAGTTGCACTGAAAAACTTAGAATATAAGAAACGCACAGTGTAGTACATAGTATATGAGTGAGTTGCACTGAAAAACTTAGAATATAAGAAACGCACAGTGTAGTACAAAGTATATGAGTGAGTTGCACTGAAAAACTTAGAATATAAGAAACGCACAGTGTAGTACTTAGTATATGAGTGAGTTGCACTGAAAAACTTAGAATATAAGAAACGCACAGTGTAGTACATAGTATATGAGTGAGTTGCACTGAAAAACTTAGAATTTACTGAAAAACCCGCATTACACGAAATGCACAGTGTAGTACATATTATATGAGTGAGTTGCACTGAAAAACTTAGAATATAAGAAACGCACAGTGTAGTACATAGTATATGAGTGAGTTGCATTGAAAAACTTAGAATATAAGAAACGCACAGTGTACTGCATAGTATATGAGTGAGTTGCCCTGAAAAACTTAGAATATAAGAAACGCACAGTATAGTACATAGTATATGAATGAGTTGCACTGAAAAACTTAGAATTTACTGAAAAACCCGCATTACACGAAATGCACAGTGTAGTACATAGTATATGAGTGAGTTGCACTGAAAAACTTAGAATATAAGAAACGCACAGTGTAGTACATAGTATATGAGTGAGTTGCACTGAAAAACTTAGAATATAAGAAACGCACAGTGTAGTACATAGTATATGAGTGAGTTGCACTGAAAAACTTAGAATATAAGAAACGCACAGTGTAGTACATAGTATATGAGTGAGTTGCACTGAAAAACTTAGAATATAAGAAACGCACAGTGTAGTACATAGTATATGAGTGAGTTGCACTGAAAAACTTAGAATATAAGAAACGCACAGTGTAGTACATAGTATATGAGTGAGTTGCACTGAAAAACTTAGAATATAAGAAACGCACAGTGTAGTACATAGTATATGAGTGAGTTGCACTGAAAAACTTAGAATATAAGAAACGCACAGTGTAGTACATAGTATATGAGTGAGTTGCACTGAAAAACTTAGAATATAAGAAACGCACAGTGTAGTACATAGTATATGAGTGAGTTGCACTGAAAAACTTAGAATATAAGAAACGCACAGTGTAGTACATAGTATATGAGTGAGTTGCACTGAAAAACTTAGAATATAAGAAACGCACAGTGTAGTACATAGTATATGAGTGAGATGCACTGAAAAACTTGGAATATAAGAAACGCACAGTGTAGTACATAGTATATGAGTGAGTTGCACTGAAAAACATGGAATATAAGAAACGCACAGTGTAGTACATAGTATATGAGTGAGTTGCACTGAAAAACTTAGAATATAAGAAACGCACAGTGTAGTACATAGTATATGAGTGAGTTGCACTGAAAAACTTAGAATTTACTGAAAAACCCGCATTACACGAAATGCACAGTGTAGTACATAGTATATGAGTGAGTTGCACTGAAAAACTTAGAATATAAGAAACGCACAGTGTAGTACATAGTATATGAGTGAGTTGCACTGAAAAACTTAGAATATAAGAATCGCACAGTGTAGTACATCGTATATGAGTGAGTTGAACTGAAAAACTTAGAATATAAGAAACGCACAGTGTAGTACATAGTATATGAGTGAGTTGCACTGAAAAACTTAGAATATAAGAAACGCACAGTGTAGTACATAGTATATGAGTGAGTTGCACTGAAAAACTTAGAATATAAGAAACGCACAGTGTAGTACATAGTATATGAGTGAGTTGCACTGAAAAACTTAGAATATAAGAAACGCACAGTGTAGTA
Organism: Mus caroli; assembly: GCF_978045245.1. NCBI lineage: Eukaryota > Metazoa > Chordata > Mammalia > Rodentia > Muridae > Mus > Mus caroli. Next base: position 3,738,127 of record NW_028227283.1, read on the forward strand.
CATAGTATATGAGTGAGTTGCACTGAAAAACTTAGAATATAAGAAACGCACAGTGTAGTACATAGTATATGAGTGAGTTGCACTGAAAAACTTAGTATATAAGAAACGCACAGTGTAGTACATAGTATATGAGTGAGTTGCACTGAAAAACTTAGAATTTAAGAAACGCACAGTGTTTTTCATAGTATATGAGTGAGTTGCACTGAAAAACTTAGAATATAAGAAACGCACAGTGTAGTACAAAGTATATGAGTGAGTTGTACTGAAAAACTTAGAATATAAGAAACGCAGTGTAGTACATAGTATATGAGTGAGTTGCACTGAAAAACTTAGAATTTACTGAAAAACCCGCATTACACGAAATGCACAGTGTAGTACATATTATATGAGTGAGTTGCACTGAAAAACTTAGAATATAAGAAACGCACAGTGTAGTACATAGTATATGAGTGAGTTGCACTGAAAAACTTAGAATATAAGAAACGCACAGTATAGTACATAGTATATGAGTGAGTTGAACTGAAAAACTTAGAATTTAAGAAACGCACAGTGTAGTACATAGTATATGAGTGAGTTGCAATGAAAAACTTAGAATTTAAGAAACGCACAGTGTAGTACAAAGTATAAGAGTGAGTTGCACTGAAAAACTTAGAATATAAGAAACGCACAGTGTAGTACATAGTATATGAGTGAGTTGCACTGAAAAACTTAGAATATAAGAAACGCACAGTGTAGTACATAGTATATGAGTGAGTTGCACTAAAAAACTTAGAATATAAGAAACGCACAGTGTAGTACATACTATATGAGTGAGTTGCACTGAAAAACTTAGAATATAAGAAACGCACAGTGTAGTACATAGTATATGAGTGAGTTGCACTGAAAAACTTAGAATATAAGAAACGCACAGTGTAGTACATATTATATGAGTGAGTTGCACTGAAAAACTTAGAATATAAGAAACGCACAGTGTAGTACATACTATATGAGTGAGTTGCACTGAAAAACTTAGAATATAAGAAACGCACAGTGTAGTACATAGTATGTGAGTGAGTTGCACTGAAAAACTTAGAATATAAGAAACGCACAGTGTAGTACATAGTATATGAGTGAGTTGCACTGAAAAACTTAGAATATAAGAAACGCACAGTGTAGTACATAGTATATGAGTGAGTTGCACTGAAAAACTTAGAATATAAGAAACGCACAGTGTAGTACATAGTATATGAGTGAGTTGCACTGAAAAACTTAGAATATAAGAAACGCACAGTGTAGTACATATTATATGAGTGCGTTGCACTGAAAAACTTAGAATATAAGAAACGCACAGTGTAGTACATAGTATATGAGTGAGTTGCAGTGAAAAACTTAGAATATAAGAAACGCACAGTGTAGTACATAGTATATGAGTGAGTTGCACTGAAAAACTTAGAATATAAGAAACGCACAGTGTAGTACATAGTATATGAGTGAGTTGCACTGAAAAACTTAGAATATGAGAAACGCACAGTGTAGTACATAGTATATGAGTGAGTTGCACTGAAAAACTTAGAATATAAGAAACGCACAGTGTAGTACATAGTATATGAGTGAGTTGCACTGAAAAACTTAGAATATAAGAAACGCACAGTGTAGTACATAGTATATGAGTGAGTTGCACTGAAAAACTTAGAATATAAGAAACGCACAGTGTAGTACATAGTATATGAGTGAGTTGCACTGAAAAACTTAGAATATAAGAAACGCACAGTGTAGTACATAGTATATGAGTGAGTTGCACTGAAAAACTTAGAATATGAGAAACGCACAGTGTAGTACATAGTATATGAGTGAGTTGCACTGAAAAACTTAGAATATAAGAAACGCACAGTGTAGTACATAGTATATGAGTGAGTTGCACTGAAAAACTTAGAATATAAGAAACGCACAGTGTAGTACATAGTATATGAGTGAGTTGCACTGAAAAACTTAGAATATAAGAAACGCACAGTGTAGTACATAGTATATGAGTGAGTTGCACTGAAAAACTTAGAATATAAGAAACGCACAGTGTAGTACATAGTATATGAGTGAGTTGCACTGAAAAACTTAGAATATAAGAAACGCACAGTGTAGTACATAGTATATGAGTGAGTTGCACTGAAAAACTTAGAATATAAGAAACGCACAGTGTAGTACATAGTATATGAGTGAGTTGCACTGAAAAACTTAGAATTTAAGAAACGCACAGTGTAGTACATAGTATATGAGTGAGTTGCACTGAAAAACTTAGAATATAAGAAACGCACAGTGTAGTACAAAGTATATGAGTGAGTTGCACTGAAAAACTTAGAATATAAGAAACGCACAGTGTAGTACATAGTATATGAGTGAGTTGCACTGAAAAACTTAGAATTTACTGAAAAACCCGCATTACATGAAATGCACAGTGTAGTACATATTATATGAGTGAGTTGCACTGAAAAACTTAGAATATAAGAAACGCACAGTGTAGTACATAGTATATGAGTGAGTTGCACTGAAAAACTTAGAATATAAGAAACGCACAGTGTAGTACATCGTATATGAGTGAGTTGCACTGAAAAACTTAGAATATAAGAAACGCACAGTGTAGTACATAGTATATGAGTGAGTTGCACTGAAAAACTTAGAATATAAGAAACGCACAGTGTAGTACATAGTATATGAGTGAGTTGCACTGAAAAACTTAGAATATAAGAAACGCACAGTGTAGTACAAAGTATATGAGTGAGTTGCACTGAAAAACTTAGAATATAAGAAACGCACAGTGTAGTACTTAGTATATGAGTGAGTTGCACTGAAAAACTTAGAATATAAGAAACGCACAGTGTAGTACATAGTATATGAGTGAGTTGCACTGAAAAACTTAGAATTTACTGAAAAACCCGCATTACACGAAATGCACAGTGTAGTACATATTATATGAGTGAGTTGCACTGAAAAACTTAGAATATAAGAAACGCACAGTGTAGTACATAGTATATGAGTGAGTTGCATTGAAAAACTTAGAATATAAGAAACGCACAGTGTACTGCATAGTATATGAGTGAGTTGCCCTGAAAAACTTAGAATATAAGAAACGCACAGTATAGTACATAGTATATGAATGAGTTGCACTGAAAAACTTAGAATTTACTGAAAAACCCGCATTACACGAAATGCACAGTGTAGTACATAGTATATGAGTGAGTTGCACTGAAAAACTTAGAATATAAGAAACGCACAGTGTAGTACATAGTATATGAGTGAGTTGCACTGAAAAACTTAGAATATAAGAAACGCACAGTGTAGTACATAGTATATGAGTGAGTTGCACTGAAAAACTTAGAATATAAGAAACGCACAGTGTAGTACATAGTATATGAGTGAGTTGCACTGAAAAACTTAGAATATAAGAAACGCACAGTGTAGTACATAGTATATGAGTGAGTTGCACTGAAAAACTTAGAATATAAGAAACGCACAGTGTAGTACATAGTATATGAGTGAGTTGCACTGAAAAACTTAGAATATAAGAAACGCACAGTGTAGTACATAGTATATGAGTGAGTTGCACTGAAAAACTTAGAATATAAGAAACGCACAGTGTAGTACATAGTATATGAGTGAGTTGCACTGAAAAACTTAGAATATAAGAAACGCACAGTGTAGTACATAGTATATGAGTGAGTTGCACTGAAAAACTTAGAATATAAGAAACGCACAGTGTAGTACATAGTATATGAGTGAGTTGCACTGAAAAACTTAGAATATAAGAAACGCACAGTGTAGTACATAGTATATGAGTGAGATGCACTGAAAAACTTGGAATATAAGAAACGCACAGTGTAGTACATAGTATATGAGTGAGTTGCACTGAAAAACATGGAATATAAGAAACGCACAGTGTAGTACATAGTATATGAGTGAGTTGCACTGAAAAACTTAGAATATAAGAAACGCACAGTGTAGTACATAGTATATGAGTGAGTTGCACTGAAAAACTTAGAATTTACTGAAAAACCCGCATTACACGAAATGCACAGTGTAGTACATAGTATATGAGTGAGTTGCACTGAAAAACTTAGAATATAAGAAACGCACAGTGTAGTACATAGTATATGAGTGAGTTGCACTGAAAAACTTAGAATATAAGAATCGCACAGTGTAGTACATCGTATATGAGTGAGTTGAACTGAAAAACTTAGAATATAAGAAACGCACAGTGTAGTACATAGTATATGAGTGAGTTGCACTGAAAAACTTAGAATATAAGAAACGCACAGTGTAGTACATAGTATATGAGTGAGTTGCACTGAAAAACTTAGAATATAAGAAACGCACAGTGTAGTACATAGTATATGAGTGAGTTGCACTGAAAAACTTAGAATATAAGAAACGCACAGTGTAGTACATAGTATATGAGTGAGTTGCACTGAAAAACTTAGAATATAAGAAACGCACAGTGTAGTACATAGTATATGAGTGAGTTGCACTGAAAAACTTAGTATATAAGAAACGCACAGTGTAGTACATAGTATATGAGTGAGTTGCACTGAAAAACTTAGAATTTAAGAAACGCACAGTGTTTTTCATAGTATATGAGTGAGTTGCACTGAAAAACTTAGAATATAAGAAACGCACAGTGTAGTACAAAGTATATGAGTGAGTTGTACTGAAAAACTTAGAATATAAGAAACGCACAGTGTAGTACATAGTATATGAGTGAGTTGCACTGAAAAACTTAGAATTTACTGAAAAACCCGCATTACACGAAATGCACAGTGTAGTACATATTATATGAGTGAGTTGCACTGAAAAACTTAGAATATAAGAAACGCACAGTGTAGTACATAGTATATGAGTGAGTTGCACTGAAAAACTTAGAATATAAGAAACGCACAGTATAGTACATAGTATATGAGTGAGTTGAACTGAAAAACTTAGAATTTAAGAAACGCACAGTGTAGTACTTAGTATATGAGTGAGTTGCAATGAAAAACTTAGAATTTAAGAAACGCACAGTGTAGTACAAAGTATAAGAGTGAGTTGCACTGAAAAACTTAGAATATAAGAAACGCACAGTGTAGTACATAGTATATGAGTGAGTTGCACTGAAAAACTTAGAGTATAAGAAACGCACAGTGTAGTACATAGTATATGAGTGAGTTGCACTAAAAAACTTAGAATATAAGAAACGCACAGTGTAGTACATAGTATATGAGTGAGTTACACTGAAAAACTTAGAATATAAGAAACGCACAGTGTAGTACATAGTATATGAGTGAGTTGCACTGAAAAACTTAGAATATAAGAAACGCACAGTGTAGTACATATTATATGAGTGAGTTGCACTGAAAAACTTAGAATATAAGAAACGCACAGTGTAGTACATAGTATATGAGTGAGTTGCACTGAAAAACTTAGAATATAAGAAACGCACAGTGTAGTACATAGTATATGAGTGAGTTGCACTGAAAAACTTAGAATATAAGAAACGCACAGTGTAGTACATAGTATATGAGTGAGTTGCACTGAAAAACTTAGAATTTACTGAAAATCCCGCATTACACGAAATGCACAGTGTAGTACATATTATATGAGTGAGTTGCACTGAAAAACTTAGAATATAAGAAACGCACAGTGTAGTACATAGTATATGAGTGAGTTGCACTGAAAAACTTAGAATATAAGAAACGCACAGTGTAGTACATAGTATATGAGTGAGTTGCACTGAAAAACTTAGAATATAAGAAACGCACAGTGTAGTACATAGTATATGAGTGAGTTGCACTGAAAAACTTAGAATATAAGAAACGCACAGTGTAGTACATAGTATATGAGTGAGTTGCACTGAAAAACTTAGAATATAAGAAACGCACAGTGTAGTACATAGTATATGAGTGAGTTGCACTGAAAAACTTAGAATATAAGAAACGCACAGTGTAGTACATAGTATATGAGTGAGTTGCACTGAAAAACTTAGAATATAAGAAACGCACAGTGTAGTACATAGTATATGAGTGAGTTGCACTGAAAAACTTAGAATATAAGAAACGCACAGTGTAGTACATAGTATATGAGTGAGTTGCACTGAAAAACTTAGAATTTAGAGAAACGCACAGTGTAGTACATAGTATATGAGTGAGTTGCACTGAAAAACTTAGAATATAAGAAACGCACAGTGTAGTACATAGTATATGAGTGAGTTGCACTGAAAAACTTAGAATATAAGAAACGCACAGTGTAGTACATAGTATATGAGTGAGTTGCACTGAAAAACTTAGAATTTAAGAAACGCACAGTGTTTTTCATAGTATATGAGTGAGTTGCACTGAAAAACTTAGAATATAAGAAACGCACAGTGTAGTACAAAGTATATGAGTGAGTTGCACTGAAAAACTTAGAATATAAGAAACGCACAGTGTAGTACATAGTATATGAGTGAGTTGCACTGAAAAACTTAGAATTTACTGAAAAACCCGCATTACACGAAATGCACAGTGTAGTACATAGTATATGAGTGAGTTGCACTGAAAAACTTAGAATATAAGAAACGCACAGTGTAGTACATAGTATATGAGTGAGTTGCACTGAAAAACTTAGAATATAAGAAACGCACAGTGTAGTACATAGTATATGAGTGAGTTGCACTGAAAAACTTAGAATATAAGAAACGCACAGTGTAGTACATAGTATATGAGTGAGTTGCACTGAAAAACTTAGAATATAAGAAACGCACAGTGTAGTACATAGTATATGAGTGAGTTGCACTGAAAAACTTAGAATATAAGAAACGCACAGTGTAGTACATAGTATATGAGTGAGTTGCACTGAAAAACTTAGAATATAAGAAACGCACAGTGTAGTACATAGTATATGAGTGAGTTGCACTGAAAAACTTAGAATATAAGAAACGCACAGTGTAGTACATAGTATATGAGTGAGTTGCACTGAAAAACTTAGAATATAAGAAACGCACAGTGTAGTACATAGTATATGAGTGAGTTGCACTGAAAAACTTAGAATATAAGAAACGCACAGTGTAGTACATAGTATATGAGTGAGTTGCACTGAAAAACTTAGAATTTAGAGAAACGCACAGTGTAGTACATAGTATATGAGTGAGTTGCACTGAAAAACTTAGAATTTAGAGAAACGCACAGTGTAGTACATAGTATAAGAGTGAGTTGCACTGAAAAACTTAGAATATAAGAAACGCACAGTGTAGTACATAGTATATGAGTGAGTTGCACTGAAAAACTTAGAATATAAGAAACGCACAGTGTAGTACAAAGTATATGAGTGAGTTGTACTGAAAAACTTAGAATATAGAAACGCACAGTGTAGTACATAGTATATGAGTGAGTTGCACTGAAAAACTTAGAATTTACTGAAAAACCCGCATTACACGAAATGCACAGTGTAGTACATATTATATGAGTGAGTTGCACTGAAAAACTTAGAATATAAGAAACGCACAGTGTAGTACATAGTATATGAGTGAGTTGCACTGAAAAACTTAGAATATAAGAAACGCACAGTATAGTACATAGTATATGAGTGAGTTGAACTGAAAAACTTAGAATTTAAGAAACGCACAGTGTAGTACTTAGTATATGAGTGAGTTGCAATGAAAAACTTAGAATTTAAGAAACGCACAGTGTAGTACAAAGTATAAGAGTGAGTTGCACTGAAAAACTTAGAATATAAGAAACGCACAGTGTAGTACATAGTATATGAGTGAGTTGCACTGAAAAACTTAGAATATAAGAAACGCACAGTGTAGTACATAGTATATGAGTGAGTTGCACTAAAAAACTTAGAATATAAGAAACGCACAGTGTAGTACATAGTATATGAGTGAGTTGCACTGAAAAACTTAGAATATAAGAAACGCACAGTGTAGTACATAGTATATGAGTGAGTTGCACTGAAAAACTTAGAATATAAGAAACGCACAGTGTAGTACATATTATATGAGTGAGTTGCACTGAAAAACTTAGAATATAAGAAACGCACAGTGTAGTACATACTATATGAGTGAGTTGCACTGAAAAACTTAGAATATAAGAAACGCACAGTGTAGTACATAGTATATGAGTGAGTTGCACTGAAAAACTTAGAATATAAGAAACGCACAGTGTAGTACATAGTATATGAGTGAGTTGCACTGAAAAACTTAGAATATAAGAAACGCACAGTGTAGTACATAGTATATGAGTGAGTTGCACTGAAAAACTTAGAATATAAGAAACGCACAGTGTAGTACATAGTATATGAGTGAGTTGCACTGAAAAACTTAGAATATAAGAAACGCACAGTGTAGTACATATTATATGAGTGCGTTGCACTGAAAAACTTAGAATATAAGAAACGCACAGTGTAGTACATAGTATATGAGTGAGTTGCAGTGAAAAACTTAGAATATAAGAAACGCACAGTGTAGTACATAGTATATGAGTGAGTTGCACTGAAAAACTTAGAATATAAGAAACGCACAGTGTAGTACATAGTATATGAGTGAGTTGCACTGAAAAACTTAGAATATAAGAAACGCACAGTGTAGTACATAGTATATGAGTGAGTTGCACTGAAAAACTTAGAATTTACTGAAAATCCCGCATTACACGAAATGCACAGTGTAGTACATATTATATGAGTGAGTTGCACTGAAAAACTTAGAATATAAGAAACGCACAGTGTAGTACATAGTATATGAGTGAGTTGCACTGAAAAACTTAGAATATAAGAAACGCACAGTGTAGTACATAGTATATGAGTGAGTTGCACTGAAAAACTTAGAATATAAGAAACGCACAGTGTAGTACATAGTATATGAGTGAGTTGCACTGAAAAACTTAGAATATAAGAAACGCACAGTGTAGTACATAGTATATGAGTGAGTTGCACTGAAAAACTTAGAATATAAGAAACGCACAGTGTAGTACATAGTATATGAGTGAGTTGCACTGAAAAACTTAGAATATAAGAAACGCACAGTGTAGTACATAGTATATGAGTGAGTTGCACTGAAAAACTTAGAATATAAGAAACGCACAGTGTAGTACATAGTATATGAGTGAGTTGCACTGAAAAACTTAGAATTTAAGAAACACACAGTGTAGTACATAGTATATGAGTGAGTTGCACTGAAAAACTTAGAATATAAGAAACGCACAGTGTAGTACAAAGTATATGAGTGAGTTGCACTGAAAAACTTAGAATATAAGAAACGCACAGTGTAGTACATAGTATATGAGTGAGTTGCACTGAAAAACTTAGAATTTACTGAAAAACCCGCATTACATGAAATGCACAGTGTAGTACATATTATATGAGTGAGTTGCACTGAAAAACTTAGAATATAAGAAACGCACAGTGTAGTACATAGTATATGAGTGAGTTGCACTGAAAAACTTAGAATATAAGAAACGCACAGTTTAGTACATCGTATATGAGTGAGTTGCACTGAAAAACTTAGAATTTAAGAAACGCACAGTGTAGTACATAGTATATGAGTGAGTTGCACTGAAAAACTTAGAATATAAGAAACGCACAGTGTAGTACATAGTATATGAGTGAGTTGCACTGAAAAACTTAGAATATAAGAAACGCACAGTGTAGTACATAGTATATGAGTGAGTTGCACTGAAAAACTTAGAATATAAGAAACGCACAGTGTAGTACATAGTATATGAGTGAGTTGCACTGAAAAACTTAGAATATAAGAAACGCACAGTGTAGTACATAGTATATGAGTGAGTTGCACTGAAAAACTTAGAATTTAGAGAAACGCACAGTGTAGTACATAGTATATGAGTGAGTTGCACTGAAAAACTTATAATATAAGAAACGCACAGTGTAGTACATAGTATATGAGTGAGTTGCACTGAAAAACTTAGAATATAAGAAACGCACAGTGTAGTACATAGTATATGAGTGAGTTGCACTGAAAAACTTAGAATTTAAGAAACGCACAGTGTTTTTCATAGTATATGAGTGAGTTGCACTGAAAAACTTAGAATATAAGAAACGCACAGTGTAGTACAAAGTATATGAGTGAGTTGCACTGAAAAACTTAGAATATAAGAAACGCACAGTGTAGTACATAGTATATGAGTGAGTTGCACTGAAAAACTTAGAATTTACTGAAAAACCCGCATTACACGAAATGCACAGTGTAGTACATAGTATATGAGTGAGTTGCACTGAAAAACTTAGAATATAAGAAACGCACAGTGTAGTACATAGTATATGAGTGAGTTGCACTGAAAAACTTAGAATATAAGAAACGCACAGTGTAGTACATAGTATATGAGTGAGTTGCACTGAAAAACTTAGAATATAAGAAACGCACAGTGTAGTACATAGTATATGAGTGAGTTGCACTGAAAAACTTAGAATATAAGAAACGCACAGTGTAGTACATAGTATATGAGTGAGTTGCACTGAAAAACTTAGAATATAAGAAACGCACAGTGTAGTACATAGTATATGAGTGAGTTGCACTGAAAAACTTAGAATATAAGAAACGCACAGTGTAGTACATAGTATATGAGTGAGTTGCACTGAAAAACTTAGAATATAAGAAACGCACAGTGTAGTACATAGTATATGAGTGAGTTGCACTGAAAAACTTAGAATTTAAGAAACGCACAGTGTAGTACATAGTATATGAGTGAGTTGCACTGAAAAACTTAGAATATAAGAAACGCACAGTGTAGTACAAAGTATATGAGTGAGTTGCACTGAAAAACTTAGAATATAAGAAACGCACAGTGTAGTACATAGTATATGAGTGAGTTGCACTGAAAAACTTAGAATTTACTGAAAAACCCGCATTACATGAAATGCACAGTGTAGTACATATTATATGAGTGAGTTGCACTGAAAAACTTAGAATATAAGAAACGCACAGTGTAGTACATAGTATATGAGTGAGTTGCACTGAAAAACTTAGAATATAAGAAACGCACAGTGTAGTACATAGTGTATGAGTGAGTTGCACTGAAAAACTTAGAATATAAGAAACGCACAGTTTAGTACATCGTATATGAGTGAGTTGCACTGAAAAACTTAGAATTTAAGAAACGCACAGTGTAGTACATAGTATATGAGTGAGTTGCACTGAAAAACTTAGAATATAAGAAACGCACAGTTTAGTACATCGTATATGAGTGAGTTGCACTGAAAAACTTAGAATTTAAGAAACGCACAGTGTAGTACATAGTATATGAGTGAGTTGCACTGATAAACTTAGAATATAAGAAACGCACAGTGTAGTACATAGTATATGAGTGAGTTGCACTGAAAAACTTAGAATATAAGAAACGCACAGTGTAGTACATAGTATATGAGTGAGTTGCACTGAAAAACTTAGAATATAAGAAACGCACAGTGTAGTACATAGTATATGAGTGAGTTGCACTGAAAAACTTAGAATATAAGAAACGCACAGTGTAGTACATAGTATATGAGTGAGTTGCACTGAAAAACTTAGAATATAAGAAACGCACAGTGTAGTACATAGTATATGAGTGAGTTGCACTGAAAAACTTAGAATTTAGAGAAACGCACAGTGTAGTACATAGTATATGAGTGAGTTGCACTGAAAAACTTAGAATATAAGAAACGCACAGTGTAGTACATAGTATATGAGTGAGTTGCACTGAAAAACTTAGAATATAAGAAACGCACAGTGTAGTACATAGTATATGAGTGAGTTGCACTGAAAAACTTAGAATTTAAGAAACGCACAGTGTTTTTCATAGTATATGAGTGAGTTGCACTGAAAAACTTAGAATATAAGAAACGCACAGTGTAGTACAAAGTATATGAGTGAGTTGCACTGAAAAACTTAGAATATAAGAAACGCACAGTGTAGTACATAGTATATGAGTGAGTTGCACTGAAAAACTTAGAATTTACTGAAAAACCCGCATTACACGAAATGCACAGTGTAGTACATAGTATATGAGTGAGTTGCACTGAAAAACTTAGAATATAAGAAACGCACAGTGTAGTACATAGTATATGAGTGAGTTGCACTGAAAAACTTAGAATATAAGAAACGCACAGTGTAGTACATAGTATATGAGTGAGTTGCACTGAAAAACTTAGAATATAAGAAACGCACAGTGTAGTACATAGTATATGAGTGAGTTGCACTGAAAAACTTAGAATATAAGAAACGCACAGTGTAGTACATAGTATATGAGTGAGTTGCACTGAAAAACTTAGAATATAAGAAACGCACAGTGTAGTACATAGTATATGAGTGAGTTGCACTGAAAAACTTAGAATATAAGAAACGCACAGTGTAGTACATAGTATATGAGTGAGTTGCACTGAAAAACTTAGAATATAAGAAACGCACAGTGTAGTACATAGTATATGAGTGAGTTGCACTGAAAAACTTAGAATATAAGAAACGCACAGTGTAGTACATAGTATATGAGTGAGTTGCACTGAAAAACTTAGAATATAAGAAACGCACAGTGTAGTACATAGTATATGAGTGAGTTGCACTGAAAAACTTAGAATTTAGAGAAACGCACAGTGTAGTACATAGTATATGAGTGAGTTGCACTGAAAAACTTAGAATTTAGAGAAACGCACAGTGTAGTACATAGTATAAGAGTGAGTTGCACTGAAAAACTTAGAATATAAGAAACGCACAGTGTAGTACATAGTATATGAGTGAGTTGCACTGAAAAACTTAGAATATAAGAAACGCACAGTGTAGTACATTGTATATGAGTGAGTTGCACTGAAAAACTTAGAATTTAAGAAACGCACAGTGTAGTACATAGTATATGAGTGAGTTGCACTGAAAAACTTAGAATATAAGAAACGCACAGTGTAGTACATAGTATATGAGTGAGTTGCACTGAAAAACTTAGAATATAAGAAACGCACAGTGTAGTACATAGTATATGAGTGAGTTGCACTGAAAAACTTAGAATATAAGAAACGCACAGTGTAGTACATAGTATATGAGTGAGTTGCACTGAAAAACTTAGAATATAAGAAACGCACAGTGTATAGTATATGAGTGAGTTGCACTGAAAAACTTAGAATATAAGAAACGCACAGTGTAGTACATAGTATATAAGTGAGTTCCACTGAAAAACTTAGAATATAAGAAACGCACAGTGTAGTACATAGTATATGAGTGAGTTGCACTGAAAAACTTAGAATTTACTGAAAAACCCGCATTACACGAAATGCACAGTGTAGTACATAGTATATGAGTGAGTTGCACTGAAAAACTTAGAATATAAGAAACGCACAGTGTAGTACATAGTATATGAGTGAGTTGCACTGAAAAACTTAGAATATAAGAAACGCACAGTGTAGTACATAGTATATGAGTGAGTTGCACTGAAAAACTTAGAATATAAGAAACGCACAGTGTAGTACATAGTATATGAGTGAGTTGCACTGAAAAACTTAGAATATAAGAAACGCACAGTGTAGTACATAGTATATGAGTGAGTTGCACTGAAAAACTTAGAATATAAGAAACGCACAGTGTAGTACATAGTATATGAGTGAGTTGCACTGAAAAACTTAGAATATAAGAAACGCACAGTGTAGTACATAGTATATGAGTGAGTTGCACTGAAAAACTTAGAATATAAGAAACGCACAGTGTAGTACATAGTATATGAGTGAGTTGTACTGAAAAACTTAGAATTTACTGAAAAACCCGCGTTACACGAAATGCACAGTGTAGTACATAGTATATGAGTGAGTTGCACTGAAAAACTTAGAATATAAGAAACGCACAGTGTAGTACATAGTATATGAGTGAGTTGCACTGAAAAACTTAGAATTTAAGAAACGCACAGTGTAGTACATAGTATATGAGTGAGTTGCACTGAAAAACTTAGAATTTAAGAAACGCACAGTGTAGTACATAGTATATGAGTGAGTTGCACTGAAAAACTTAGAATATAAGAAACGCACAGTGTAGTACATAGTATATGAGTGAGTTTCACTGAAAAACTTAGAATATAAGAAACGCACAGTGTAGTACATAGTATATGAGTGAGTTGCACTGAAAAACTTAGAATATAAGAAACGCACAGTGTAGTACATAGTATATGAGTGAGTTGCACTGAAAAACTTAGAATATAAGAAACGCACAGTGTAGTACATAGTATATGAGTGAGTTGCACTGAAAAACTTAGAATATAAGAAACGCACAGTGTAGTACATAGTATATGAGTGAGTTGCACTGAAAAACTTAGAATTTAAGAAACGCACAGTGTTTTTCATAGTATATGAGTGAGTTGCACTGAAAAACTTAGAATATAAGAAACGCACAGTGTAGTACAAAGTATATGAGTGAGTTGCACTGAAAAACTTAGAATATAAGAAACGCACAGTGTAGTACATAGTATATGAGTGAGTTGCACTGAAAAACTTAGAATGTACTGAAAAACCCGCATTACACGAAATGCACAGTGTAGTACATAGTATATGAGTGAGTTGCACTGAAAAACTTAGAATATAAGAAACGCACAGTGTAGTACATAGTATATGAGTGAGTTGCACTGAAAAACTTAGAATATAAGAAACGCACAGTGTAGTACATAGTATATGAGTGAGTTGCACTGAAAAACTTAGAATATAAGAAACGCACAGTGTAGTACATAGTATATGAGTGAGTTGCACTGAAAAACTTAGAATATAAGAAACGCACAGTGTAGTACATAGTATATGAGTGAGTTGCACTGAAAAACTTAGAATATAAGAAACGCACAGTGTAGTACATAGTATATGAGTGAGTTGCACTGAAAAACTTAGAATATAAGAAACGCACAGTGTAGTACATAGTATATGAGTGAGTTGCACTGAAAAACTTAGAATATAAGAAACGCACAGTGTAGTACATAGTATATGAGTGAGTTGCACTGAAAAACTTAGAATATAAGAAACGCACAGTGTAGTACATAGTATATGAGTGAGTTGCACTGAAAAACTTAGAATATAAGAAACGCACAGTGTAGTACATAGTATATGAGTGAGTTGCACTGAAAAACTTAGAATATAAGAAACGCACAGTGTAGTACATAGTATATGAGTGAGTTGCACTGAAAAACTTAGAATATAAGAAACGCACAGTGTAGTACATTGTATATGAGTGAGTTGCACTGAAAAACTTAGAATATAAGAAACGCACAGTGTAGTACATAGTATATGAGTGAGTTGCACTGAAAAACTTAGAATATAAGAAACGCACAGTGTAGTACATAGTATATGAGTGAGTTGCACTGAAAAACTTAGAATATAAGAAACGCACAGTGTAGTACATAGTATATGAGTGAGTTGCACTGAAAAACTTAGAATTTAGAGAAACGCACAGTGTAGTACATAGTATATGAGTGAGTTGCACTGAAAAACTTAGAATTTAGAGAAACGCACAGTGTAGTACATAGTATATGAGTGAGTTGCACTGAAAAACTTAGAATATAAGAAACGCACAGTGTAGTACATAGTATATGAGTGAGTTGCACTGAAAAACTTAGAATATAAGAAACGCACAGTGTAGTACATAGTATATGAGTGAGTTGCACTGAAAAACTTAGAATATAAGAAACGCACAGTGTAGTACATAGTATATGAGTGAGTTGCACTGAAAAACTTAGAATATAAGAAACGCACAGTGTAGTACATAGTATATGAGTGAGTTGCACTGAAAAACTTAGAATATAAGAAACGCACAGTGTAGTACATAGTATATGAGTGAGTTGCACTGAAAAACTTAGAATATAAGAAACGCACAGTGTAGTACATTGTATATGAGTGAGTTGCACTGAAAAACTTAGAATTTAAGAAACGCACAGTGTAGTACATAGTATATGAGTGAGTTGCACTGAAAAACTTAGAATATAAGAAACGCACATTGTAGTACATAGTATATGAGTGAGTTGCACTGAAAAACTTAGAATATAAGAAACGCACAGTGTAGTACATAGTATATGAGTGAGTTGCACTGAAAAACTTAGAATTTACTGAAAAACCCGCATTACATGAAATGCACAGTGTAGTACATATTATATGAGTGAGTTGCACTGAAAAACTTAGAATATAAGAAACGCACAGTGTAGTACATAGTATATGAGTGAGTTGCACTGAAAAACTTAGAATATAAGAAACGCACAGTGTAGTACATCGTATATGAGTGAGTTGCACTGAAAAACTTAGAATTTAAGAAACGCACAGTGTAGTACATAGTATATGAGTGAGTTGCACTGATAAACTTAGAATATAAGAAACGCACAGTGTAGTACATAGTATATGAGTGAGTTGCACTGAAAAACTTAGAATATAAGAAACGCACAGTGTAGTACATAGTATATGAGTGAGTTGCACTGAAAAACTTAGAATATAAGAAACGCACAGTGTAGTACATAGTATATGAGTGAGTTGCACTGAAAAACTTAGAATATAAGAAACGCACAGTGTAGTACATAGTATATGAGTGAGTTGCACTGAAAAACTTAGAATATAAGAAACGCACAGTGTAGTACATAGTATATGAGTGAGTTGCACTGAAAAACTTAGAATTTAGAGAAACGCACAGTGTAGTACATAGTATATGAGTGAGTTGCACTGAAAAACTTAGAATATAAGAAACGCACAGTGTAGTACATAGTATATGAATGAGTTGCACTGAAAAACTTAGAATATAAGAAACGCACAGTGTAGTACATAGTATATGAGTGAGTTGCACTGAAAAACTTAGAATTTAAGAAACGCACAGTGTTTTTCATAGTATATGAGTGAGTTGCACTGAAAAACTTAGAATATAAGAAACGCACAGTGTAGTACAAAGTATATGAGTGAGTTGCACTGAAAAACTTAGAATATAAGAAACGCACAGTGTAGTACATAGTATATGAGTGAGTTGCACTGAAAAACTTAGAATTTACTGAAAAACCCGCATTACACGAAATGCACAGTGTAGTACATAGTATATGAGTGAGTTGCACTGAAAAACTTAGAATATAAGAAACGCACAGTGTAGTACATAGTATATGAGTGAGTTGCACTGAAAAACTTAGAATATAAGAAACGCACAGTGTAGTACATAGTATATGAGTGAGTTGCACTGAAAAACTTAGAATATAAGAAACGCACAGTGTAGTACATAGTATATGAGTGAGTTGCACTGAAAAACTTAGAATATAAGAAACGCACAGTGTAGTACATAGTATATGAGTGAGTTGCACTGAAAAACTTAGAATATAAGAAACGCACAGTGTAGTACATAGTATATGAGTGAGTTGCACTGAAAAACTTAGAATATAAGAAACGCACAGTGTAGTACATAGTATATGAGTGAGTTGCACTGAAAAACTTAGAATATAAGAAACGCACAGTGTAGTACATAGTATATGAGTGAGTTGCACTGAAAAACTTAGAATATAAGAAACGCACAGTGTAGTACATAGTATATGAGTGAGTTGCACTGAAAAACTTAGAATTTAGAGAAACGCACAGTGTAGTACATAGTATATGAGTGAGTTGCACTGAAAAACTTAGAATTTAGAGAAACGCACAGTGTAGTACATAGTATATGAGTGAGTTGCACTGAAAAACTTAGAATATAAGAAACGCACAGTGTAGTACATAGTATATGAGTGAGTTGCACTGAAAAACTTAGAATATAAGAAACGCACAGTGTAGTACATTGTATATGAGTGAGTTGCACTGAAAAACTTAGAATTTAAGAAACGCACAGTGTAGTACATAGTATATGAGTGAGTTGCACTGAAAAACTTAGAATATAAGAAACGCACAGTGTAGTACATAGTATATGAGTGAGTTGCACTGAAAATCTTAGAATATAAGAAACGCACAGTGTAGTACATAGTATATGAGTGAGTTGCACTGAAAAACTTAGAATATAAGAAACGCACAGTGTAGTACATAGTATATGAGTGAGTTGCACTGAAAAACTTAGAATAAGAAACGCACAGTGTATAGTATATGAGTGAGTTGCACTGAAAAACTTAGAATATAAGAAACGCACAGTGTAGTACATAGTATATAAGTGAGTTCCACTGAAAAACTTAGAATATAAGAAACGCACAGTGTAGTACATAGTATATGAGTGAGTTGCACTGAAAAACTTAGAATTTACTGAAAAACCCGCATTACAGGAAATGCACAGTGTAGTACATAGTATATGAGTGAGTTGCACTGAAAAACTTAGAATATAAGAAACGCACAGTGTAGTACATAGTATATGAGTGAGTTGCACTGAAAAACTTAGAATATAAGAAACGCACAGTGTAGTACATAGTATATGAGTGAGTTGCACTGAAAAACTTAGAATATAAGAAACGCACAGTGTAGTACATAGTATATGAGTGAGTTGCACTGAAAAACTTAGAATATAAGAAACGCACAGTGTAGTACATAGTATATGAGTGAGTTGTACTGAAAAACTTAGAATTTACTGAAAAACCCGCGTTACACGAAATGCACAGTGTAGTACATAGTATATGAGTGAGTTGCACTGAAAAACTTAGAATATAAGAATCGCACAGTGTAGTACATAGTATATGAGTGAGTTGCACTGAAAAACTTAGAATTTAAGAAACGCACAGTGTAGTACATAGTATATGAGTGAGTTGCACTGAAAAACTTAGAATTTAAGAAACGCACAGTGTAGTACATAGTATATGAGTGAGTTGCACTGAAAAACTTAGAATATAAGAAACGCACAGTGTAGTACATAGTATATGAGTGAGTTTCACTGAAAAACTTAGAATATAAGAAACGCACAGTGTAGTACATAGTATATGAGTGAGTTGCACTGAAAAACTTAGAATATAAGAAACGCACAGTGTAGTACATAGTATATGAGTGAGTTGCACTGAAAAACTTAGAATATAAGAAACGCACAGTGTAGTACATAGTATATGAGTGAGTTGCACTGAAAAACTTAGAATATAAGAAACGCACAGTGTAGTACATAGTATATGAGTGAGTTGCACTGAAAAACTTAGAATTTAAGAAACGCACAGTGTTTTTCATAGTATATGAGTGAGTTGCACTGAAAAACTTAGAATATAAGAAACGCAC
The DNA here is from genome assembly GCF_978045245.1 of Mus caroli. Classification (NCBI taxonomy): domain Eukaryota; kingdom Metazoa; phylum Chordata; class Mammalia; order Rodentia; family Muridae; genus Mus; species Mus caroli. The sequence continues at coordinate 3,757,234 of NW_028227283.1, forward strand.
AGTGTAGTACAAAGTATATGAGTGAGTTGCACTGAAAAACTTAGAATATAAGAAACGCACAGTGTAGTACATAGTATATGAGTGAGTTGCACTGAAAAACTTAGAATGTACTGAAAAACCCGCATTACACGAAATGCACAGTGTAGTACATAGTATATGAGTGAGTTGCACTGAAAAACTTAGAATATAAGAAACGCACAGTGTAGTACATAGTATATGAGTGAGTTGCACTGAAAAACTTAGAATATAAGAAACGCACAGTGTAGTACATAGTATATGAGTGAGTTGCACTGAAAAACTTAGAATATAAGAAACGCACAGTGTAGTACATAGTATATGAGTGAGTTGCACTGAAAAACTTAGAATATAAGAAACGCACAGTGTAGTACATAGTATATGAGTGAGTTGCACTGAAAAACTTAGAATATAAGAAACGCACAGTGTAGTACATAGTATATGAGTGAGTTGCACTGAAAAACTTAGAATATAAGAAACGCACAGTGTAGTACATAGTATATGAGTGAGTTGCACTGAAAAACTTAGAATATAAGAAACGCACAGTGTAGTACATAGTATATGAGTGAGTTGCACTGAAAAACTTAGAATATAAGAAACGCACAGTGTAGTACATAGTATATGAGTGAGTTGCACTGAAAAACTTAGAATATAAGAAACGCACAGTGTAGTACATAGTATATGAGTGAGTTGCACTGAAAAACTTAGAATATAAGAAACGCACAGTGTAGTACATAGTATATGAGTGAGTTGCACTGAAAAACTTAGAATATAAGAAACGCACAGTGTAGTACATAGTATATGAGTGAGTTGCACTGAAAAACTTAGAATATAAGAAACGCACAGTGTAGTACATAGTATATGAGTGAGTTGCACTGAAAAACTTAGAATATAAGAAACGCACAGTTTAGTACATAGTATATGAGTGAGTTGCACTGAAAAACTTAGAATATAAGAAACGCACAGTGTAGTACATAGTATATGAGTGAGTTGCACTGAAAAACTTAGAATATAAGAAACGCACAGTGTAGTACATAGTATATGAGTGAGTTGCACTGAAAAACTTAGAATTTAGAGAAACGCACAGTGTAGTACATAGTATATGAGTGAGTTGCACTGAAAAACTTAGAATTTAGAGAAACGCACAGTGTAGTACATAGTATATGAGTGAGTTGCACTGAAAAACTTAGAATATAAGAAACGCACAGTGTAGTACATAGTATATGAGTGAGTTGCACTGAAAAACTTAGAATATAAGAAACGCACAGTGTAGTACATAGTATATGAGTGAGTTGCACTGAAAAACTTAGAATATAAGAAACGCACAGTGTAGTACATAGTATATGAGTGAGTTGCACTGAAAAACTTAGAATATAAGAAACGCACAGTGTAGTACATAGTATATGAGTGAGTTGCACTGAAAAACTTAGAATATAAGAAACGCACAGTGTAGTACATAGTATATGAGTGAGTTGCACTGAAAAACTTAGAATATAAGAAACGCACAGTGTAGTACATTGTATATGAGTGAGTTGCACTGAAAAACTTAGAATTTAAGAAACCCACAGTGTAGTACATAGTATATGAGTGAGTTGCACTGAAAAACTTAGAATATAAGAAACGCACAGTGTAGTACATAGTATATGAGTGAGTTGCACTGAAAAACTTAGAATATAAGAAACGCACAGTGTAGTACATAGTATATGAGTGAGTTGCACTGAAAAACTTAGAATATAAGAAACGCACAGTGTATAGTATATGAGTGAGTTGCACTGAAAAACTTAGAATATAAGAAACGCACAGTGTAGTACATAGTATATAAGTGAGTTCCACTGAAAAACTTAGAATATAAGAAACGCACAGTGTAGTACATAGTATATGAGTGAGTTGCACTGAAAAACTTAGAATTTACTGAAAAACCCGCATTACACGAAATGCACAGTGTAGTACATAGTATATGAGTGAGTTGCACTGAAAAACTTAGAATATAAGAAACGCACAGTGTAGTACATAGTATATGAGTGAGTTGCACTGAAAAACTTAGAATATAAGAAACGCACAGTGTAGTACATAGTATATGAGTGAGTTGCACTGAAAAACTTAGAATATAAGAAACGCACAGTGTAGTACATAGTATATGAGTGAGTTGCACTGAAAAACTTAGAATTTACTGAAAAACCCGCGTTACACGAAATGCACAGTGTAGTACATACTATATGAGTGAGTTGCACTGAAAAACTTAGAATATAAGAAACGCACAGTGTAGTACATAGTATATGAGTGAGTTGCACTGAAAAACTTAGAATTTAAGAAACGCACAGTGTAGTACATAGTATATGAGTGAGTTGCACTGAAAAACTTAGAATTTAAGAAACGCACAGTGTAGTACATAGTATATGAGTGAGTTGCACTGAAAAACTTAGAATATAAGAAACGCACAGTGTAGTACATAGTATATGAGTGAGTTTCACTGAAAAACTTAGAATATAAGAAACGCACAGTGTAGTACATAGTATATGAGTGAGTTGCACTGAAAAACTTAGAATATAAGAAACGCACAGTGTAGTACATAGTATATGAGTGAGTTGCACTGAAAAACTTAGAATATAAGAAACGCACAGTGTAGTACATAGTATATGAGTGAGTTGCACTGAAAAACTTAGAATTTAAGAAACGCACAGTGTTTTTCATAGTATATGAGTGAGTTGCACTGAAAAACTTAGAATATAAGAAACGCACAGTGTAGTACAAAGTATATGAGTGAGTTGCACTGAAAAACTTAGAATATAAGAAACGCACAGTGTAGTACATAGTATATGAGTGAGTTGCACTGAAAAACTTAGAATTTACTGAAAAACCCGCATTACACGAAATGCACAGTGTAGTACATAGTATATGAGTGAGTTGCACTGAAAAACTTAGAATATAAGAAACGCACAGTGTAGTACATAGTATATGAGTGAGTTGCACTGAAAAACTTAGAATATAAGAAACGCACAGTGTAGTACATAGTATATGAGTGAGTTGCACTGAAAAACTTAGAATATAAGAAACGCACAGTGTAGTACATAGTATATGAGTGAGTTGCACTGAAAAACTTAGAATATAAGAAACGCACAGTGTAGTACATAGTATATGAGTGAGTTGCACTGAAAAACTTAGAATATAAGAAACGCACAGTGTAGTACATAGTATATGAGTGAGTTGCACTGAAAAACTTAGAATATAAGAAACGCACAGTGTAGTACATAGTATATGAGTGAGTTGCACTGAAAAACTTAGAATATAAGAAACGCACAGTGTAGTACATAGTATATGAGTGAGTTGCACTGAAAAACTTAGAATATAAGAAACGCACAGTGTAGTACATAGTATATGAGTGAGTTGCACTGAGAAACTTAGAATATAAGAAACGCACAGTGTAGTACATAGTATATGAGTGAGTTGCACTGAAAAACTTAGAATTTACTGAAAAACCCGCATTACACGAAATGCACAGTGTAGTACATAGTATATGAGTGAGTTGCACTGAAAAACTTAGAATATAAGAAACGCACAGTGTAGTACATAGTATATGAGTGAGTTGCACTGAAAAACTTAGAATATAAGAAACGCACAGTGTAGTACATAGTATATGAGTGAGTTGCACTGAAAAACTTAGAATATAAGAAACGCACAGTGTAGTACATAGTATATGAGTGAGTTGCACTGAAAAACTTAGAATATAAGAAACGCACAGTGTAGTACATAGTATATGAGTGAGTTGCACTGAAAAACTTAGAATATAAGAAACGCACAGTGTAGTACATAGTATATGAGTGAGTTGCACTGAAAAACTTAGAATATAAGAAACGCACAGTGTAGTACATAGTATATGAGTGAGTTGCACTGAAAAACTTAGAATATAAGAAACGCACAGTGTAGTACATAGTATATGAGTGAGTTGCACTGAAAAACTTAGAATTTAGAGAAACGCACAGTGTAGTACATAGTATATGAGTGATTTGCACTGAAAAACTTAGAATATAAGAAACGCACAGTGTAGTACATAGTATATGAGTGAGTTGCACTGAAAAACTTAGAATATAAGAAACGCACAGTGTAGTACATAGTATATGAGTGAGTTGCACTGAAAAACTTAGAATATAAGAAACGCACAGTGTAGTACATAGTATATGAGTGAGTTGCACTGAAAAACTTAGAATATAAGAAACGCACAGTGTAGTACATAGTATATGAGTGAGTTGCACTGAAAAACTTAGAATATAAGAAACGCACAGTGTAGTACATAGTATATGAGTGAGTTGCACTGAAAAACTTAGAATATAAGAAACGCACAGTGTAGTACATTGTATATGAGTGAGTTGCACTGAAAAACATAGAATTTAAGAAACGCACAGTGTAGTACATAGTATATGAGTGAGTTGCACTGAAAAACTTAGAATATAAGAAACGCACAGTGTAGTACATAGTATATGAGTGAGTTGCACTGAAAAACTTAGAATATAAGAAACGCACAGTGTAGTACATAGTATATGAGTGAGTTGCACTGAAAAACTTAGAATATAAGAAACGCACAGTGTATAGTATATGAGTGAGTTGCACTGAAAAACTTAGAATATAAGAAATGCACAGTGTAGTACATAGTATATAAGTGAGTTGCACTGAAAAACTTAGAATATAAGAAACGCACAGTGTAGTACATAGTATATGAGTGAGTTGCACTGAAAAACTTAGAATTTACTGAAAAACCCGCATTACACGAAATGCACAGTGTAGTACATAGTATATGAGTGAGTTGCACTGAAAAACTTAGAATATAAGAAACGCACAGTGTAGTACATAGTATATGAGTGAGTTGCACTGAAAAACTTAGAATATAAGAAACGCACAGTGTAGTACATAGTATATGAGTGAGTTGCACTGAAAAACTTAGAATATAAGAAACGCACAGTGTAGTACATAGTATATGAGTGAGTTGCACTGAAAAACTTAGAATTTACTGAAAAACCCGCGTTACACGAAATGCACAGTGTAGTACATAGTATATGAGTGAGTTGCACTGAAAAACTTAGAATATAAGAAACGCACAGTGTAGTACATAGTATATGAGTGAGTTGCACTGAAAAACTTAGAATTTAAGAAACGCACAGTGTAGTACATAGTATATGAGTGAGTTGCACTGAAAAACTTAGAATTTAAGAAACGCACAGTGTAGTACATAGTATATGAGTGAGTTGCACTGAAAAACTTAGAATATAAGAAACGCACAGTGTAGTACATAGTATATGAGTGAGTTTCACTGAAAAACTTAGAATATAAGAAACGCACAGTGTAGTACATAGTATATGAGTGAGTTGCACTGAAAAACTTAGAATATAAGAAACGCACAGTGTAGTACATAGTATATGAGTGAGTTGCACTGAAAAACTTAGAATTTAGAGAAACGCACAGTGTAGTACATAGTATATGAGTGATTTGCACTGAAAAACTTAGAATATAAGAAACGCACAGTGTAGTACATAGTATATGAGTGAGTTGCACTGAAAAACTTAGAATATAAGAAACGCACAGTGTAGTACATAGTATATGAGTGAGTTGCACTGAAAAACTTAGAATATAAGAAACGCACAGTGTAGTACATAGTATATGAGTGAGTTGCACTGAAAAACTTAGAATATAAGAAACGCACAGTGTAGTACATAGTATATGAGTGAGTTGCACTGAAAAACTTAGAATATAAGAAACGCACAGTGTAGTACATAGTATATGAGTGAGTTGCACTGAAAAACTTAGAATATAAGAAACGCACAGTGTAGTACATTGTATATGAGTGAGTTGCACTGAAAAACATAGAATTTAAGAAACGCACAGTGTAGTACATAGTATATGAGTGAGTTGCACTGAAAAACTTAGAATATAAGAAACGCACAGTGTAGTACATAGTATATGAGTGAGTTGCACTGAAAAACTTAGAATATAAGAAACGCACAGTGTAGTACATAGTATATGAGTGAGTTGCACTGAAAAACTTAGAATATAAGAAACGCACAGTGTATAGTATATGAGTGAGTTGCACTGAAAAACTTAGAATATAAGAAATGCACAGTGTAGTACATAGTATATAAGTGAGTTGCACTGAAAAACTTAGAATATAAGAAACACACAGTGTAGTACATAGTATATGAGTGAGTTGCACTGAAAAACTCAGAATTTACTGAAAAACCCGCATTACACGAAATGCACAGTGTAGTACATAGTATATGAGTGAGTTGCACTGAAAAACTTAGAATATAAGAAACGCACAGTGTAGTACATAGTATATGAGTGAGTTGCACTGAAAAACTTAGAATATAAGAAACGCACAGTGTAGTACATAGTATATGAGTGAGTTGCACTGAAAAACTTAGAATATAAGAAACGCACAGTGTAGTACATAGTATATGAGTGAGTTGCACTGAAAAACTTAGAATTTACTGAAAAACCCGCGTTACACGAAATGCACAGTGTAGTACATAGTATATGAGTGAGTTGCACTGAAAAACTTAGAATATAAGAAACGCACAGTGTAGTACATAGTATATGAGTGAGTTGCACTGAAAAACTTAGAATTTAAGAAACGCACAGTGTAGTACATAGTATATGAGTGAGTTGCACTGAAAAACTTAGAATTTAAGAAACGCACAGTGTAGTACATAGTATATGAGTGAGTTGCACTGAAAAACTTAGAATATAAGAAACGCACAGTGTAGTACATAGTATATGAGTGAGTTTCACTGAAAAACTTAGAATATAAGAAACGCACAGTGTAGTACATAGTATATGAGTGAGTTGCACTGAAAAACTTAGAATATAAGAAACGCACAGTGTAGTACATAGTATATGAGTGAGTTGCACTGAAAAACTTAGAATATAAGAAACGCACAGTGTAGTACATAGTATATGAGTGAGTTGCACTGAAAAACTTAGAATATAAGAAACGCACAGTGTAGTACATAGTATATGAGTGAGTTGCACTGAAAAACTTAGAATTTAAGAAACGCACAGTGTTTTTCATAGTATATGAGTGAGTTGCACTGAAAAACTTAGAATATAAGAAACGCACAGTGTAGTAAAAAGTATATGAGTGAGTTGCACTGAAAAACTTAGAATATAAGAAACGCACAGTGTAGTACATAGTATATGAGTGAGTTGCACTGAAAAACTTAGAATTTACTGAAAAACCCGCATTACACGAAATGCACAGTGTAGTACATAGTATATGAGTGAGTTGCACTGAAAAACTTAGAATATAAGAAACGCACAGTGTAGTACATAGTATATGAGTGAGTTGCACTGAAAAACTTAGAATATAAGAAACGCACAGTGTAGTACATAGTATATGAGTGAGTTGCACTGAAAAACTTAGAATATAAGAAACGCACAGTGTAGTACATAGTATATGAGTGAGTTGCACTGAAAAACTTAGAATATAAGAAACGCACAGTGTAGTACATAGTATATGAGTGAGTTGCACTGAAAAACTTAGAATATAAGAAACGCACAGTGTAGTACATAGTATATGAGTGAGTTGCACTGAAAAACTTAGAATATAAGAAACGCACAGTGTAGTACATAGTATATGAGTGAGTTGCACTGAAAAACTTAGAATATAAGAAACACACAGTGTAGTACATAGTATATGAGTGAGTTGCACTGAAAAACTTAGAATTTAGAGAAACGCACAGTGTAGTACATAGTATATGAGTGAGTTGCACTGAAAAACTTAGAATTTAGAGAAACGCACAGTGTAGTACATAGTATATGAGTGAGTTGCACTGAAAAACTTAGAATATAAGAAACGCACAGTGTAGTACATAGTATATGAGTGAGTTGCACTGAAAAACTTAGAATATAAGAAACGCACAGTGTAGTACATAGTATATGAGTGAGTTGCACTGAAAAACTTAGAATATAAGAAACGCACAGTGTAGTACATAGTATATGAGTGAGTTGCACTGAAAAACTTAGAATATAAGAAACGCACAGTGTAGTACATAGTATATGAGTGAGTTGCACTTTAAAACTTAGAATATAAGAAACGCACAGTGTAGTACATAGTATATGAGTGAGTTGCACTGAAAAACTTAGAATATAAGAAACGCACAGTGTAGTACATTGTATATGAGTGAGTTGCACTGAAAAACTTAGAATTTAATAAACGCACAGTGTAGTACATAGTATATGAGTGAGTTGCACTGAAAAACTTAGAATATAAGAAACGCACAGTGTAGTACATAGTATATGAGTGAGTTGCACTGAAAAACTTAGAATATAAGAAACGCACAGTGTAGTACATAGTATATGAGTGAGTTGCACTGAAAAACTTAGAATATAAGAAACGCACAGTGTATAGTATATGAGTGAGTTGCACTGAAAAACTTAGAATATAAGAAACGCACAGTGTAGTACATAGTATATAAGTGAGTTCCACTGAAAACCTTAGAATATAAGAAACGCACAGTGTAGTACATAGTATATGAGTGAGTTGCACTGAAAAACTTAGAATTTACTGAAAAACCCGCATTACACGAAATGCACAGTGTAGTACATAGTATATGAGTGAGTTGCACTGAAAAACTTAGAATATAAGAAACGCACAGTGTAGTACATAGTATATGAGTGAGTTGCACTGAAAAACTTAGAATATAAGAAACGCACAGTGTAGTACATAGTATATGAGTGAGTTGCACTGAAAAACTTAGAATATAAGAAACGCACAGTGTAGTACATAGTATATGAGTGAGTTGCACTGAAAAACTTAGAATTTACTGAAAAACCCGCGTTACACGAAATGCACAGTGTAGTACATAGTATATGAGTGAGTTGCACTGAAAAACTTAGAATATAAGAAACGCACAGTGTAGTACATAGTATATGAGTGAGTTGCACTGAAAAACTTAGAATTTAAGAAACGCACAGTGTAGTACATAGTATATGAGTGAGTTGCACTGAAAAACTTAGAATTTAAGAAACGCACAGTGTAGTACATACTATATGAGTGAGTTGCACTGAAAAACTTAGAATATAAGAAACGCACAGTGTAGTACATAGTATATGAGTGAGTTTCACTGAAAAACTTAGAATATAAGAAACGCACAGTGTAGTACATAGTATATGAGTGAGTTGCACTGAAAAACTTAGAATATAAGAAACGCACAGTGTAGTACATAGTATATAAGTGAGTTCCACTGAAAAACTTAGAATATAAGAAACGCACAGTGTAGTACATAGTATATGAGTGAGTTGCACTGAAAAACTTAGAATTTACTGAAAAACCCGCATTACACGAAATGCACAGTGTAGTACATAGTATATGAGTGAGTTGCACTGAAAAACTTAGAATATAAGAAACGCACAGTGTAGTACATAGTATATGAGTGAGTTGCACTGAAAAACTTAGAATATAAGAAACGCACAGTGTAGTACATAGTATATGAGTGAGTTGCACTGAAAAACTTAGAATATAAGAAACGCACAGTGTAGTACATAGTATATGAGTGAGTTGCACTGAAAAACTTAGAATTTACTGAAAAACCCGCGTTACACGAAATGCACAGTGTAGTACATAGTATATGAGTGAGTTGCACTGAAAAACTTAGAATATAAGAAACGCACAGTGTAGTACATAGTATATGAGTGAGTTGCACTGAAAAACTTAGAATTTAAGAAACGCACAGTGTAGTACATAGTATATGAGTGAGTTGCACTGAAAAACTTAGAATTTAAGAAACGCACAGTGTAGTACATAGTATATGAGTGAGTTGCACTGAAAAACTTAGAATATAAGAAACGCACAGTGTAGTACATAGTATATGAGTGAGTTTCACTGAAAAACTTAGAATATAAGAAACGCACAGTGTAGTACATAGTATATGAGTGAGTTGCACTGAAAAACTTAGAATATAAGAAACGCACAGTGTAGTACATAGTATATGAGTGAGTTGCACTGAAAAACTTAGAATATAAGAAACGCACAGTGTAGTACATAGTATATGAGTGACTTGCACTGAAAAACTTAGAATATAAGAAACGCACAGTGTAGTACATAGTATATGAGTGAGTTGCACTGAAAAACTTAGAATTTAAGAAACGCACAGTGTTTTTCATAGTATATGAGTGAGTTGCACTGAAAAACTTAGAATATAAGAAACGCACAGTGTAGTACAAAGTATATGAGTGAGTTGCACTGAAAAACTTAGAATATAAGAAACGCACAGTGTAGTACATAGTATATGACTGAGTTGCACTGAAAAACTTAGAATTTACTGAAAAACCCGCATTACACGAAATGCACAGTGTAGTACATAGTATATGAGTGAGTTGCACTGAAAAACTTAGAATATAAGAAACGCACAGTGTAGTACATAGTATATGAGTGAGTTGCACTGAAAAACTTAGAATATAAGAAACGCACAGTGTAGTACATAGTATATGAGTGAGTTGCACTGAAAAACTTAGAATATAAGAAACGCACAGTGTAGTACATAGTATATGAGTGAGTTGCACTGAAAAACTTAGAATATAAGAAACGCACAGTGTAGTACATAGTATATGAGTGAGTTGCACTGAAAAACTTAGAATATAAGAAACGCACAGTGTAGTACATAGTATATGAGTGAGTTGCACTGAAAAACTTAGAATATAAGAAACGCACAGTGTAGTACATAGTATATGAGTGAGTTGCACTGAAAAACTTAGAATATAAGAAACGCACAGTGTAGTACATAGTATATGAGTGAGTTGCACTGAAAAACTTAGAATATAAGAAACGCACAGTGTAGTACATAGTATATGAGTGAGTTGCACTGAAAAACTTAGAATTTAGAGAAACGCACAGTGTAGTATATAGTATATGAGTGAGTTGCACTGAAAAACTTAGAATTTAGAGAAACGCACAGTGTAGTACATAGTATATGAGTGAGTTGCACTGAAAAACTTAGAATATAAGAAACGCACAGTGTAGTACATAGTATATGAGTGAGTTGCACTGAAAAACTTAGAATATAAGAAACGCACAGTGTAGTACATTGTATATGAGTGAGTTGCACTGAAAAACTTAGAATTTAAGAAACGCACAGTGTAGTACATAGTATATGAGTGAGTTGCACTGAAAAAC